>NC_052630.1:2214062-2520000 GCF_016161935.1 Mauremys reevesii
TATTGGCCTCCAGAGTATTAGGAGATATCCCAGAATGCTTTTAAGTAAATTACTCTTTTGTTTTGTTATGCAGCCTCTCTTTGTTTTGTTGTGAACTCGGAGCTCCCGGAGCTGCTTATCTAAACAAACACAGCTCCTGTTTGCTGTGATCAATCTTAAGTGACTGTGAAGAATCAAATGAGAGAACCCCCTGCCTACCTCATTCACAGGGGTTGAGTGTTTGTTTGATGAGAGAAACGGGGGAGGGGAGAAAGGGAGTCCATGCTGCTTATCTGGTCTGCAGGCTGTTTGCAATTAAGAGTAAGGGGTTTGGAAAATTTTCTGATTTTCAAGGCAGTAAGCTAACACACAGTGTCAGCTCCAAAAATCCCCTCTCTCTCTCTCTTCCCCCGCTCCCTGTCACACTACACCCCACCCCCCTCTTTTGAAAAGCGTGTTGCTGCCACTTGAACGCTGGGATAGCTGCCCATAATGCATCACTCCCAGCAGCGCTGCAAATGCTGCAAATGTGGCCACACTGCAGCGCTGGTAGCTGTGAATGTGGCCACACACCAGTGCTGTTCCTACACAGCTGCACGACCAGCACTGCAAACTCCCAGTGCTGCAACTCTCAAGTGTAGCCAAGCCCTCACTTTACAAACAAACCAAACCCTAATTCCAGAGTACTACTGTAATGGGCCATTGTAGTGAATTACATTAATATAATCAGGATGGAGCTGCCTTACTGATTTTTTTTTTAATCTAAAAGAAATGTTTGCATAAATATATACAAACAGAGGTCAACAAATGCCACAAATAATAAAAGCAAGATTAGACTTTTAAAGTTATTTCAAGCCACAGGGAGGAAGCAGACCTAAAATGTCATGATTGTACAATGCAGTGTTGTAGCCATGTCACTCCCGGGATATTAGAGAGACAATGTGGGTGAGGTAGTATCTCTTATTTTCTTTCTCACCACCGTGTCTCTCTTACAATTATGGAGAGAAGGTGGGTGAGGTAATATTTTTTATTGGACCAACTTCTTTGGTGAAAGAGACAAGCTTTTGAGCTATGCAGAGCTTTTCTTCAGGTCTGGGAAAGGTTCTCTGAACCCTGGTCCACACTACAGCACATCTAATGAAGCGCTCTCGGCATAATAAAATCACCTTGCAAGTGGCACATGTCTGCACCAGGAGGTAGATCGGTAAGTGCTCCACTCAAGGGAGTGGATTTTCTACACCTCTGTGTAACATAGTTATACCAACATAAGTCTGCAGTGTAGACCTGGCCTGAGCCTATGTTCACACCAGCACTTCTGTTGGTGTAACTTATGTCGCTCAGAGGAAAGGCTTATTCACACCCCTGAGTGACAAAGTATTCCAACATAAGCTCTAATGTAGACTTTACGGTGTAGACCCGGCCTCAGGCTGACTTATGTTGGTATAACTGCGTTGCTCAGGATTGTAGAAAATCCACAGCCTTAAGTGAAGCACTTACCCCCAGTGTAGACAGCATTGTGTCAACGAGAGGGCTTCTCCCATCTGTGTTGCTTTGCTACCGCCTCTCAGGGAGGTGGATTAACTACACCAAGGGGGAGAAGTTCTCCTGTCAACATAGTAGTGTCTTCACTGAAGTGGTACAGTGGTGCTGCTGCAGCATTTTAAGTGTAGACCTGCCCTGATTTTCTTTCCCAGACCTGAAGAAGAGCTCTGTGTAGTTTGAAAGTTTGTCTCTCTCACCAGCATAAGTTGGTTCAATAAAAGATACTCTTTCACTTACCTTGTCTCTCAAATATCCAGGGACCAACATGGCTACACCACCACCTAAAAGGTTATTGTAAAAAGTTGTTTCAAAAACAGCTTAATTTGTTGTTGCTTAACACTTTAAAAAACGATTTTTACTTGGCATGTATTTCAAAAGCTGCTTCATCTGAGAAGGCTATAGAGCAAGATTTCAAGTTGAGCTGGGAATTACCAAGTGGTCTCTCTAGGTTTTTTTCTGCTGCTCTTTGTTGGCTCTAAAACCCAAGTATGTTTACTAATGAGAGTTTTCATAACACATTTTCAGATTGTCCAAAATAAATAATAAAAGCACAGTAAGTCCTTATGG
This sequence comes from Mauremys reevesii, assembly GCF_016161935.1. NCBI lineage: Eukaryota > Metazoa > Chordata > Testudines > Geoemydidae > Mauremys > Mauremys reevesii. Next base: position 2,216,151 of record NC_052630.1, read on the forward strand.
AAAATAGCTAGCAAAACTTCTCTCAATATAGCAAAAAAGCAAAAGCTATGCTGTCTGGATTTTTGAGTTTAGCTCAATTGATTCATTTACTGATATATGGCCCCACAGTGTTCTTCATTCATACATTCATGATGCCTAATGGCTGGCTGTACAGTGAGATTGATTTGATTACTTTTGTCTGTCTTGTGCTATTTACAGTCTGCTGCAAGTTTATTGAAAAGGAACAGAATGGCTGCAAAGGAGAAGTTGGAGGCAGTGTTAAATGTGGCCCTGAGGGTCCCAAGCATCATGCTCTTGGATGTCTTGTACAGATGGGATGTCAGCTCCTTCTTCCAGCAGATCCAAAGAAGTAGCCTCAACAACAATCCCCTTTTCCAATACAAGTACTTGGCCCTCAACATGCACTATGTGGGTAAGTCTGTACACCTCACAGAGATGATAGTTTCAAATTAATATTTTTGCTGCAAGAATGTTAAGAATGCAGTAAAATAATAGTATATTTTGGCTGGAACATCTCTTTTGGTCTGCCTAATAAAATGGTGCTGTTTATCCTAGCAGTACAGAGATCCCTTTCTAGAATCTCCTAATGAATTATCAGAATGAGGTTTATTGCATAGCCTTAAAAGGATTTATGATACATATCACATATGAGTTGGGTGAAATGCTACTAATGCACGGGAAGAACGGAGTACCAGAATGGGATGGTTTTATCAGGTACTGCTGTGCATCTGACAGATGAACAGGAGAGACAGAATGGTTAATTGTGATGTAAAAATTAACCTAGTTGCTTGAAGCTAAATAAAAGACTAGAAAGAAGGAAATAAACTGCTGCCTCTGAACTGTGGCCTGCAGCTTGACAAAAACCAGCTTTCAAACTCTTATAACTTGAACTCAGTACCAATATGACACTTTGGGTTAAAGTCTTAAGCCTTCAAAATAGTACAAGCACCGACAGTGGATTGGAGTGTGTAACAAATCCATGTGCTGCAGACAGAATTTCTGGATAAATTACTCACAATTCAGGGAACTGGAAGTAGAAGCTCAAATGCCAGAGGCCTGTTTTTAGGGAGATGAAAGGATCCTGGTTCTGGGACCAACTCTGAAGGGGTGTGTGTGTGATTGGCTACAGTATGTGGATTAATTACAGATTGGTTCCCCATTGTCACATTTGAACTCCTGTGAAACTCAGATGATAACTTTGGGGGGGCATTAGTATGTAACTTACTTCTACGTTTGTAATACTGCTTTGGCCTAGAGAGGATAAAGAGAACCTGCAGCTACAGCCAGCTGTGGGAAATATCCTTCAGCTCCGCTACATGAAGGCCTGTGTTTTTGGAGCAGTAAAACTAGGTTTTTAATCCTCGCTCTGTGGGTGTAAGCAAGTGATTTTTTTTATCTATTACATTTTTGCCTGATTACAAATGAAAATATGTTCTATGGCCCATTGTTTGCTGATTTAATGTGAGGCTTGTGGAGAATTTCCGGAATATACTTCCTGCTCTTTAATGTAAAACTACCAGGAGTAGTAGCTGCCTTTCAGGGGGAGAGGTAGGTTGGGATGGGAATAATGGGGTAGTACCCGTTTGACAATACCTACAATAACTATAGGATACTTAATGCATATGGTGGCAGTTGTGCAAATAAACGTTCACTTGCAACGAATATTTTCAGGAATTTTAGTTCACAGAATCAGTTTGTAATATAAAAGCAGCTGCAGAATAAGTTAATTATTAGAGAAATATGCTTAATATCATATCTCTGAAACAACTCTTCTTTATGGTCATTTGCTACAGTATTACTCAGCTGGGTGCCTAGAATGATGCGGTCTCACTTTTCTTTCCCTTTTTGCCTTCTCTTCCTCCTCCTTGCTTCTTTCTACATCGATAATTTCACTTCTTACTTTTAAAATATTGAGTCTTTATGCTGCTACTGCTCCAATTTGTAATTGTTGCTCTGGGAGAAATTCTATGACATTGTTTTTATACAAAGTTGCACTTGTTTAGCTAAAATCGGTTTTGAATCTGGTTTATATTTGTAGAAAACCCTGTGGATACTCTTAAATTGCTATAACTTTGGCTTATATTGACCTATCTTAAGTTGATCCCTTGCTGATTTAAACTAAATCACTTTACCATGGTTAAATTGGTTTCTGTCCACACAGGTTTTTTTGTTTTTGTTCTGATTTAGTTAAATCAGTTTAAAAACACACCTTTACCTAAGCCAGTGCAACTTTCTGTAAACCACAGAGGAGGATGAGATAAACAAAATCCTTCCCCTCCCAATTGGGGAGGGCGGAGAGGAGGGAGATTTCAAATCTACTTGGGAAAGATATCTATCAATGAAGGGCTTGATTAGCATAGCAACTTGCTGTAAGCACGTTTCAAAAAATCTACTTTTAAAATTTGGATATAAAAATGTGCCAGTTGGCTAAGCCTCTGGTCACATTTACAGCAGCAAAAGCAGGATTTACAGCAGCAAAAGCAGAAAAAATATTGCTGCCACTTGGTGGTGGTCACTGAATTAATTCCCACTAACACAATAGGGCAAAGGCTCAAACAGACACACCCAATTTCCTGACCAGAACTAGGCACCCCTCATATGCCAGTCCACCTCAGGCAAATGCTTGGGTGAAAGATGAGATTTAGAATGCCCTGAAGGTCAGCAAACTTTGGCAGACTTAACAACTTCCATAGTTGAAGATCCTACACAGGAAATGTTATCTGCAGAGCTCAGCTGTAGGGATTGTTAATAGGAGCTTCTTGGCTGTTAACTGTGCTCCCCATTTCTAATTCAAAAGGGACTGAAATACAATACAAGCTCCCAAACCCAGAAACAGATCTGTTTTGAGTTTCTTAGATGGTTGGTTGTACTGCAGTTTTGATTCACCCCCGCCCCACCAGCCATTAGTACTAGGAATTAAACCAAAGCCTCTGGCGCATAGCTAACCCTGCAGGCTGGCCCTTCCCCCCTCACATTCTTTCATAAAAAAAAAAAGAAGCCAGATCTGTACAAGAAAAATTATCTGCTCCTGACAACAGTTTTAAACACCAGTTGAGCTGTACATAGTTTAACTGTAAGTATAGACTAGGAAAACCACAGACAAACATTTCCCGATAGAAACATCAAGCTTAAGCAGACACATTTTGTTAATCTAATTTTGTAACCTGCTTTAAAAAAAAAGGGGGCGGGGGGGGAGAGAGAGAGAGAGAAAAAAGCTTTTCACTAATGTCCAGTTCCTGTCTCTGAAGGTCCACGAGTGATTCCAGCCACAGTGCTGTGGTATACAAAGACGACCAGTACTGGGCTGAGCATTTTCAGGTTTTATAATCTCTAGTGCGTTTTGTGTGTGATATGTATTTATTTCTTCCCTCAGGGCACCATACTATAGAGTCAAAATCTTAGAATCGTAGAACTGGAAGGGACCTCAAGAGGTCATCTAGTCCAGTCCCCTGCACTGCAGGACTAAGTATTATCTAGACCATCCCTGTTAGGTGTTTGTCTAACCTGCTCTTAAAAATCTTCTATGGAGGTTGTGGACTCCCCATGATTAGCATTTTATTACATTGCTTAAACACCCTGACAGCAAGTTTTTCCTGATGTCCAACCTAAACAGCCCTTTTGCAACAATTTAAACCCATTGCCACTTATCCTATCGGAGGTTAAAAAGAACAATTTTTCTCCCTCCTCCTTGTAACAACCTTTTAAGTACTTGAAGACTGTTATCATGTCCCCTCTGTCTTCTCTTCTCCAGACTAAACAAACCCAGTTCTTTCAATCTTCCCTCATAGGTCATGTTCTCTAGACCTCTAATCATTTTTGTTGCTCTTCTCTGGACTTTCTCCAGTTTGTCCACATCTTTCCTGAAATATGGTGCCCAGAACTGGACACAGTACTCCAGTTGAAGCCTAATCAGCGCAGAGTGGAGCGGAAGAATTACTTCTCGTATCTTGCTCACAACGCTCCTGCTAATACATCCCAGAATGATGGTTTTTTTGCAACAGTGCTATGCTGTTGACTCATATTTAGCTTGTGATCCACTATGACCCCAGATCCCTTTCTGCAGTACTCCTTCCTAGGCAGTCATTTCCCATTGTGTGTATGTGTGTAACTGATTGTTCCTTTCTAAGTGGAGTACTTTGCATATGTCCTTATTACATTTCATCTTATTTACTTCTGACCGTTTCTCCAGTTTGTTCATATAACTTAGGATGAAAATTCAATCCTCCAAAGCACTTGCAACTCCTCCCAGCCTGGTATCAGCTGCAAACATTATAAGTGTAATATCTATGCCATTATCTAAATCATTGATGAAGATATTGAACAGAACCGGACCCAGAACTGATCGCTGTGGGACCACACTCAATTTGTCCTTTCAGCTTGATTGTGAACTACTGATAATTACTCTCTGGGAACAGTTTTCCAACCAGTTTTGCGCCCACCTTATAGTAGCTCCATCTAGGTTGTATTTCCCTAGTTTGTTTGCAAGACAGTATCAAAAAACAAGATATACCAAAGTCAAGATATACCACATCTGCCACTTTCCCTGGTAGCATGTGTGTGTATATACACGCATATCTGTACACTCACACATATTCTGTCCTACACTGTGTTAATGGTTATGCCTTTCTGCATGTGAATTTTTCTCTAGAAAGAAAAATATTGATCTCTCTACTAGACTTTTTTCCTTTCTGGCAAGTTTACCTGGCTTGCCTAAGCCATTGTCATTCCTTTGCCTAATACACCAGAAGAAGTAAAATCATTTGGTAAAGGTTGAACAGCATGTACTTGCACATACGTTTAAGACACTCGGAAGTAACTCTAATACAAGAGTATAATGCATTAATTTCCATGATAGTCCTTGTTACTATAATACCAGTGAGGGTAATTAACCACTGGAACAGATTACTGAGGGATGTGGGAAATTCTCCATAACTTGAAGTCTTTAAATCAAAACTGAGTATATTTCTAAAAGCTATGCTCTGGTTCAATCACATCATGTTGGACTAGATACAGGAATCTCTCTGGGTGAAATTGATGGTCTGGGCTATGCAGAAGGTCAGACTAGATAATCAGGGTCCCTTCTGGCCTTAAAATCTACTTAATCACACTTTAATATTCTCTCTAAAGTTTTTAGTGCACCCCTCAATTGTCTGTTGGCCAGATAGTAATTAAAGGATGGTGGCACATACTTTCGCTGTTTTGTAATCTTGATGTGCAGGCTGAAAGTTAAATACACTAGGACTCTAACCCAACTTCAAATGGAAAATGAAATTAGTTTGGATCCTTCAGCTACATGCAGTATGAAAAGCAGTGCAAATAATTCAGTCTTTTCATAGCACAGCAGATTCAGATCTCTAATCTTATTTTCTATTTTAGCTCATCTAAACTTTTTTCTCCAAGGTTGAAAAATTTATATTCATTATAAACAGTACTTGGGGGTGTGACCCCAGAGGGGGGGTATTAGGCCCCTATAACTCTCCATAGAGACCTTTGTCAGTGGCTTATCAGTACTCAGGGTCAGGTCCTGGCTGTCTTTATCCTCCCCTTCATCCTTTCCTATAAAAGAACATTGCTATGCCTGCTGGGAGACTCCGTAACAGCAGTTTCTGGAGAGGCAGAACACGGTGAACCTGTTTGCAAAGTACTTAATTGTTATCAATATTAATGTAGCAATTCTGGGGGGTCACTAGGGCCCCTGTATATTACTAGGAAAAAAGCTGTGCTAAGAAACAGGTTTTTTAGAAAGGCTTTAAGTTTCTTCGCAATGTGGACAGGGCCTAATTTGATTTTAAATGTTTTACTGTATATTTTTAAAGACTCTTTTAACTAAATTAAACTAGTCACGCTGGCAACAAAACTGCTAAGTTGAAATGGTTTCCTAGTACAGTCTTGGGTCACATAGACCTGCTGTTTCAGACAGTGCTAGTTGCTCCTGCCAAAATCTCCCAAGTTTATCCTCCTCAGTTGAGCAGTCAGCTGCTTCTATTTGCTCTTCCTTGATGAAAGACAGAGGAGTGGCAGAAGCCATAATGTTTTTCCTCTAAAAGGACTGAGATGTGATGGGAGGCCTGTAGCATGCTGATGGGCAAATAGTGAGTCAGTTGAAGATAAGAGAATAGGTATTATCCAGAGCCTTAACCTGTAATCATGGTGTGATTCTGAATTATGGTCATTATTGCACTAATATAGTGCACTCCCAAATTGCACTAAATAACTCATTTTTACTTGCTTAAGAGTGAACATGCTTACAGTAGGGGATCAGGGAATGATTTAGGGCAGTGTCCTACCCAATGGTGAATTCTTTGCCATCTAAACGTTAAGACCTTGGAACGACAAAGTCACTGTTAAGAGTTTAAGTTCTCAGGCAAATGGAACATATAAATTTGTGACATAAAGTAGTAGTATGTAATGGCAACTTCCTGAACTGTCGCTAATACCTTAATCACTCAGCCAATAATATTAGGTGCATTTGTGTAGAGGGTTGAAAGGAGGAGAAGCCATCTGAACTCGCTGTTATCAGATGCTGCTGTATCATTTTCACCTCCTTATGTCTAGGCTAATGTGAATTTAATTACTGACTAGATTTGCTCTTGCAATTTAAGGGTACAGATATCTGGAATGCGCGCGCACACACACATATCAACAACCCCCTTCTTATCCACAGCTCCAGGTTGAGAGGGGAAGCAGAGTCAATCTACTCCCAAGACAAATTTCCTCCCAACAAATAAAGGGTGCAGGATGGGGGAAGCATATCTCATATCCCTGCTTCTTTCTAAAGTATTCACCCTTCTGTTTACTGAAGCGATCTGAAATCTTGAGCCAATGCACATTTATACAGTTATCTTTACTTTTATGTTCAGGCAGGATTTAGTTAAGTGAGTAATGGAACAAATTTTCAACTGTTCTATTTTAAAACATAGCTATTTTTAAGTAAAGACCAAGTCATAGGACTGTGTTCATCTTATTTTTTTCTTCCAAAAATTTCCCTGTAATGTTATCAAGATCACTTGCTGGCTTGAGCTCCTTGGATAAAAGACCTTATATGTTTCAGTTAACAGTCACAACAGAAGGGCTAAAGAATTCCTGCCACACTCAGATTTTAGCAGTCTTTTTTTCTTCTTTCCTTTCTCAGTATTGTGGATTGCCAAACTGTGTTACTGCTATTCCAGTAGGTGCTCCAGGCTCTTGCTGAGCTGGTTTCTCTGCTTGGTGTTTCCTTTAGATAATATTTCCTAGTACAAAGTTTAGGTCTTTATATTGCTGATACTTGTCAACACACTTTTTACACCTTCTTAACAAAAGCTCTGCTTAAAAAGAGACTTGGAATCATTTATAAACCTTTTGAGTTTTCATGGTTACTGTAACATTTTGAGTGCTGGTCCAGAATGCAGCAGCCCATATTAATTTTAAGTACCCAGTCAACAGAACCATCATCTTTTCAGATCCGTACCATTGCTTCACATCATACTGTGTATTGATTTCAAATGCATATATTTTTTAAGATTCTCTTGGGTGTAATTCACTAATGAGCAACCTTTTAATATGATAATTTGTATACAAATGAGATTTTCTGAATAGTCCAACAAGGTCAGACTCAACAACCAAAGTGATTGTTGAAACTGCTACTTAAAGCTTCTGTGCAAAATTTAGTTCTTTCCTCCTACTTCTGTTCAGAGTGCCCAGTCTGTTACAGCTTTAGAAACCAAATAAACCTTTATTTTCTGTTAGTTTTGATTATCTTAATCATGTTTTATTGTTAAGCTCTCTCCAATATCCCGGTGACATGTGCAGTGCATTTTGTTGAAATAATCATCCCCTTGCATAATTAGGCTACTCCCACTTGGTTCTTTCAATAATGACCCAATTTACCATCATGGAAGTCACGACTATCATGAGCCAAAGGCTCAGTTATGATAAGAGCCTACGTTACTTAATTCACTATCATGGAAGAACTGTGAGAGCTCTCTGAAAGAATCCAGCAAGGGAGATAGCTGACTCCCTACATTGCTGATCGTCAGAATAAAGGAAATTGAGTACAGTGCTAGTTGGGCTTTTTAATTTCAAACAGATATTTGAAATGATTGAATGACACTAAATGTGTTTGGATAATTAGAACAGGAAGACATATTGGCATGTATGATAGTTTAGATAACCACTGTATGTACTGAAGAGTTTATATGTTTATAAAGTTGATAGTTTTTTGCATGTTGGCATGTCCGTGTGTGTATTTGTCAGTATATTTTCTGCATTGTGCAAAGTAACTGATGGTACCAAGAGAGCAAAATGTACACTTAGTAACTTGAACGACACAAATGTTGCATGATAATTATATTTGATTGGGAAGCCTTTCCTGATCTTTTTAAAGATAAAGTATGTTGATTCTAGATTTATGAGGCTGTCTGCCAAAAGGTTACTTAGCTCATAAATGAGCTGATTTGTGGTTCCCTAATCTATTGAACTCTTGCATAAACACTTTTTTTTTTTTTGTTGAGGAAGACGTTCTTTGGTATTGTTTACAAAAATCTTGGCTCCCAGTAAGCGTGTTAAATTTTAAAAACCAGCACGCTAACACTGCATTGAAGAATTATTTAGTTAACACAGGCAGGAGAGTACAGAAGAAGCTACCCCTGTTGCTACTGTTGTTGGCTGGCTGGTAGGGAACACTGATATGGCTTTTGACATTATATCTAGTCTTAGTGGCTAGACGTGTGGATTAATTTCAGCTTTGAAAATTTTTCATGAATTGTGCCTATAGGTCATATCTAATGCAGGAGATCGTCTTGCACGTGTAATGGAGATGTTATATAATGTTGCACTTAAAGTTCTTTCAGCTTCTCTGTTAGAAAAGCTGTATTTTGAGGGGAGGGTCAGCAGGGGATATATTTGTCTGCCAGTTATGAAGATCCCATCTTGTTGGGTTCTGGTAGGGACTTGTTCCTGGTGGTCCAAGTGAGGTATAAAAGAGAATTAAGGTGAGATATGAGGAAAAAGAATAGTTTCTATTCTTTTTACACAAGTTCAGTTAGTGGGATTAGATTCATAGATGTTAAGGCTAGAAGGTATCCTCTAGTCTGACTTTCCTGTGTTACACAGGCTGTAGAATCTCATGCAGTAAATTGTACATCAAGCCCATAACTTCTGGTTGACCTATAGCACATCTTTTAGAAAGACATCCAGTCTTGACTTGAAGACTTCAAGTGATGGAGAATCTGCCACATCCATAAGTAGATTGTTCCAGTGGTTCATTACCTTCACTGTTAAACATTTGTGCCTTATTTTTAAACTGAATTTGTCTAGTTTCATCTTCTAACCATTTGGATGTTTTTAGTCTAGCAGAAAATGAGTTTATCAGAAACCTCTTCCTCAGGTAGATACTTCTACACTGATAGTCACCTCTCAACCTTATTTTGGATAAACGAAATAGACTGATGGCTTGTCTATGCTGGCAATTAACAGCACTGCAACTGTCTCACTCAGGGATGTGAAAAAACACACCCCTGAGCACAGCAAGTGGCAGCGCTGTAAAACACCAGTGTAAACAGTGCCCCCGCCCCTTGTTGAGGTGGGTTTTTTCTCTCCCAGCGCTGCACCGTGACCACACAAGGCATCTTAAAGCGCTGCCGTGTAGACTAGCCTGAGCTTCTTAAGTGTCTCACTGTAAGACTGTCCTCTGCAATCTACTCTTGAATTGGGCTGTCATGAGTTAGTCATCTCATTTTAGCTTAACTCAATAGAGTGCAACTGCTATACAGACCAGCAGTTGAGTTTTCCACGCTTGCTGTCACTCCATGTCTGCACTGGCACTTGATTCGGTCATGAGACACAGAGATATCTGATGCATATCCTGTGGTTCATAGTGTTATAACTCACTGCCACAGGATGTTGTGGGGCAATTTGTCAGTTCCCCTGAGAGATTGGAGGCAGAGATAGTCTAGGTCTGGGAAATTCATTTCTTGGAAAGAATCCAAGCTGCTGTGCAGTTACCTCCTGGTCCTCTAAAGTATGGCTCCTTCTCATCCTGCCAACCAGTACTGACAGCTGCTGTTTTTTTATGGATGCAATGTTCCTTTGACGTGGCTCTGCAAAAGCAACCACCAAGAGATACTGTTCTTTCTTTGAGACAAATATTATAAACTCCTTAACTGACTTTTATGTGCAAAGTTTCCATGCACAACCTAAACCCTAACTGTTTCAAATAATTATTGGAAATGAGCAAAATATATTTGAAATGTAACCATGCAAAAAAGAGGAAATTAAAAAGGTTCATAAACATAACATGTTGTAACTTGAAGATACAGTTTGAATTGTGTTAAGTGTTCTAAAGGATGCAGTAATATGCAGCATGTCAAAGACTTTGATGCCTTACCCTTCAAAGAAGTAAAGGGCTATAAAATATGCATCTGTGGGACAGTGACTTGGACACAAAGAGAAAGATGCTGAAAGGCAAACAGTGCGCGCTATGTAGGGGAACAGTGAATGTTCAACTACTTAAGGGTATTATCTGTCTGAACCAACAAGTTGTAACGGAGGTCATGCATGGCTGGCTAGTAATGTACGTTATTTTCATTTAGCTGCGTTTAAGCTGTTCTCCTTGAGTCTTTTAGTGATGTCTCTGTTTTTTTCTAGCATGTTTGGGATATGATTGTGGCCCAGCATGGAATGGCGGGGAAGTTAAAGTGAGGATACAGGGGGGACCCCAAATTGTCTGATTCTGCCAGGGCTCCTGGGGAATGCACGGTCCCTTTGCTTTTCCATCCATTCAGGGAGTGTTAGGCAAGGTTACAGTAATATATGTTTATATGTTGCCCATTATTATGCAAATATTTTCCACACTAGTAGGTAGATGCTGTGTGCGCAGAATAGCTAAAGGGTGTAGGGCATCATATTTCCTTCCTTTAGAGAAGATGACATTCATAATAGCAACTCTGATTTTTGCAAACTTATCCGCTGTCAGTGAAAGTAACACTATTATTAAGACTGCAACATCCAGTACTTTAATCCCCAAAATGATCGCCTTTAACTCTTATTTGAAGTAGAATGTCCTCTGCATCATAAATTTAACACTTATATTTAGGGAAAAAAGGGCATGAAATATAGCCCTTCTGATTTGTCTACATTTGCAGTGTTAAATTTATGATGCAGAGGACATTCATCTGCAGAGGAATTTACTTCATATAATATGCACCTTTGCTGCACAAGGTATTTAACAGACTGAAGTTACAAGAAAGCTTTTGCTGGTGAAACTGTGCATCATAGACAGAGGTCTAGTGAAGACCTGCTAAATCAATTCCCTGCTGCAATTGATTGCAGCAGTGTGGCTCTCCTCATAGTGAAGACCAGCCCTGTGGGTCTCTTCTCCAGTTAATTATTTGTTTGGTGAGAGAGGAAGAGGTGGAGAATAGAGAGGAAGATAAACCTGATAAAATGTGATTTTTCTATTTAGCCAAGAAATAGAAGACATGAACATTTGTTTGCTTTATTAATTAGACGTATGTAGCTCATCTAAAGCATCCTAATTGCTGTAAGCAAACTGTTTCGGTGCCAGGCCTCAGGCTCCATAAATAGCTGTATTTAATTGAACTTAAAGCTCAGAAGAAAAAAAAAAAAATCCAAGGGCTTTGTGGAAATTGTGGTACTATAGTCCTGTTCCTGTTTGCAGTAGGGAGCGTAAACTGTGCCTTGAACTTTAAAAAATAGCAATTCTCAGATGAATGTCTAATTTATCACAGCTTTGTGGTGTTAATGCAAGATTCAGGAAAGTTTGGAAAATTATAATAAACTGCTCTGCTGTTACAAGTGTAAATTTATACATGTATTTTTTTTTTAAATTGGTGAGCAAGTAAGTTTTATCTACCTGTCCTTACATGGAATAAGGAAGTTTTTACATGCCTGAATGGACTGTGGATTGCTTGGCTATTTTATGGGTCTGAAGTTTTTTCTATGGGCTCATTGCCAGCTGGTTTGTTTTTTTTTTTTCAGTGAGTGCACTTTTACCAGAGCTTTATAGAGATGGACCACTGGAGGTTGGAAATACTAAGTAGCTGACAGTTGAGGAGAATTGGAATGTTTCTACATAAACATTCGTCTTAGTTTGTGATTGCACCCTATTAAATATTGGGACCTACCACATTGGTAGGTTGTCTGATGATAGCTAATTGTTATTGAACTGCTCGTATATATTCTTAGAATATTTATTCAAGAATCTCAGTGCGGTTTCAGAGCCAACAACTTTTTTGCTTTGAGCTACTCACTAACCAGGCTGTGTTCTTGAACAGTAAAGCTGTGTATTCATTGGGAATTTTCATCAATTCCCGCAAATGCTAGAGAGCCATTGAAGTAGCCGCAGTGCAAACCCCAAGTGGAGGTAAGGAAAGATGTAATTTGCTCCATTGGCGCGTGCCCTTGCTTGAAACTGTATCAATTGGGAATTTGCCTGAATTCGAGCAGTATAGAGAAGAACCTACATTTCAGTCTCAAATTGTGGTATTAAGCAGGGATTTCAGATGTGAAAATGGATGGTGAGAGAACTGAAGTAATTTACAAGTTTAATTTTGCTTGAAATACAAATGAAGGTTTTAAATGTATCCTATGTAATGCATTACAGTATTTACAACAGTATTGTTGTAACTTGATGATTTTGTGAATGTGGTGGATATATTCACTGATATTTATTCTCTACAATGAAGGCATTTTGCTTATGTTAGTGCTGAAATTTATCTACACTTATACATGTGTCCAAGAGAAGAGGGAAGCCTGGACACGCATCTTTCTCTTGTCTTTTTTCATGTGTCTCAGTCACTTTGACTCTTGCCAGAATATCATGGGTCAGTTTCACCACTGATATAAGTAGATGCAACTTGACTGAAGTGAATGGAGCTGTATGCGTGTATGCCAACTACGTGTTTTTCCTCTCTTGTATCCAGGTGCATGATTTAAAAAAAATAATAATAGACATCACTCTCTCTTACTGCAGGATTATTAAGAGTTTAAAAAAACCATCAGAGGTTTTATTTCAACTTCTGATTTCTGCTGCAGGTTACATCATAAGTGTTGTGCTCCTAACCTTACCTAGACAACATCTGGTTCAGCTCTACCTGTACTTTCTGACTGCACTGCTGCTGTATGCTGGGCATCAGATCTCCAGGTAAGAATATGTGAAATTTTTCACAGGACTTGGTTTTCAAATCTGAAAAATAATATATTTTGCCAGTAGTAGCCACACACAGAGGGAAAGGTCTGTTTTTTTCATTTAGCTGTCTGGAATATATCCTGTTTTTCCTTATGTTGAAAAGAAGTTACAGAATTAGCACAGATTCTGCTCCATTTCTGTTGGAAGATGAGTGGGGCCTGCTCTTTTAATTGACTTCAGTGGGAGTTGAATCAAGCTCATAAAACTTTTATTTTAAAATCCCTCATCAGTCTTCCCTAGCCATCACAGGGGGTCTCTCTTCCATCCAGTATGAAAATACATTGCGTTTGTGATGGACATAATTTCTGTTGGACCAAGAAGAGAGAGTACCTGCATCTCTTTGACTTTCACAAATGTTTTACTAGGAGGAGAAGACGTATTGTTCCTTTCAACTTGCTGGTACCTAGACAAGGGAGAAAATGTGGAATAAAGAGCCATAGAGAGGGATAAGTGTAGAATAATAGTGTTGGAAGCTTTTAATACTGGAATATTAATTTCTTTATCAAACTATGTTGTCCATTATTTTACTTTCATAAATCAGTAGTTCTGATTAGAAATCTTACAGTAATAAATAAGCACACCAAATGCGTGTGGGTCTAAAATGTAAAGTGAGACGCAGTGGACAGGTCGGAGGCGATACAACCAACCAAAGTAAATCTTTCATTTATTGTTTTGGTGTTGCTGAATATATTTAACCCAAAATAAAAACAAACTCATTTTGATTAAAGGCTTGGATTGGAGCCTGAAAAACTATCATCTTGTTAGGAGGCTTCCCTGAGAAATATCTGAAGTGTGGAATTGGATCTGATCCTTTTGACACCCAGTGGTGGAAAATATTTGAAAACATCATATTAAACTGATTTGTATAAAATGGTAGGTTTGTTATTTAAGTGGTAAAATTGTTGTTCCAGCAAATGCTTTGAAACTGCCCTTTTGGTTAAATCTGTTCATTGTCAAGGAAAGTTTTAAATAGAGGTTTGGGGGCAGTTATAAAGTGTTGATGTCATGGCTGTTAGGGTTTCTTTTAATGATGTTCTGAATGTGGGGGAGAGGATTGTGGCCTCATACTTCCTGGGTAGGAAGGAGGATGGCTTCCTGATTATTCCCCTGGGAATCCTGAGCTTTTCTAGCTGTGGTTTGCAGATGTTTGTCCTAGTATTTTAAAGACTTTATTTACTTACTAGAGAAAGAAGCCTAACTTTTTTGTTTTAAGATCCTGGGTTTAAATCAGAATAAGGATGCTAATATGACATCCTAAATGTGCATGCTGTCTCGGGTGTTCATCAGATGCAGGTGGGCTTTTGGTCCAGAGGGCATGGAGATAGATTCAGAATGAGTGCCTTCACTTCTGCAGCCTTGAGCTTCGGTCTTTGAACCTGAAAAAAGGGGAAAGAGTGCATAAACATCAGTTTATATACAGTCTTGGGCATGGCTGCCTACTGGAATTTAATTCTGATCAATTTTTCACTGTAATTTTTTAATTTTACCATATCAGCTTATGAATATTGTGACATTTAAAAGTCATGAAAATGTATTGCTGTATTGTTTGAACCATTAGTGTACTGGTACTTGGCTCCACAAATTTATTAGAAAATTCCTAATAATGAGTTAATGCGCAAGATTTTCATTTAAATGTAGTTAGGACTGCAGATTTGCCATGGCATTTTTATCAAAAATCATGGAGTTGCCCGGTCCTCTGGGATTAGGCCTCTCTTCCCGCTCTGGGCGTTGTGACCTGATGCATAGAGTTGCTGCATTACTCAGGTTTGGCCTGGCTGCCCCTCCCGTTAGGGCAGGTGGGCCAAATCTGATTGCTCACCCGATCACAATGCCTCTCACTTGAATTTGACCTGACTGCTCCCCTGTCATGATGGAGAGTTGACCAGGCCAAGCCAAACTTGAGCAGCGCTGCAACACTGTGCACCCCAGTTCACCTCTCTGGGCACTGCAAGCCCCGCCCCTTGGAGCAGGAGCTGTCACAGCAGGGAGATCACATGCATTCACATGCATATGCACACACAGCTTGGACAAATGGGCAAATCATGCTATCCGTGACTGTTTTCTCCACTGTGACAAACCTGCAACCCTAATTTTTCACTTTCACTAGCATTGCACAGAAAACGGGCTTCATTTTAAAAAATAAAATTGGATCAAATCAACAGTTTAGTAGTAGAGCAAAGTCTAGCCACATGAAGAGCCGTGTTGGGGTCCTGAGTTTGCTGGCAGGGCTGAAGTGTGGCTTACTGACATTCTCGAGTGAATTTACCCATTCCCCTGGAGCAGTACGATCTGGTTTTTGTGGGAGTTTGGTCCAGTCATCCTTGACTGGTGGCAGGCTCCCCACAGCAGCCTATGACAGTAATAATGGGAAGACCACCACTCTTAGCACCCCCCCCCCATGCCCAAAAAATAGTTTGCAGATTCAGCCAGGGTCTTTCACAATAAAAGAACAGTATGAAGTTGAAGTGTGACTAATGTACAAATATGCTCTGTACTGTACATATTGTCACTTTATTGAGCATCCAGCTTGCTTTTTATATTGTGTAGTAGACGTAATGTACTAAAATTACAAGAAGCAGGTATTTAGACTATTTGAATAGTCTAACAGTATTGCTGTTTAGCTTTAAATGGTTTGAATAACTTGGTATTGAATCTACTGCAGTTCATTAGCTGGCATGCTGTTTAAGATGGGTGAGGAAGTAACACTGGGGAGCTATAAACACAGCATGGTTGACAGACAACTTAAAATGTGAAACAGCAGGATTTACTTTACGTCAGCTGGCATTCTTGACAATGTGCAGCCTTTTGGAATTTTTGAATCACTGGAGAACCTCTGTTTCCAGTGCTGCTGTTCCACTTCAGGAATAACTTGTGGTTAAGACACAGGACTAAGAGTCATGACATCTGGGTTTTATTCCTGGCTCTGGTTTCAGATTTCCACGTTTTTGTGTGACCTTAGGCAAGTCATGTAACTTCCTAATGCCTCAGCTTTCCTATCTGTAAAGTGGGGTGATGTTGAGAGGGGGATTGAAAGTTGATTCAATACTGTTTATAAAGCATTTGGAGATGCAGTGTCCGAACACAAGGTATAAAACATAGTAATGTGTTTAGTGAGAACAGTCACCATCATGGTAACTCCTGGGTGTCCGTGAAATAAAGGCAATAATAAAGGATAGATAATAGGACAGAAAATATCATCATGCTGCTATATAAATCCATGGTTTGCCAGCACCTTGAATACTGTGTGCAGTTCTGGTCACCTCATGTCAAAAAAGATATATTAGAATTGGGAAAGGCACAGAGAGAAGCAACAAAAAGATTAAGGATATGGAACAGCTTTTGTATGAGAAGAGGTTAAAAAGATGGACTTCTCAGCTTGCAAAAGAGACTAAGGGGGGATATGATAAAGGGCTATAAAATAGTGACTGGTGTGGAGAAAGTGAATAGGGAAGTGTTATTTACCACTTCCCATAACATAAGAACCAGGGGTCACCCAATGAAATTAATAGGCAGCAAGTCTAAAACAAAAGGAAGTATTTCTTCACACAACACAGTCAACTCATGCGGAACTCAGTGCCAGAGGATGTTGTGAAGGCCAAAATTATAATGAGGTTCAAAAAAGAACCAGATAAATTGATGGAGGATAGGTCCATCAATGGCTATTAGCCAGGATGGTCAGGGATGAGACCCCATGCTGAGCATCCCTAGCCTCTGATTGCCAGAAGTTCGGAGTGGATGATGGGGTGGGGGGTGTCGCTCAGTGAGTGCCTGTCCTGTTCGTTCCATCTGAAGCACTTGGCATTGGCCACTGTTGGAAGACAGGCCACTGGGCTAGATGGACCATTGGTCTGAGCCAGTCTGGTTGTTCTTATGTTCCTATCCAAGCTAACCTGAAAGGCAGATTCACACGCCCCCTCATGGAAAAATAGATGTTTCTCTATTTTATACACAGTTACATCAGCCTCTTGCACAAACCATGCTATTATACAATCTTTCCCTGGAAATTTCACTGGGATGTGTGCTTATGTTAAAGGAACCCTGCATCTTTTCATACGCCTTGTTTTCCTGTTGTGCTGTGATTCTGTCCCACAACTGGCAGCATTGAGAATTATGGGGTTTCAATGAGGGAGGAAAATTACAAGCAGGAACTATTTGTTATATCTAACTTAATTTGTTTTTAATATGACACAATACATGAAACCTAGAGTTGTTTTTTGGTGGGATTGTTTGATGTTAATTGAAGAGACTGATTAGCCAAAGTAAATGACAGTGGCATGACACAATTAGGCCAGATAACTGCTGTGTGTTATGGCAGTTGACTACAAACCACCTTTGTTAAAAACGGAAGGGCCTTTCTTGCATGTATGAGAATATAGATGTACGAGTCAAATATAAGCATTATCTGAATTGTCCCCTTTGTTTAGAAATATAGGTTATTCCTACGGCTGACTTAGTCATGGGTATTTTTAGTAAAAGTCATGGATAGGTCATGGGCAGTAAATTAAAATTCACGGCCCCTGACCTGCCCATGACTTTTGTACTATATACCCCAACTAAATTTTTGGGGTGGGAGGGTGACCTGGGGGCACTGCAGGTGCTAGGGAGGGGATGGCCAGGGGCGTCATGGGTGCTGGGGGGGAGCAGTTGGAGGGGCTGGCAGGCTCCCTACCTGGCTCCGCACCTCCCCGGAAGCAGCAACATCCCCCTTCCTCAGCGTCTAGGCGGAGGTGTGGCCAGGTAGCTCTGCGCGCTGCCTCTGCCCTGAGTGCCGGCTCTGCAGCTCCCTGGTCATGCCGCCGCCTAAGAGCTGAGGGATATTGCTGCTTCCGGGGAACCCTCACCCTGAGGTAAGTGCCGCACAGAGCCTTTACCCCCTCTTTTATGCCTCAAATCCCAGCCCTGAGCCCCCTCCCACACCCAAATTCCTGCTGTTGGGGAGGTGCAGTGGCCCAAGACTGCCCCAGCGGCAGCTGGTCCGGAAGGGAACCAACCTGCTCAGGTAGCCCCCGGGCCAGCAGCATCAGTGGCTGCAGAAGTCATGGAGGTCCCGGAAAGTCACAAAATCCATGACCTCTGTGACAAACTAGCAGTCTTAGTTGTTCCTAGTTGATTGTGAGTGGCTTTCTTTTTAGCTTTCCAACCTGGATTGGCTTTAGAGCTGCATTCCCAACAGCAGTAAATCTGGAAATCTGATTTTTAGCTTTATATTTGTCCTAATTTTCTAACACAAATCTTATGAGACATTTCATTTAATAAGAAAATAATTGTTTTTACGCTATTCCGGTAGAATGAACAATTGAGAAGTAAAAGCTGCAGCTTAATAAAGCCTTAATTGATCAAAATTGAGTGTACACACTTAGTCCTATCAACATCTTTGTATAGCACTGCAGCTGTTCGTGGCCTTTTCTGAATATCTGTACCAGAAGATCATTATTCTTGTGCTGCTAATGTAATGTAATAAGAAAATCACAGCTTTGATGTTTCACTATTTTTTAATAAGAAATTAGGATTCTACTCATCTACAAATACTTTTTAAAAAAATTGTGCTACAATTTTACAGATCTGTTACACTCTCATGATATAAACTATCCTTCAAATTTCCTTCAAATGTTGCTGCAGTTGAGCCTGTAGAAAAATGACTCAAAGGAGATTTGATGCATTATGTGTCAGTGTGGATCTATTGTGGGTGCACATGCATCTGAGATCTGTCTCTTGAATAGCCGTGTCAGTTATGGCCATGCATGTGTCCTGTGCCTCTTTGTTCTCCCATCTGAGTACATAAAGGGTGTAGGGGTTGCAACCCTTCCTCAGCTCCCTCTTACCACCAACCGCAGTGAGAATGAACCCAGTGAGTGTCTGACAGGCTACTCCCTTCAGAGAGCTTTACATTGTTGTTTTTTTAACCAGGTTTGTTGAGACTTTGTCTACACGCTCCCAATCGAAGGATGGTCCCAAAAATCCCGTCCTGCCATGGGCTGATCCTTATAGGGGATAATTGCTAATGCATATTCTACCTAGGGGAGAGCTACATGTGCTCTGTGTGCAAGTCCTTTTCTTCAGGGTCTGCAAATCCAGGGATGTTCAGCTCAAACTACATCAGCTAGAGCAGTCCGCGTGGGTCACTTCAAACCCAGAGATGATGGTCACTACCAGAACAAGGCCAGATAAACCAGCATCGGACAGCATTCCTTTGAGGGCAAATCATACCCCAGGATCGGGCAGCAGAAATAAGGCAAAGAGGACTCTAGTAGAGCTGACACTGACATCTTAGACACTGACCACCTCTGTGTTGATGAAATCTTCAGTGCTGACAGCCCTAGGCAACAAAGCCAGCACCTGTTCCCACAGGTAAAGGGGACTCTGACTCATGCAGCTAGACAGAGCTCAAATATAGCTCCAAAACTGAAGGGAAGTGCTGGAAGGAAAACATCACTCCTTCAAGGACAGAGCTCCTAAGTCCTCAGTCAGAGCTGGAGTGGATCAGGGAACCCAGAGACCTGGCACTGCCCTCAATACTGATATCCATGATAAAGTCAGGCAAGGGCCCAAGATATACACTTGAAGAATCAGTCTCCTCTCCAGAGACATTTTGAGGTCTGAAGAGGTGACTGTCACAGGTATCATATCACCCCACAGTACCGCTGTTCAGAGAAGAAAAGTACTGCTTCTCACCAGCATTGAGCAGAGAAGAGGAAGTGTGTATAACTAGTGTTGGGAAGAGAAGGACAAATGTTCTTTCTAGAATCAATCCTCTAGATTTCTCCTCCATCCTCGTGTATTTTAATGCAGATTGTCTAAAGAACCCGATTTCAGCATACTTGGCACGCACTATGATGCTTGAAAATCTGCATTGAGCAAGGCTATCACAGATACACAGAACAGATTTTTGAAGTGTTTGTTTTACTACTTGAGATTAACTTCTGAATTCCAGAGACCTTTTGCAAATGAGAAGGTGAATTGCAAGGTGGAAGCATAAATGTTTATCAAGCAGGGATAGAGCTAGAGTATTTCTCCATGTTTAACTGGCACAAGCCTGAATCCCAGGGCATAGTTGCACTAAAGCAGTGCGAATATGTTGGATAACTAGAACTGAGTCACATGCACATTCTTTATTGAAGTGAAGGGAAGGACTTTCCTTTTTCATTTGATTTGGGGATATCTGTTAATAAGATGCTTTTGCTTTGACTGGAGTGACTGCTGTATTGTTCCAATATGTCCTTTTTATTTGGAGGTGCTAAATGTTCATATTCTTTCTGCCGAGATCCACAGATCTGTTACCATGAGTACTTCCTCCTGCTTGGGGGCAGAACCAGACTTGTCAGTCACTGACAGCAGGGAATGCCCTGCAATCCTGAAGTTCCCTCCAGGTTTTTTTTCTGCCTCCCCAGCATCTGGTGGCTCAGACAGTCTTCCTTGCTGCAGAGCTTTTCCGAACCTTTTTTTCAAATGTTTAAGCTAGCAGTTTGGTTTAATTATGTGTTTAGTTTCCAGTTGTATCTCAGGGCTGTTTTAGATTTTTGAGAAGACTGTCCTCTCAGCTCTGCTCCTCTTTTAGGTATTGGTAGTGGCTGGTGCCCCTGCAGGCTTCGGGGAGCAAGGCAGGCCATGAAATGCCAGAGCGAAAATGAAGGGTTTGCCTCCCCGTCTCCTCCTTATTGCTTTGGAGCTCAGCCAACTCTGCGGGCAGGATGCAGTCCCCGTCACAGCCTGGTTCAGGTGACGTCACCTTGGCCAACCAGCACGGTTGGAGAGACTGGATCTGCCTGGCAAGATGCAATGCAGACCTGACAAGATTGTCTCAGCCCTCCTTCCCTGGCAGGAATGGAGCCAAAGAACTGGGTCTAGGGCAAGCAGCCCATTTACCCCATCTCCATTAAGGGGTGAAGCAGGCAGAGCTTCAGTATATTTTTCTCTTTTCATTTGCGCTGCCATGTTCTATATCGCCATCTTTAGTGGAAGAATACTTACATTAGGCTTGTGCACGCTATCCTGTTCTTAAATAATTGAAAATGATCTACCCCAGTGGCGCTCAAACTTTTTTACTGGTGACCCCTTTCACATAGCAAGTCTCTGAATGCAACCCCCCCTTATAAATTAAACACTTTTAAAATATATTTAACACCATTATAAATGCTGGAGGCAAAGCGGGGTTTGGGAAGGAGGTTGACAGCTCGCGACCCCCTATGTAATAACCTCGCAACCCCCTGAGGGGTCCTGACCTCCAGTTTGAGCGCCCCTGTTCTACACCAATGACAGTAGAGTTAGATGTGATGAGTGTGTTTACATATGGGTATATGAATTTGTCCCTCTTCCCTTTAACTATACATATTCTACTGAGGGAGCAATAGAAAAAAATAAATAAATACAAAGAGTGACACAGATACATAAACTATGTACATCAGGTTATTTCAGCTGTCCATGACTTGTTTTTATGAAGCACTGTGATAGAAATTGAAATGTTAACATTAAGTGTGAACTTCACCTGGTACTTAAGTTTAAAAAGAAAAAAGAGAGAAATTAGATGAGATGGGGAGAAATGAGGGGTGGGGTGGAGAGAGAGGAGTGCCTTCTAGCTATTCCACAAAACAAAAACTGGCTGGTTTCACAGAACTTTGACCTCTGCTTTTCCTAAATGCTCTGTTGCTCTTGGATCATGTACTTCTGATGACTTAAGCTGCTCTCTCCTTCCATGCGTACTTCAGATGGTGGCAATGCATTCTTGTTGGTCAAGGTAGGGAGTGTTTGGATTTTCATATACTTAACTGAGGAAATTAAATTTCATCACACAAAAAGGAAGCGAGTTACTCATGCAGATGGTGAAAATAAGTTATTCTCTTACATTGGAGTTCGTGAAGACAGCCACATGTGACATGTAGTGGAATATTTCATCCCAAACCAGCAATGCTGGAATACTATAGAAGGGGAAGGTCATATGACAACTGAAACACAAACTGGTGCATTATACATAATGTGTTAATGTAGAGAAGTTCATCTTGTTGTAAAACCTTTTCCGTTACCCTTCCCAGCTTGCAGGGTTGCATGCCCAAGTTAAAACTACTATATCACTCATTTAGCTTGAGCACCACTCATTAAAATACAGGTTTTGAGAGGTCTGTGTAAACTTGTTAATTTAGGCTGTGATTCAGCAAGGCATTTAAGATGGTTCTTAACTTTAAGCATAAGTAGTCCTTTTGAAGTCAAATATGATTTGATGCCTTTCCATTTAAAGGGACAGGTTTTTAAAGAGCACAAAAGACCATTTAGTAAAAGAGCTGACAGCAGTTTCACCAGCAAAAACTTTCTTGTAACTTCAGTCTGTTAAATACAGTGTGCAGCAAAGGTGCATATTATATGAAGTAAATTCCTTTCAAGCTGGTTAGAGATGTCTTAATATTTTGTTTTTGTTCATTAGGGATTATGTTAAGAGTGAGCTGGAGTCGGGATATGAAGGGCCAATGTATTTAGAACCTCTCTCCATGAATCGTTTCATGACTGCCTTAATAGGTAAGTGCAGTTTAAACATCTAAGGGGTGGCAGGAATAACTACTTGTTACTTAATTCTTTTCCTGATCTCTTCTGCGTGCACCTTTTTTTAATTTCTTGGGCCTGAGTCTCTCTTGGCATTATAGGTTTTTAAATAATAATAATAATAAATAACAATAATATGTACTTTTCCATTGAGAGGATTGGATCCATGCAGCCTTATGATGTAATTCCATCTTCAGGGGTTCATTTACTACAACTTTACTAATAAGCACATTCCCTTGGGTTGCAACTTTGCTTATAAATTAAAACCTTCACTGTGCCTGGTTACCTTAATATTAGATTATAAAAGTTTTAGTTTCACTTGCTTTTTCATGTAACAAAATGAACCTACTAAGTTGCTGTAAAGACAGATTTTGGCATGCTAACCTGTGTTGTTGCTTCTGACTTTGATAGCATGTTTTTGTTGCTTCAAGAGCAGTCAATCACTGGAGGCTTCTATCAAAAGTGCAGAGTTGTTTTTTTTATGTATACCTACAGATGGATTTTAAATTGTTTCAATACAGGAGATTAGTGTGGCTGAAAATTTGCCCAGGAAATAACAATTTAAAACAGTTGATTTACTGAGAGTGCTGGTACAATACATGGGGTTTTTTTACTTTTGTCTCTGGCTCCCCGGAACGTTTTGGGGGAAGATCTGAGCGTCTCATCTAGGGGCAACGGGTCCTTTGGTTCAGTGCCCAAAGGCAGGGCTGGAGCAGTGGAGAATGCTATGGTCTGTGTTGCCTTCAAGACTAAGTTAATACAACCCAGTATGTCTGTAGTTGCCACCCTTACAGTTTCACTTCCTAAAATTAATTCTCCTCCCTTCCTGTCTCGCTGATAGACTAGCTCTCTCAGACTCCCTGGCTCTGATTTAGAGTCAACAGTGTAATTCTAATCTGTTGGAATTCCTCACGTGGAAGGCACTGTAGAAATTCCAAGTATTAACAAGCATGTATGCACCATCAATACTTCTGTCTTTAAAAGTACAGAACAAAAACATTTGTTCTCAACAGCCCTGTGGGTTAGGCAAACATTATTCCCATTATATAGAGCTAGGGAAGCTGACATACCTAGAGATTAAGGGATGTCTTCTACCATGCAGAAGTTTGTGTAGGTGGACCTGCAAAGGTGCAAATAACTATTTTAAATTCTGAGTGCAAGTAATATTATTTCCCTAGTTTTGACTGAAATGCAGAGGTTAACTGAGCTTGACTTGATGGCTCGTGAGCTATTTTTTCTCAGATATGTTACTCATAACAGCAGATGTGAATTGCATACATGAAGATCCCTTTTTCTAACACTGTGTAAGTTTTCTCATGATGAACTTTGACCAGTAAAGAACATGTTTTGGTATTAAGGTCACTGAGCCCTACCACATTTCAGTGGGAGAACTTAAGAATGTTTACAGCATGTGTTCACAGAATGATAGAAAGTCAAAAATCTTTTAAGACAGACCCTCTTCAGTTCCTCTTGCTAAGGTCTAAGGATTTCATCTACAGTAAAAGCTGTTTTATCCGGCACTTCACCAACTGGAAAGCTCGGTAAAACGGCATTTCTGATCTTCATTGAAATTCTGGTTTATAGTCCGGCTGGCATGGGGCCAGTAGGTGGTTAGGGCGCGGGAGGGGGTGCAGCGCGCAGGCTCTGGGAGGGAGTTTGGGGGTGGAGGGGCTCGGGGTTGGGGAGTGGAGGCAGGTACCTGATCCAGGGGGCACTCACCTCGGGCGGCTCCTTGCAAGTGGTGACCTGTCCTGGCTGCTCCTAAGCAGAGGCACGGCAGGCAGCTCTGCACCCTGCCCCGCCTCACCCCTAGCGCTAGCTCCACAGATTCCATTAGCTGGGAACCGTGGCCAATGGGAGCTGGGGGGGGGGGTGGAGGCAGCACACAGAGCTGCCTGCCCCACCTCCACCTAGGAGCAGCCAGGACAGGTTGCTGCTTGCGGGGAGCCACCCGAGATGAGAACCCCCAGATCCTGGAGCCCCCTCCCTCACCCAAACTCTGTCCCTCTTAGTTAACCGGCATTTTTCACTTACTGGCATCCCTCATACCTCCAACATGCTGGATAAAACAGCTTTTACTATATTTACTACTTTGACTGTGGCGATTCAACTGCTTCCTGTCTACTTGCTGCTGCTATAAAAGGAAAACCATATATGAGATGTGTAATGGGAACTGACGCTGGCTTTATACAGAGTGTTAAGGCTTCCAGGATGCAGACATTTAAATTTGTGCATAGGTTATAACCTGTAAACTGGTCCCTGCCCTAAAGCAGTTTATGATCTAATCTAATTTATAATTACGTTTAAATTTATTTATGTATAGAAGTTTCTGTAGCCCTCATGTCTGCAGTGTTTGTAAATGGGCTTTCAACAGCCATTTCTTCCTGCAGGCCTGTGGCTCAGGCTGACAATTGCTGACTGAGATTGCTAATGTATGCCTTAGTGCTGCAAACAGTATCATTTGAGGGTTGCCTCTTGTATAAACATGACATCCCGTGAGCATGTTAGCTGGGAAAATTCCAAAGCTAAGTGGCTTTGGAAACTATGCTGCCCACAACATTAATCTTCTTAAGATGTAACCCCAGTAGTGTGTATTTATTTTAACCACCGTTAAAAAACAGTAATGGCTTAATGTGGAAGAAAGGGAGAATTTTTCGGCATCAGCCTTTTGTGGGGCGGGAATAAAACAAAGACAGTTCTATATTAGAAATGATTTGGAGGAAAAGTTTACCATGTCAGCTTGCTTACAACAAGTCTTCCATTAGGTCATGAGCTAGATGATTCAGGCTGCTAAAACTGTGCAGAAGTCTTGGGAGCAGAAAATGGTTTTGTGCTCTCAGAGCTCAGGCACTCCACAGGAGACAGCCGTCCTTCTTCCCTACTTTCTCCTTCCCTGAAGAAGAGCTCTTAAATTCTGCAGGAGACAGGGTACACAAGCACTGCTCTAGTACATCACTCAGCCCGTGGTTTCCAACTTTCAGAATGCCAGTGAGCGAGTGGATTTGTTGAGGGTTATTAACAGTTTGTTGGCACAGTCTGTTCTTCTGTGTTTTGACATTCAGAACAAGTGCCTTTCTTTTGACTAATTATATCATTACCTTATGATGTCAGTGGTTTTTATCACATAATACCACCTCCCCAAGATAATCTGACTGTGTGTTTCCAAGTTGTTTCTCTCTCTCTCTCTATCTTTAACAAACATGCTGTTGCTAGCATGGAATGGGGAGTAACTCTTCTTCAGAAGTCCTGTCAGAGGTCTTTTCAGATCCTCTCTGAAGGGGTAGACAAATTACACGACACTGATTTGAGAGAGCAGCTCAGAGCCTTGAGATAAAAGTACTCCGTTTATTTAATTTGGTGACATGCAGACTCCCTCCTGCAGCAAGTAACTTTCAGTCAGTGCTTAGATTCCAAAGGTGGAAGAGGAGACTGCTGGGTAGTCTCAGGGAGTTAGCATAACATTGTTTAGCATGTTGATTAGTAAAGGAACGTGGTTGCACTACTTTCTGTTAGATGAGACTTAGATCTGTGGTCCTGCCCTTCAAAATCATGAGAGATCCAGTGACATTCTTTATAAGAGGAGTATAAGGCAATGTCTACACTACAGACCTTACAGCAGCACAGTTGTACCGCTGCACTGCACTCCTGTAAGGTCTCCCATGTAGCCACTCTCTCCTGTTGGCATAATTAACCCACCTCCAACGAGTAGTGGTAGCTATGTTGATGGGAGACACTCTCCCACCGAAATGGTGCTGTCCCCACTGCCACTTCTGTCGGTAAAACTTACGTTGGTCAAGGGATGTTACTTAACACTCCTGACTGACAAAAGTTTTACCGACAAAAGTGCTAGTGTAGACAAAGCCCAAGGGTACTAAATTGGCGCTGTGGCAAAATTTCACTGTAGATAATTACGTCATGCCTATACCCAAAAAAGTATTGGTATTAGTTTTGGTATTCTTTTGTCTACAAAGCTGGGTTGCCTTAGTTACTATGAGTCACAGTAACTGGAGTAAATCCAACTGTACCGGCAGCTGAGTAACAGAAAATTGTTAATGCACAGTGATGTGCTGCCAGTAGTTTAACCAGGGCTCCCTCAAAGATTTTTCTCCCATCTGCTAACAAATTTCATGTATTGGGAACAGAGGCTGAGAGTGGGTTACAGGGAATGGACAGAGAGCAGAAAAATGATGAGGGAGGGACTTGGGATCTTTGTTTTCCTTTAAATGGATAAAGGAAACAATATTCTCTCAGAACCATAATCAAGGAATGGAGGAAGCATGACAGGGCAAATATACTAAGTTTACTTGCTGGAAATGTGATATTTATGTTCCTGAGAAATATACTTTGAGGGTATAGCACAAAGTGCAGCTTGAGAGCACAGTTGCCAACTTTCACGTGGTAAATTAGCTCCACAACTTTCACAATAAGCCAAAAATCAAGCTAATCCCATTTCAAAACAAGCCAATCCCTAAGAACCCCAACTCTCTGTGACTAGTTCCCACGGCGTGCAGTCTGGGACTTTGGTGGGCCTGTTGTGCGCCCTAACTCTCTCCCCCCTTGCCTCTGCTTGCCGAGAGCCAATCCAAAAAAAGAAGCTACTAGCCAACAAGCAACTCACAAGCCAATTAAGCCAAAAACAAGCTCAATTTCTGAACTTTTTTCGCAAGTTTGGCATGTCTGCTTGAGAGGTATGTGCAAACCATAGAATCCTAGGAATGGTGTACTGGAAGGGACCTCAATAGATCATCTAGGCCGGTTCCCTGCAATGAGGCAGGACTAAGTATTCTCTAGATCAGAGATTCTCAAACTGGGGAGCACAGAATGTATTTCGGAGGTGCGAGAGGAGCTGTGGGGGTGGGGGGGCTTGCTGCGCACATTTTACCCACAGCAATGAATAGTCCATGCCACTTATTTCTGTGCTCCTGCTGGGGGTGGCGCCTACCTTCAGAGTTGGGTACCAGGCCAGGAGCCACTCCTCTCCTGCTGCCCAGCTCTGAAGGCAGTGCTGCTGCCAGCAGCAGTGGAGAAGTGAGGGTGATGATGCCATACCATGCCACTCTTCCTTCCTTTCATTGAGCAGATAGAAGCCATACTCAGTGTGTCAGCCTTTTTCTCTGATAAAACTTCTTGTTGCGACACACAATGAGATGGTATCCAGCATGCAGTCTGAGGGTGATGTCATGTGTGAACCTCCAAAGATACAGGAAAATCCAGTTTCATAACAGGTGTGCTGTAGTTAGCAGAACTATCATGGTAGTACTGGATATTGTTAGATGCTTCACTGGAAAGCTAAATTAAGATGCGTTTTTCCTGGAGGAGGTGAACAGCTTGCTATAAAATACTCTGTCATGTTTTCAGGTCAGCTGGTGGTATGCACCCTGTGCTCCTGCGTCATGAAAACCAAGCAGATCTGGCTCTTTTCTGCTCACATGCTCCCTCTGCTGGCACGGCTCTGCCTCGTGCCTCTGGAAACCATTGTGGTCATCAACAAATTTGCCATGATTTTCACTGGCTTGGAAGTGCTCTATTTTCTGGCATCGAATCTTCTAGTACCATATAATCTTGCGAAATCTGCATACCGAGAGCTTGTCCAGGTAGGCTGTACACTGACTCTGGTATTACTTTATATTTTGTGGTCTGAAAAAGCAATCATTGCAAAATGTCTTCCATGGCTCAGTTTTTAGGAGTTAATTGTGCTTTCCTATCATTCCATATTGTGTTTGTCTTAGCAATGTCCTCTTCCACTTATTTAATGTACATTGCAAGACAGCGTGGACTAGCAGTTAGAGCAATGACCTGGATTCTAATCCTGGTTGATCACTTAACTTGTGCAACTTGCTTGACCTCCAGTTTGCTCAACCCATGGTTTTATTGGATAAAAACCAGGGCCTCAGTAGGATGGATGTTATAGTTGCTAAATCGGAAATAAGCTGCTCTTGGAAAGCAGATTGCACCCACAAAAACAATTGCAGTAATTCTGGTGTCTATAATAATGCCCTGTGTAGAAAAGTGGCAGTTTGTAAGTGTATAGCTTCTCTTGAGCTGGAAATGAGATCCAAGAAAAAACATGAAACCAAGAATAAACTATGAATAACGTACACTTCTGGAATATTAAAATACATTAGCAACTTTGTATACACATAAGCATCAGTTTGGAAATTCACTCCTAGCAAAAAGCGACAGAGTCCTGTGGCACCTTATAGACTAACAGACGTATTGGAGCATAAGCTTTTGTGGGTCCCACGAAAGCTTATGCTCCAATACGTCTGTTAGTCTATAAGGTGCCACAGGACTCTGTCGCTTTTTACAGATCCAGACCAACACGGCTACCCCTCTGATACATGATTTTCATTAATGTCAGTTATGCAAGTCAGTTGAAAGAGAGACTTCAAAGTTGGCTTACTGCAAATCAGAACAGACTGAAACATGGGGAAGCTTTCAGACAATTTAAAAAAGGAATTTCCTGGCTTTTTGTCAGGCAGAGTAACTCTTGTCAAATTTTTCAACCAGCATCCGTGTACAAACCCCAGCTGTGCTACAAACCCCATTTGTAGCTTGATAACATGGGTTATTATATACTCTTTGGCTGCGGAGAGAGACAGGAATGAACACCAGTCCCTATGGAGTGCTCCAGTTCTGCCAGACAAGTCCCAAGTTGCATATGTTGGCCCAGCAAAATGCAAAGTGACTGGGAATAATGAAGTTTCTTGTATCATGAGGGAATGGAGAATTGACTGAGACTCCAGTTCTATGCAGAATATGAAGATAGGCTGCCTCTCCAATGAAAACAATCCATGTCCTCTCACTGTTTTTAAAAATGGGTTCTGCCACACATGCATGTAAGACACTCTGACCTACACAGACTTGCTTTGAAAATTTCAGAATTGCGTGTCTGGTTCTAAACATGTTCCAGAAGCTTTCACTTGGCCCCTTGCTGAGCAGGCAGTGTTTTAAAAGTGACCTGTAAAGAGGGGGGGGGGGGGGGGACTAAAATTGGCTTGCACTGTGATTTTACTGCTGTGTTGTATATAAAGAAGCCCTGAAAGCTTTTTGTGAAAAGGAATTTTCTTTTTTCCCCTTTAATATCCTGATCTGACCTCGCCCTCGAAATCTTTACAGCTTTGTCTAGGCTAACCATTTATCCTACAAACTTCCTGTTGTTGCTATCGCTAGCTGAGCCCCAAATGTGGTAGAAATTGTGGGACTAGTGTGGATGAACATCCTGCAGCCACTGGTGTTCTCTCTGCCATGTTGCCTAACTCTGCTTAGGGCAGGTCAAAATGGCACAGTGGTAAAAGCTCTGGCATTTGCCAGATCTCTGCTCTACACTAGAACTCCCACCAGCACCGTCCCCCAGTGCAGTAACACTGGTGGGGAATTTTTTGGTAAAATTTCCTATTGCAGACCAGGCCCATCTGAAACTTAGGGAATTTTGTTTTATCTTAACCCCTATTTAACCTCCGTGCCTAACAC
Organism: Mauremys reevesii; assembly: GCF_016161935.1. Lineage (NCBI taxonomy): Eukaryota > Metazoa > Chordata > Testudines > Geoemydidae > Mauremys > Mauremys reevesii. The sequence goes on from NC_052630.1 coordinate 2,246,341, forward strand.
ATTTAGTTGAGAAGATGTTTTTGTCAAAGATTCAGTGCTCTTCATTTAAGTGTGGAAGCTCACAAGGCAAATCTGAGATACCGTCCCCCAAGACTAGGGAAGACCAGACTTGACACTCAACATTTCTGTGGTGGTAATACAAAATCAACCGCATAAGGCAGCAGGGTTTTTTGGGAAGATGGTCATTTCTGTATGTCATAAAGTAGTGCAAAAAGAGCCTGAAATCCAACATTTTATTTTGTAACTTACCAATAAACCCATCTTAAGCCTCAAACTGTTTTTAAAAGCTAGATCAACAGCTAACACTTGAGGTGCAGTGACATCATAAATGTACTGTTAACACTTCTTTCTTCTTTGGCACTTGTGTTAAGAACACTTCAATATCTTGAGGTTGTTTTAATGCCATATGCATGCTCGAAGGAAAAGCTACTCAAATGTTGGTTTTTGTCTATTCTCCTTACCACTTTATCGGCCATTATAAGTGCGCTAATAAGATTGTTTGGTTTTATAATCACTGTAAAGATTTGAAAGCAAGTGATTTTTTTGGGGGGGCTGCCTCACTGACTCCCTTTGTCTTTCAAATCTGTTTACACTAGTCAATGCAGTACTGTGTTGGCCTTGAGAGAAAAAATATTCTAGTACAAACTCTTCAAGGAGCATTGCTCTCACCATGTTTCTACCAATTCCCTATGCAAATCAAGGGCATAACTTCTCATGTGTGGCTATGGAACAATTTAGAAGGTATTAACAACATGCTGCTAGAATAATAAGCAGCTACAGCTGAGAATAGTAGTGTGCAATATATGCTAGAGAGAACTGGCTGAAACTAGGAGAAATGTTAATGCTGCTGGTAATCTTTTCTTGGAAGGTGCCTCTGAGGCAAATTGCCTATGCCAGCCTCAGCAAATGGAGACAGTTGTAGTCATGTTGGGCTGCATATTTTGATTATAATCTGGTTTAATTGAAAGCTGGAAAAAACAATCACCCTTTTAATTTTATTTTTAAGGAGTTCAGTTCTGTGGAAATCTAGAGCCTGGTCCCTATTCCAGAAACAAAAATCGGGGCAAAAAAATTGGCCCCATTTCAGACCTGTTGTAAGTAGATGCTACTCTGTTGAAGGTCAAGGAAGGTGAATCTGCTTATACCAGATTGGAGTAATGCCCTAACCTGATTTTAACATGACGTACTCGTCGTCCTTTACTATCACTTATGATGGTTGCTGACTTCAGCATGAATTATTCAGTGATAACTTAATCCAGTAGTTGTGACCTCACAGTTGTTTCTGAGGCTTTGCAACTGTAGTATTGCAAACAGTAGTTTGTAATACCAGTGGAAAAACTTGGGGGAAGGGGGATATTAAAACACCCAGGACCAATTTTAAGCTTAATCTTCTGAACCCAACAGCTCAGGAGACTAGGCCCAGGGGGAGGATGAGCAAAAGCAGCTTGTCACCTTATACATCCTGGATTCTGGACTTTGGGGGCTGGAATAAGTTTAGAGCAACTGCAGGGGCTGCGTACAAGTTACAGAGCTTCCCAGAATCCCCTATGTTGCTCAGTACTATAGGTGCACCCCCTCTCTGTGTAGGGTTGCTTATGCTGGTCCCATTCTGCTCCTGTGCCACAGGAATCTTCCGCAGGGCCATTGCAGCTCCTTTGTAGTGCCTGAGCAGGGGCTACTTTTGGCCACCAAACTGGTAGGCTGCTTGTTAATCAGCTATGATAGAATTACATTTCCAGGACCTCAATGTAATACGCCTCTACCTTGATATAACGCTGTCCTCAGGAGCCAAAAAAATCTTACCGCGTTATAGGTGAAACTGGGTTATATCAAACTTGATTTGATCCGCCAGAGCACGCAGCCCTGCGCCCCCCCCAGCACTACTTTACCACGTTATATCCAAATTCGTGTTATATCGGGTGGCGTTATAACGGGGTAGAGGTGTATGTTCTAATGTTTGCCAGGATTGACCGGCATCTGCAAATAATCTGATTTGCCTTCTCAATCTTTCACTGTCAAATACTAGTAGTTGCATGCTTGTAAAGTACAAGTTTTTCTCTAATTCTCATCTCTTAAAATACATACTTCCTAGTGGGTACTCCGTAGCTATTGTGTGATTCTTGTCTTGGCTGTGAGAAACAGACACTTGATTTTAAATAAAGCCATGGATAATTTCCCTGTCACTTTTAAGGGATTAGCCTTCCAACCTGAAATTCCAGCTTTCTGAAAATTGTTCCATAGTTACCTAGTATTAACATTGTACGAGAAGTAGCATAAACTTGAAAGGAATTGCTGTCCAGACTGTAACAGTCATGTTGCAAATGTGCCAATTTTTAGCTATTTAGCCTCTGCTCTGACAGGTGTCTGAGACACTTAGCACCTGCCTTTAACAAAAGGTCAAAGAAATACAAAGTCAAAAAATCCTTGTAACTGACCCGCTTGTGACACGTGAATCCGACTCCTGGTTTGAATTGCAAATGAATTGAATGTTTGTTTGTTTGTTTCTATTCTGTTATCTCTGTAAACTTGCAGGATGTGAACAAATGCAACAAACTGGTCTTGTCTTTGCCTTGCCCAGGTAGTGGAGGTGTATGGTCTCCTGGCCTTGGGGATGTCTCTGTGGAACCAGCTGGTGGTCCCCGTTCTATTCATGGTGTTCTGGCTTGTCTTATTTGCTCTTCAAATCTACTCTTATTTCAGCACACGAGATCAGCCTGCCTCAAGAGAGAGGCTTCTCTTCCTCTTTCTGACAAGGTAATTAACTAGTGCCCATAATAAGCTGTTTTCTGTGCATGCATTGTTTGTATTCCTGAACTAATCTACTGTCTTCTACAAAAGGACTGGTTTAAATCAGCTGTCTTATTCTAGTCCCCAGTAAATATTTGTCCGTATCACGAAGCCATCATGCATATTAGTCCAGTGAAGCAGCTCAGGACAAAGGGGTATTAGCAGAACTATGGAAAAGCTCCCAGTGAATACAAAATATAATTTAGTGATGGGCAAACCACTGTACACTCAGCTTCAGTTCAGAAGTTTGGCAGGGCTTCAAAGATTTGAATCGGCAAACTCAGATAGCACCAGCTGAGGCTAGCTAGCCCATTCCTCCTCTGGTGCTTGTGTTGAGGAATTGATGTGTCTGTTGGGTCCTGGATGCTTTATTTTCAGCTGTGGTATGCAACACGTTCTGGGGTACATCAAAACCCACGCCATAACTGAAAGTTTAGCAATGAACAACGACCATGGGGAATTCCATCCACAATGATATCAGCAGAATCAGAAATAAAGCCAAAAGACCCCAAACTTATTTTCCTCAGGAAGGAGAGACTTGGGTTATCTTTCTGATGGTGATCCTAAATATCCCAGTATGCTACTCTCTTCCCCAGTTGGATTGCTCTTGAATCTAGCTTTCAGGGTATTGGACTGGATTCTCTAACAAACTATTTCTGATGTTTGGTTTGTTTTGAAGGGTGTCTTTATTTAGCAACCCACATTCTTATGGACCATTTCATCGGCAGAGGGACATTCTCAGTGCCTTTGGTGCTTGGGAACTTTTCATACCTCTTCTGTCTTGTTTTTGGCATTCATCTATCTACAAAATTTAGAGAAAACATAGGAAAACTATTACACTCTGTCTCCAGTCATTCTCTTACTAGATTATGACTCACCAGTCTTTCCCTTCACCCTCTTAGTGCATTTGGGACCTTCTTGTCTTTCTACTAAACCACACAAAGAAGTTGATACATTGCCAGCATCTCCTAACTCTCTCTAAAGGTTTGTTTTTAGAATAACCTGTTTGACACCACAGCCTCAAGGTCAAGGTTCTAGAACATTCCTATCACTTTCACACATGGCCCTGTGTCCATCACAGTACTCAAGCCCTCTGAGTTCAGTGTCAACTTAAAATAAACAGAGAAACATCAAGGATTTGAGTGCATTACATACTAAAATGTAATGCAACACAGTACTGATGGCATTATTCAGCATTAACAGAGGTGATTCGTTTTCAGTTAACCCCCCCACCGCCCAACTTTATTTTACACCTCCACTGAAGTTTTAATATTGACTTTACCTAACTGTAGTGTAGCAGTTGCCAGGGATGTGGGCTGCCTGACCTAACAGGTCTCTTCCATCTCTAATTTCTGTGATTGAGTTGAAGAAATTGCAGGGTGTAGACAACAGGTTTTTTGCTGCTTGTGAAGAACTGGAAAATTTGACTCTTGTTACTAGGGGCAGAAATTGGAGAGTCCCTTGACAGCAGGAAGGTAAAGAATCGGGATGATGAAATGGCTCTTCCTCACAGAGAAGACCCAGTATCTCCCACATAGAATAGAAGAGACTAAGATGAGAATCTGATCAGTCTGACCTCCTGCAAGATGCAGGCCACACTCACCCGCCCACTCTCCCCCCAGCCACCGAGGCCTGCCCAGCGAAAAACCCAAAGAAGCCCTCAATTCCGCCCCCTTCCTTCTTCGAAAATTCCTTCCCCCCAGCTGAATATGGCGCTCAGCTGAACTGCGAGCTCAAGGGCAAGACTCTCCTCCAAAAAAGGTTATATCATACCATTATATACCATTATTGATTTATTTATTGACCTATTGACTATAAACCCGTTATCTATCTAAACCCATCCTCTCCATCCATAACTTAATTATTCTAATCTTAATCTTAAGTCCTCCCTTCCTTGTTTCCCCTCGGTGCTGTTGTTGTCTCCAGTATCTCCCCTGAGATGGTTAACCTTGTTAGAAATTTTCCAGCCTGAATCCTGACTGTGAATTTATATCCGTTTTGTCTCGTGTCACTGTGTCCACTAGCTGAAAAAAATTCCTTCCTTCCTTCCCTGGTATTTATCCTCTGATATATTTATTATATCTATCTATATCTATCCCTCTATCTCTTTGGTTAGGAAAACAAACAACTCTCCTCTCTCCTCCTTTCATTACCTTCCATTCCCATTTTCATTCTTCATTCCCTTCTTCTTCCTTGTACCTGTTCTAGTTTGAATTTCTTAAACATGGGAGACCAAAACTGCACACAATACTCCAAATGAGGTCTCACCAACGCCTTATATAATGGGACTAGCACCTCCTTATCCCTACTAGAAATACCTCGCCTAATGCAACCCAAGAGTCATCTAGGCTCAGAGCTCCCCACTTTGCCTAATACAGAAGCCTGTGCTCTAGTAATGTGCATACTCTGGCCACAGGCAGAGAGCAGAGGCTTGTACCACATGGCACAGCAGGGGAACTTTGATTTTCTAACACACCTCATGCATTTGGCAAATATTGTGGCTATTGCTACATGCACAAGATCTCCAAAAGGAAAGATCTCTAATGTCAGATTGACATACTCAGTGCAAATATCACTCTTAACCACTGTTGGTCTTTGCAGGCATGAACCATCAATATTCCAGTTACTGAAATTATTTAAAGTTAAAACACAGGTTTACCTGGTGCAATCTAACACTTCCAGTTCTAGTGTTTTAGATTCTGGAATTGTACCATAGAATTGAGGGGCAAGAGTGTGAATGATCATGTCTCAATCCATGTACATCAGGTAGAAGTTGCCTGCCCAGTATCAGAATAAATCTGTATCTTCATAATAAGTGAGAGTTAAACAAGATGCCATCTTAAAAATATTACTTGCTAGACTTCCTCTGTGCAGCCCAAAACATGAAAGCACCAGCCTTTTTCTCCTAGACTCAATTTCATCACGCTCTGGGGACGTGTTTCCTCAAGGCATCCTTCTTGGTGGGTTTTTGGCAATTGCTGTCATCTTTTACCTGCCCAGGAGCAACACACACAACCAGGAGACTTTTATACTAGTGTTGTGGGGGCCAAAGATGCATTGCTTTGCCATGGTAAGAAAATGCAACAGTAGCACTCGTTTCTCTTCTGAAGGAAAAAAGCTCCAGTAGCAGGTTTTATCTCTGACAGCCTAATTGTTTAGGAGAGGAAGTTAAAATATCATTTTGTTAGACAAGCTAATAAAGATTCTCTAGTCAGCCAGAAGACTTCACTGTGCTGCAGTCTACTTAGTACAATGGAAAAATGTTTCTCTGCCAGAAAAGAGCAGTCTGTGCACACGTGCCCTTTATTAGCAGTAATGAATTATTTCCTAGAGCTGTACAACTCCAGAATTCAAGCAAGAGCAATCAGAGTTCATTTAATAGCAATGTTAAGCTTCCACAAATGCACAACAAACAATAACAGTACACAGCCTTCGTTGTATTTTTTTTTTTTTGGAGATGGCAAGAATTCAAACCTTCAGAACAGTTCCAAGCTCACACCTTTGGGCACATAAGGATAAATCTGAAAGCTCTTCAGTCAGTCCTTTGTTTGAGATTTTTAAGCTTCTCTGAGTCCCTTGCATGGTAAATTATCTCCACTTACCCTTTGTTAGGAAGGGTGGTAGCCTACTTGCTAGAGGGGTTGAAAGTTCTTGATTATGGAGCCTACATGGAGGCTCAGCTATGCTGGATCAGACTTCTCCTTAACTATCATTCCTTCATTCCTGACAACTGCCGGGGAAAATACCCTGAAGTTATTCAAAAATACCTTGCATAGCAGGTGCCCTTAATAAACATTGTACATGACCAGTACTGAGAGGGACAGACACAGCCCAAGCACAGTTCCTGGAAGATAGGTCTCTGTAAGGGATGACTACACCTCTTTTGGCCAGTTCTTTCCTATTTACAGTCACACCAGAGCAACATACTGGGGACTTTGAGGAGTCACTAGAGAACGATTGTGCCACGATCATCTGGCATAACTCTTCTTTTCCAACCAGTTAGACAAATCTGTCTCTTGTGCACACGGAGTTTTATGCTTATTGTTTTGGTACTATAGACGTGCCCTTCTTTGCTGGGGGTTCTGGTGATGGTGAGTGTTCTTAGACGCCAATGTTCCATTACAGACTCTGTTTTCTCTATCTTCCAAAAGGGCTTGTATCACTCTCACTGGAGGATAGGGAAGACTTGCTGAGTTATCAGGAGTACCCCTTGATTGTATGATGAGTGAGACTCTTCCAAATTCTCTGCTTTGGGGTTCTTCCAAAGACAACTACCATTCATGTGCAGAGGCGTAGCCAGGAAGTTAAGACGCTTCTAGTGGGCAGCCTATTCAGCTACAAAAGGCTTTCATGCCCTGTCAAATTGGGGAGGGGGGATATTTTAACTTAAAATGTTGGATTGCTGAAGAGTAAGCAGAATGATCTGTAATAAAATTTGAGCTGTTATTTAACAGACACTTTAAAAAGAAATGATCTTCATTTGTTGCGTTAACTCTCTGGTGCCGTATAAAACATTAAAAATGGACTCAGAGTACCAGTGCATCTGTTTATCGTTTCCTTTGTTCCATTTAGTGTTTGACACGAGTTCTTTCTTGGAGCACTTTGCTTCTACTTGACCCAGCAGTGAATTAATTAGAATGCTGTAATGTGGCATCCTAATAATTTCTCTGAAGGAACCAGGATTGCTGTTGTAACCAAAGGTGCCAGAACTTGGCCCTGAGTTGAGTAGCTGAGGATTCCCTGGCATTGGAGAACGCAAGCTTAGAGCAGCTCCACCCCACTGCTTTCCAGCTCTGCTGACATTGGAGATGGGAGGATGTATAGCCAGAGCACGCTGCATTCTGCTGATCTCTAGCAGTGTGATTCCCATTAAAGGTCGCTGTACTCTGGAGAAACACGGAGACTGCTCTCGACTGCGCTGGCCCAGGACTACAGAAAACTGGCCCCAGGATGAGTAAGCTGAAACAGCTCTTTGATGAGTCCTCAAACTTGGCTGCACCCAGCCCTTGTGAATCCTCAGCTGCAACCTTGAAAGGAGAAGTAGGCCTGAGAGCGAGAGCATCCTGTGTTCTCGCTCAGATAATTGTTTAAAGACAGCATGTCTTTTTGGTATAGTTTATTTGAAATTTATACTAGACCTCTTTTGTGGGTCAGCAGTAGTTTTGAACATAAAGATCTCAGATCACTTTTCAGACCAGAATTATGAAAAACGTTGCAGTTTATTAGCCATTTTAATAACAGTTTACATGAGTGATATATAGTGACTGGCATCCTGGCAGTATTGCCATGGGTGGGAACTAACCAATCAAATCGATCTACTGTAACTTTGCGTCTCCTTGTGGTAATTGGATTGAAATGTCATTAAGTGAATTGAGTGCATCACATTTCCATGCCTGAGAATGAGTGCTCTTCTTTATTAAAATAAAAGCAAGATAGCACCACCATGTGGGGCCGTCTTGAAGCACAATCTGAGCAATGGAGAACCACCTGGGCTTGCTTATCAGCTGATAGACAGAATTATGCATTTGTGACTGAGTAACTGTGAATCTTTGACCTTTGATGTCCGAGGAGAAAATAGTGGACTGTGCTCTCATGTAATTTTGTTGTAGAAGAACATGCATGTACTTGTGCGGCGTCTCACGTTATGTTTTTAAGCCAATCCAGATGTAGTTTCAAACTAGCGCAGACTCTTAATTGAAGAAATCTTTTTATTAATTAAACTGTGTTTTTCCCCCTAGCATTGCAGAATGTTGCAGCACTCCATATTCACTCCTGGGGTTGGTGTTCACAGTCTCCTTTGTTGCTTTGGGAGTTTTGACTCTCTGCAAGTTTTACTTGCAGGGCTACCGAGCATTCATGAATGACCCGGCTATGAACAGGTAAGTGCCTGACACACATTTAGAACTACGTAGAACTGAGGTTGGCATTTGTTGAACTGAAAGTTATTTTTAACCCACTATAAACTCCTTAGAATGCATAGGAATTACGACAGGCTTCTTATTTATTAGTCCAAATACACTATTTTAAAGGGTTTGAGATGGAAATGTCTACCATGAATCTTAGAATAATGACAGTCATGCACTGTATGTATTACAGAACTGCTTCTCCTTGGGATTTTAGATTCTGTACAGTGTCTTCATTGGGATGAGTGACTGAAGGAATCTTCAAATGTTAGAAAAACTAAATGCTTACCTAGTTATATTTTAACTTCCTGGTTAATTTTCCCCCTATGTAACTACATGTGAAACTAAACTAATCTTTTGTGGAAGATTTACACTGGTCAGCTAAAAGTTACTGTGGGAAACTGCCAAAGAATATAGGCAACTTGTTTCTCGTGTGCTTGTCACAACTGTCTGACATAAAATTGGGAGTTTAGTTGTGGCACTGTGGGTTAGTATGTTAGCTTTTACCAGGAGCTCAAATGCTGGTTCAAGCCACAAATGAAGGACTTGTTTGTACTTTGGGTTCTGAGGTAAGTACGTGGGAACTGCAGTGAGTATAAAGTGAGGCTGCCCAGGAATGGCTCAGGAGCATTTTGTGTGTGGAGGGGAAACAGTCCTGCGTAGTCCACGCTGTGCTATAACTGCTTCAAGATAGTGTTGTTATTGTCTCCACCTCAGAAATATTAAATTCACTTTCATCTTCAAAACCAAAAGCCTGAAAGTGGGGCATTCAAGGGACTCTTTATTCTAGAGTTTCTGTGAGCGGCATTGGAAGTTGTTCTATATATCTAAGTCTGAATTCACTGCTTTCAAAATGTACCCAAGTGGTAGGACTCCAGACAGGGATGTCATTGAAGAAAAAGTGAGACAAGGCGGGTGAGAGAATATCTTACACAAGAGTTCTTCTTCAGGCCCAGACCTGAAGCTTGTCTCTCACCAATAAAAGATATGCCCTCCCCCACCATGTCTCTCTAATATCCTGAGACCAACATGGCTACATCCCCACTGCATACATTAAAGAATAAAGGTCAGCAAAGCCTCTGCAAGCTACAAAGAAGCATAAGCAGTATTTTTTTAAAGAAATATATCAATTTTAATGTCCTGAGGTCATACAAGCAGAAAGAAATCTTAAGATAGAATCAGATACAAAGGACTATGACAAACTCTGATTTCATACATGCCAGACTTTTATTTTAAGATGAAGCAAAATAATTAATGCTCTGCATTTTATTTTCACTTTCTCTTCAAAACACCAACCCAAAGGGGGATGACAGAAGGAGTTACTCTCCTGATCTTGGCAGTGCAGACTGGTTTAATCGAGCTTCAAGTTGTCCATCGGGCATTCCTGCTTAGTATTATTCTCTTCATTGTGGTAGCATCCATCCTTCAGTCCATGCTGGAGATTGCTGATCCCATTGTTCTGGCACTGGGCGCTTCAAGGGACAAGTAAGAGATGCACTTTCTAAACTGAAAGCTATTTAAAACTCTTTCTTTGTAGAGGTGAGCACACTAATATGTGGCCTGATAGCCTTGGGGGCTACCAAAAGGTAAGTTGTGGTGGTCCACATTCTTGTAGACTAAAGAATAAAAAGGTTAGTATACAGACTATTCTAATTTCTTTGCTCCTTCTCCTTATCTCCTCCCTTCTCCCACACACTCACTCACTGTGATGTACACCAGCACAGAGATGCTTTGCAACATGATTCCTTCTGCTGAAGAAAAGTGACATGGGTCACATGGTCCTAATGAAGAATCATCCATGAGCATGTCGTACAGTCTGCACAGGATCATGTTGCTTTGCAGCCACTGGCACCAAGCTCTGTGGGTATTACATGACGCAAGGAAAGTCATCACCCCCCACTGTGAGACACCAAGCCCTGCTCTTGGCTAAACAAAACCACAGTTCAGGATGTCACGGAAACAGCCACTTATTTAATAGAATCATGGGGGGGGGGAATTCTAGTAAGTAATAATAGTCCATAGATTAACTTCAGGAACCTCAGGCTTGGGGCACACAGGTTGTAGGCCTGGAATGTTAGGTGTCTGTGAACAGAACCCGAGGAGTGGAAAAATGGAGTCTTGTGGATGTTTTGATCTGCTGGTTTTTTTTCCTGTTATCTTTGATTTCTTTGTGTTTCTTTGAGGAGCTTTATTTGTCTTTGGTGTTCTGGCATGAAACTGCGTTTCCTATGTTAATTGCATGTCTCTCTTTCCCCTTATGTAACCAGTAAGCGTTATAAATAAAAGAGGAGGTTTATTTATATCCAGTGAGTCTGTTCGGCTTAGAGGTTGCTTGTGGTCAACGCAGTCTCTGTGGCATGTTAACTCGAAATATGCTAACAAAAGGAAATGGGAGTAGAGCCAGGAGATGAGTATCTGGTTCTCAAATAGATACAGTTTACTGCTACCAGCAACTAACTGTTTGCCAGTCCCAAAGCTGAATTTGTAGGGAGTTCTGAACAAGTGAGGTGGGGAAGCCTTCCTCCCCCCTGCCCCCAAAATAACAAACTGGTATTTACAAAATTCAGTTAATTTTAGAATTTTTTTTCTTCTAACCCTTAGCTGAGGTCAAATTAGGGTAGTTTTCCTCTCTCTTTTCTTCCCTTCTGCTATCGTTCGTCAGTTTCAGTGTATCTTATTTCTGGAACTAAATGTGTGTAATAATACATCAGAGAGAGCTGCCAAGTAGCACAGCGAGTAATGATTAGAGGCATTGGAAAGATTTCCACATGGGATGCGAGTGAAAAGACTAGGAGAGTGTAGGGGAGAGATTAGTAAATGGGGACACGATAGGGGTCTACAAAATAATGACGATCTATGTGTTATAAAAGGGAGGGGACAGCTGGCAGGGCTTTCGCTCTGAGGCTCAGGAACTTGCTCCCCTTTGGTCTGAAATAGCCTGAATTTGGTGACTTTTGGGGTATACTGCAAAAGACACCTGTTTGAAAGAGTCTTTGGAGAAGGCTGAGGGTATGCTTCCTTGATCACAGAGAAGTTGATTGCTGGACTGTTTGACTGAGTTTCTATGGAACCAATTTCAGTGCTGCTGAGGTTTAACTTAATTGTACTTATTGCATGATAATTTATGTTAAAATAACTAGAGCCTTGGAATAGATGTTATTTTTTAAAATCTAAATAAATACAATTCATCGCTTTTCTTAAGAGCAAGGTGACATTCGTTAATACTGAAAGGCAACAGATTCAAAACAGATAAAAGGAAATACTTTTGCACAGTGTACAGGCATCATGTGGCATAGAGTTCCACAGGCAGTTATAGAGGCTAGCAAAGAGTTTAGTAAGAGTCAAAGTGTGAGATGTTTTTATGAGGAAACTTCTGCAGGTATACCAGATAGCATTTAAAATAACTTCCCAAACCTTTATGCTTCAGAGCATGACTGCCTGGAGCGGATTATTCCATAATTGTTCTAATGGGATTTCCTGGGTTTTCATCTGAAGCATCTGGTATCAGCCTCTGTCAGAGACAGGAGACAGTTAATTTAACCACTGATCTGATCTGCTGTGGCAATACCTATGTAACTTACTTGTAGTCTTTAATTTTTGCCTTTGTCTCACTGAGGATGTAGCCTTTCCACTTTGTGCTGAAAAGGGCACAGGGCAGAAAGAACTAAGCTTCCATCAGAATAAATGTCTGTCTGTGCTGCGAATTAGACTGTACTTGAGGAAATTAAGAATTCCTTTTCTTAATGTAAAAGCCTTCAGCAGATACAGAAGCCACTGTTGTCTCAGTGAGAGGATGCCAGTTGTCTGAATCGCAACCATTGCATTGTTCCTGCAGGAGTCTGTGGAAGCATTTCCGTGCAGTCAGCCTGTGTTTGTTCTTGCTAGTGTTCCCAGCATACATGGCCTACATGATTTGTCAGTTTTTCCACATGGATTTCTGGCTGCTGATCATTATCTCTAGCAGTATTCTAACCTCCCTCCAGGTAAGGCACACTAGCCTCATGGTAGTCATTTATTTATTTTTCTCCCTAAGGTAACGGGCTATGACCAGAACAGTGCTGGGGGAAGTATTAGAGTGCAGAAGCTGGGATGTAAAATCTTTTATTTATCTCTACCTGAGGCTAGAGTACTCTAGTGCTGGGCTGAGAACACAGGGAACTAAAATATTTATTGTAAATAATGCTGTAGGATTGCAAGGGCATGTTGGTTACAATAAGAAGCTTCCAAACTGCACATAGATCGCATCATTTTAGGAGACTTCCAAAGGCGAGCTGAAAATATGTTGGTGTCCAAAACATGCATACGTACGTACTTTCCTGTGCAGGGGTGTGGGGGCGTTTATCCTCATTTTCATTTTTTTAATTCACTAGTTAAAAAATAACTCTTGGACGCTTGTCATTAAATGGCTTTTTGTATGTGCGCACCTAGTCACTATCTATATCTCTAAGGGCTTGTCTACTCTGTGCACAAGAGAAGTGTGATTTCTAAAGTGCACCAACGTATCCCACGCTAACTGGCCCATGTCAACCCTAAAAATTCTCTACTGCACATTTAATGTAGTGCTGTTTCAAAGAGTGTTCATACTGATACGCCTGTGCCCGTTAGAAATCACACCCCTCTAGTATGCGTTTGCTGTGTGGACAAGCCCTAGCTACAGCCTGGATTCAGCAAAGCACTTAGGCATTGGTTTCCCTGGTATTTAAGCACAAGCTTCATGCTTTGCTGAGTAGGGAAGGATTTAGCTTCCACTTGAAGTTAAGCAAGTATGTGGCTGATTGGGAGCTTATACGCTTCCAGGTGAGGGAGGCCCTTGTGTACAGAACTCTACTTACCCTTGGGACCTGAATGCTAAAACTGTGTCATTCTATCTGTTTTCAGGTGCTTGGAACGCTTTTCATTTACGTTTTGTTTATGGTTGAGGAGTTCAGAAAAGAGCCAGTAGAAAATATGGACGATGTAATTTACTATGTAAACGGCACCTACCGGCTGCTGGAATTCCTCGTGGCTCTCTGCGTCGTGGCATACGGCGTCTCGGAGACTGTCTTTGGAGAATGGACTGTGATGGGCTCAATGATCATCTTCATCCACTCGTATTACAATGTGTGGCTCCGGGCCCAGTTGGGGTGGAAAAGTTTTCTTCTCCGCAGGGATGCTGTGAATAAGATCAAATCGCTGCCCACTGCCACAGAGGAGCAGCTGGAGCAACACAATGATATCTGTGCCATCTGCTACCAGGTGTGCAATTCAAGCAGTAGAACTGTAGGGGAGTGGATGGTCTGGAGTTCGTCTCCGCTGCTGTGACTAGTGCAGTGACTTTGGTTGTGTTTTAGTTGCAATCCCCACCAAGTTCTGCTATATGTAATTTGGCTTAGTGCAGAATTGGGGAGTCGTTGCACTGGAAACCTAGAACAAACTAACATGGAAATTAAGGAATTTAAATAGACCAGAATAGCTTTTTTTTTTTTTTAAATCTGTTTTCAGATTTGCCAGAAGCAAGTGTCGTACTCTAGAAAGTTTCTGAGATTCTTAAGCATTTCCAATGAGTTTGGGCAAAGCTAGTCTCAATAGTAGAACCAAACACTGACTTTTTTTTTCCCATTGGGGAGATTTCTCTTACGCTTCCTGTAAGATTGTATGTACTCCGCTAGCCAGTGTCTTGTACGGTTTCATAGAAACAATTCAATGTCCATGGATTGCTAATTCCCACTCTTGCTTAATTTAAAACACTGGTTATAAAAGAAAAAGAAACGTAATTACTGTAAGGCGAAGGGTTAACATAAGCCAACAGAAGTAAGGAAATTAAAAGTTAACACTGGAAGTACTATTTTTACCACACCTTGTGCTTTTGGAAAAAGAAAAAAAAAATACAGGTGTGCTTCTTTCCTCCCTGGGAAACGTTTGTTATGAATGGAAGGGAAAGACTAACCCTGAATGCAGCATAATTTTATTAAGATTGGATTGGCTCCAAACTTGGTTTCAATGATCTGAAATGTTTATTTAAAACAAAAGCTTACTTTGCATTGAGTAAAAATCCCTGCTCTGACCTCTGTGGCTTAAGTCTAGGCACTTCATTTCTACTCTGCTGCTCTCACACCACGGTGGTTACAAGTGGACTATGGGTGACTTATACCATTGGGTTTGTCTTTCCACCTAGTACCGTGTAACCCATACCCTGCAACTACTTCCACAAAGAATGTAAATAACAATTCCTTTGTGCTCGCTTTTAATCTGTATGGAGCTAACTTCCATGGGGTTGCAATTGTTTTGTCATTAAGCCTCATGAGGCTGGGTACCTGAGTTCTATCATTTTTTTTCCCTCTGGAAACTTACTGGTCTTGTGCCTGTTGAAAGTTATGTGGAAGCTTGTGTGTATGTGGGAAAATCATTACACGTCTTGCCTTAGAATTTCCATCTCGCAGGGTAAATTTGAGATCACATGGAGCATAGAGGGTAATTCTGGGTGGACAGGGTGTTTGGCTGTTGTATGACATCCTGATTTTTATTATTTTCAGGACATGAAATCTGCTGTGATCACACCATGCAGCCATTTTTTTCATTCTGGTTGTCTTAAGAAATGGCTGTATGTGCAAGAGACCTGTCCTTTGTGCCACTGTCAACTTAAAAACCCCTCGCAGCCACCAGGGCTGGGACCAGAGCCGGCTCCACAGCCAAATCCTGGAGCAGAGCAAAATACTGTTAATCAAGAAGCAACTGAACATCTTGGTGTTGAACAGCGGGAGGAGAGAAATCTAAAAGAGAGCCCTAGTGACAGTAATGGACAGGTGCCTGAAGGGCCAGACCACCAGGAGCACTCTCATGACACCAGGAATGATTCTCAGAGTCTGGATTGTGACACTTGCCCTTTTGAGGACAGCCAGAGGGAGATTATTGTGGAGGAACCGATTGGAAGCCAGGAGGAGGTTCTCACTCAGGACCCAAGACTTTCTATCCAGTTTTGAAGTGGCGGAAGATGATGTAGGAACCAGACCCATGTCAGAGACCCGTGCCTGGCTCAGCAGAGACAACTTATCCTTCCACAGTTGTGAAAAAGTTTAGCAATTAATGCTGGTCAAAATGTATTTATAATATCCCATGCTGATTTTTTGTGGGCTGCCTGGTAGAGGCAATTCCAAGGAGATTCAACAGAAATGACTTCAGAAACTGCCTCTGAATTGCAAGGGAGGGAGAAACTGGAAACACATGAAATGGACACAGTATTTTCAGGGGGTGGATAAAGGGGAAGGCAGAGAAGTAGGGGGTGTGAGGTGCGAAAGAGACAGACCCACTAGCTTGTGTTTGGGGTAGGGAGGAACCACCAAACTGAACCATGTCCCAAGGTACCAGTAAGAGGTTAGAACGCTTTGGCCTGTTTTTCTGCATTGACTGGAGCGCAGCCATGATTACTGACAAAATTTTGTACAGCACTGAAGCCAAAATCAAAGATATAACAGCATTGATTGTATTGGAAGATGGAAGCACTCTTAAGACATTGTGTGTGCGCTTTGGGCATTTTTGGTGGGGCAATTACATTTACATTCATGTAATCTATAGTGACTCTTGACTTTTATGACAGAGTCTTCAATATTTTGATGTATATGAAACTTTTGTTAATATGCGCAGTATGGGCCATGTGAAGTAAACTAAAGCTCTAATGAACACTTTGGCCTCCACTGCAAAGTGCAGGAGAGTGGGATGAGTTTTAGGGCACAGATAGAGGCCTTGCAATACTGTTTGATCCTGTGTAATGTTTAATTCTTGCAGCTGAATTAAAACAGTGTTAAACTCTGGCAATATTTGCACTTTTGGGAATGAGTACAGAAATGTGTATGATCAAATGCCGCAAATGCCACTTTTAAAGCTGTTGTTAGAATTTGCACCTTTATTCTTTGACACGCATGTGTCCATACTTAAATTTTTACATTCATCATGGCTTCAGATAGAACTAGGGATGGGAGGGGGGGAAGGAAATTTTTTTATGTGAATTTTGATATGAAAAGAAACTAGTCACTTATTTATACAATAGGCTTGGCTCTGAAGTGTTTTTTTCAAAATTGGTATTAACGTGAAATGTGATATGATTTTATTTTTAGTAGTAAATTTGGATGTAAATTTGGACGAACAGACATACATAGCTGAATGTCTTAATAAATTACATTTGAAGATTTTTACATTTGGTGATGTGATTCTTAAGCAGACGGTGCTACCTGAATGATATGTGCATGCAGACTGGCTGCTGTTCCAGATAGGCTTGCATTTTCCTCTGAGCTCAGCAGATCTGATACTCACTTCCACATGTGCTGTACATGTGTAACAGTGCCATTCTAGCCAAAGACAATTCTAGTTGTTAAAACCTGTCATTGCCACCAATGCCTTACCCTTGAGCAGCTACAAAATGGTATGTTGTGTTCTCTCTGGCCCCCAGGGCCCAGCCCAAGCATGCTGCTTCCCACAAAAACAACAAGGAGTCTGGTGGCACCTTAAAGACTAACAGATTTATTTGGGCATAAGCTTTCGTGGGTAAAAAACTCAGTTCTTCACATGCGTGGAGTGAAAGTTACAGATGCAGCCATTAAATAATGTTGGTTTTGTGGATACAGACTAACACGGCTACCCCCTGATACTTGCTTCCCACAGTGCTGCTGGACTACTGGTCCCCACAGCAAATACCTCGACCTGGGCTCTCACCTGAGAGTGGAAAATATCAACGACAAGAGCCGGCTTCAGTACCTTCCGTTTTTAATGCACTGCCCTGTCTCCTTTGTGTGATGATAACATTTACCATGAGCTGCTTTGGTCATTGTGACTCATTGGCTTATTAATTAAGTAGAATTCAGTGAAAAATAGGGAGAAACTTTCACTGATTTGTCACCTTTTTTATTTTTTCTTAATCAGTATAGTGCATCAGTGGCAGACACGTCAAACTCTCCTTCATCCTTGTTTTCTGTGATAGCCTGACCTCTCCCAAAACAAATTCCACAATTGTACAGTTCCAGGTGTTTCACCTTTGATGCACGTATTTAGACAAATGCTTCTCTGCAACCAATCTTAAGTTAGTGGAAGTGTAAGGGTTGTGGATGGGATCCTGCATAGGATCCTAATGGTACTAATCAGTATTATAAAACACAACTTTCCTCTCATTTCGTAGGGCACGTTTTTAGCCAGAACCATGTACTCCAAAATCCAGGTAGTCAGTCATGTGCCAGAAGGTGTCATGCAAAGCTCTCAGGGCTGATGTGAAGAACTTCTGCTCCATGTGAGATCTGTCTGTTCCACTGATGCAGAGGGAGCAAAGCTGTAGGAGGGGAGGTTATAAGGCACAGCCCCAGGCATCTAGGGAGGCAACAAGGAAACCAGATGACTTGAGAGAAGGAAAGATCAAAGCACAAACACCCACTCGGGGCATCTGTGAGACCATTTAAAAACATTGTGAATTAAGAAATTAAAAAATCATCACGGTTTCAAGTTTTTATACTTGGAGGAAATGTTCCTGGCGCCGCCACCACCCACCCTACACACACTTATGTTATGTGTGGTTAAGTACAGGACAGTAACAAGTGCAACTAGCAAGATGGATGAAATGTACATGGCAAGACTTAAATTTGCGTAACATCAGCTCCAGTTGTGATTAGATCTGCCACTTCAGCAGTAGCACAAGAACGTGCCTGTTTAAAATGTGTTTTCTTAGATGATTTGTATTACAGTAGCACCTGGAGGCTCCGACTGAAAACAAGGGGCCCATTGTGCTAGATGGCATGCAAATCTATAGACAGTCGTGACCTGAAGGGTTGAATGAGACACAGGATAGAGGGGGAAATTTGGCACAGAAGAATGAAGTGACATGCCCAAGGTCTCTCAGCAGTTCAGTGGCAGATCTGGAAATAAAACCTACACGATTTCTAGGCCAGTGCCCCATCCCCTAGATTATGCTGCCTAGAGGGGTGATATCTGATTTATTAATATTTGGAACCTGAGGAGTGTTCGCCATCAGATTATAACTCAGATGAAAATTTGGGCATAAACCGCTTGAATATCCCTTTAACAAAAATTTTCTTTTATTTTTTTTCTAGGAAAGCTAAACAGACACATTTGAAGGAACTCGGCTTGGTCCAAAACAAACTCTTCCCAGAAAATCAACACCAAGGCATGAACCAAAGTTCTGTCCATTAACATATTGTTTTAAAAATTCCATGGAATTCGCTATTTTCAACACTTGCCCTGCAGTTTACAACCCAGATGTGCTGCACTGCCTGAAACTAAATCAGAGTGAAACTGACATCACTGGGGTTGTTTTTTTTCTCTCTCTCAGAGAAATGCTTTAAAGTAAGCAATGTAAATAGTGAAAAGTAGATTCGATTTTAAATTTGAATTCCAATTTTGATATACGAGTGTAGTGGGACACAGGTAAAGATATTTGTTTACTATATATTGGCAGTCCTCCAACTGCCCTGGCTCATGGACTGCTGCTGGTCTACAAGCACTTGCTAGCAGTGCCTGCTTATTTGGGGGTGGGAGGGTTAAACCTGCTCTCCCCTTGGGGTGTCTGGTCCCTGATTGCAATTAAAAAAGCAGTAAATACCTTTTTAAATACTTCCCTCATATCACTTTTCTGTGTAGGTACTGGCAGTAGCTGTCCCCAGGATGTTTTCCCATCACAAATGGAAGGGATAGTTCTATGCAACTGCAGTTAAGGAGGGGGAAATGGTTTTATGGACCATTTATTAAAATCTGGTCCACTCTTAAAGGAGCCTGATTTTCAGATGTGCTGAGCACTCACCCACTGAAAAGCAGGCCCCTGGAAATTGCCCACCCAAAAATTGAGGTTACTCCACCCATGCATACCTGATCAAATGGAAATGCCAAGCAGAGTGTCCGTGGACTGACTGCAGTCCAGCCCAAAATAGCTTCCGCTTGCCTGTGGAACAAGAGATATGACACACACAGCCATGTGCCACCCATGTGGAGATCCTAAGGGACAATGTTCAATTGTATCCAACTCATGAGCCCTCTCTGGTCTTACCAAGACTAAAGAAACAGGTTGTGTTTGGAAATGCTTTAGCTAATGCCTTTTTTAAACACAACTTTGCACCTCATGTCAAGATGCTTTAGCGCTATTAAATGTAACTAGCTGGTCCTGGTGGATGCTCCGCTCCCTGTGTGCATAATCGGGTTTAAGATCATATCAACTAGCATGCCAGAAAAGCCAGACTCTTCCTCGTCGTGACAAGGCCTATGGCTGGTTTGTTTGTAGCCATAATCGTTTTACTGCACTGCATGAGCCCAGGATGCTAGTGCTAAGGACTTCGTTATTGTTTGTGGTTATCTGGTATGGCATGGATGCAAATGTCCAGTGAAGAGAAGTCTCAAACACCCACCAGCCATGCAAAGCCCAGGTGTTTGCTATGAAGAAACAGAGCAGTGATTTGGTTACAAACCATTCAGGCAACTCACTGTGCAATTTTAAACTGTTTTTATTAATCTTTTGAAAATGAACAATTTTCATTTCAAAGAAACAAGGAGCCATGACCTAGTAAGTCTTTCTTTGAGGGGAGTTGCTTTAAATGCAATCGAGCTCTCAGCAGACTAGAGGACAATAAACAATATCAACCACAGGGCATGCCTGCAGGCATACAAAGCCGGAAGAGCCATTCTGGTTAAATAGGCACACTGCAAAAGAAAGGAACAAATCTTAGAATGCAGTTTTTGCCAACAGTTATTTCCAAGATGCTGATGTTTCTCAACCTTAATGTTATCTGTTTCAGCTGCAGGTCTTTAGCTACACACAGCCGAAGGCCAGAAGATCCTTAGAATTTGCACAAACAGATATGAAGTGTTTGAGACAGGAGAGTTGTTAAAATAGTTGATTTACAGGAGTGTAATATATCAAAAACAACTGATCTTAATAGGAGGGGAGATGTCCTCTATATATAATCTTTTATTTGTAAATTAAATATATTTTTAATGGACTATAGCACACCTTTTTAAAAATAGTCTGTTCGCTGCAAGCTTTGGGGGGGAAAAACCCCAGCTGGAATGCAGAGGGATTAAGTTTTATTTATTTTCCCTGCTAAGAGCTGTATTGTGCAATTTAAAAGGAAATGTCCTTGAAAGATGGGTTTCTTCATAAGCTATTTCAGCTTTGTTTGTTTTTAGATAGAAATTAATTTCTCAAAGGCCCTGTGTGTTGGGAAGTTTGTGTTAAGTACGGGAAAATGAGAAATTACAGCCTGTTAAAATGAGAAACATTCTGTTTTCAAAATAAAACTTTTAAGGCCATATAATGTTTAAGATTCTGTACTTTGTCTGTCCGTCTAATCTTCTTGCTGAAATATGGGATGCTCACAATGATACTGAGTTACAGAGGACGAAAGGCAGGCCAGAAAAAGTTGTTGGGGAGCACGAAAAATTGGAGTTATTCCCTAATGTGTTCAAAGTTCACAGTATTGCTAAAGACATTACTTAGACTGTAGATTGTACTTAGATTGGGGCAAGAGCATCTTTTTGTTCTGTTAGTACAGACTAGTGCAATGGACTAGGGCTTCGAGGCACTATTGCAACGCAAATTAATAATTGCTAAAGTAGTTTCCAAACCTGGGCCCAGTCCTGCAGTCACCACTCAGCTGAGCAAGTCCCTCACACAGCTGCGGTAGTCGCAATGGTTAGTCTCTGTGAAATCAGTGGGTCTGCTTGTCTGAGTACGAATTACTCCAGTTAGTAAGCAGTGCAGAACTGGGCCTGGACTTGCTAAAGAAAACAGTTTTACTATCGAGAAATACAGCTGCATATACAGGTGAAGCACATTAGGGAAAGTTATTACACTGTTTCAGGAACCAATTTTATTTTATAGTCAAATTTCAAGTCCTCACATATGAAGTATTTTATTTTCTGTACTATTGCTTTACAAGCAGATTTCCAAAGAGTAAACAGGTGTTTGCTTCAGCATGGTATTCCCAAGAACCATAACTAGTAGCAGTCGGACATTTCTAGGATTTGTAACTGTTCAGCCAAAGCTCCAACTGGCAGCTTCTCTTAAAAAAACAAACAAACAAACAAAACATATATTACAGTAGCACCCAGTAGTCCTAAATAGAAGCCCCACAGCGCTAGAAGTTGTAGCAACGCTTCTCAGAGAGACCATCCTTGCCCTAAAGAGCTTGGCATGGCAGTGACAGTCTTTTGGCATACCGAGAACAGATTTTCTGTTCTGAAGCTGATCCTGCATGTCCATATTTAGCTCTCATCCCTGAGCTGTGAGGTGTCCTGGGATTTTCTTAGCTCTATTTTCTTTCACTGGGTGGGGCACATGGGAGATTTATTTTGAGAGTTTTATGCCCCATCACTTCTAGCACCTTCTGCATCGTAGGGTTGCCAACTTTCTACTTGCACAAAACTGAACACCATTGCCCTGCCCCATCCCACCCCTTCTCTGAGGCCTTGCCCCCCACTCGATCCATCCTCTCCTCCCTCTGTGGCTCACTCTCCCCACCCTCACTCCCTTTGGTTTCACCCTGGGCTGGCTCAGAGGTCTGGGGTGGGGCCAGAAATGAGGAGTTCAGAATGTGGGGGAGAGCTCCAGGCTGAGGGTGGGGTGAGAGCTCTGAAGTGGGGCCAGGGATGAGGAGTTTGGGATGCAGGAAGGGGCTCTGCGCTGGGGGGTGGAGCTGAGGGGTTTGGAGCATGGGAGGGGGCTCTGGCCTGAGGCAGGGAGTTGGGGTGTCAGAGGAGGTATGGGTTCTGGGTTGGGGGGGCAGGTTCTGAGGGAAGAAATGAGGGGTTTGGGGTGCAGGAGGCATGTGGGGCTGGGGGTTGGGGTGCAGGGGTGTGTGAGGGCTCTGGATTGGGGTGGGGCTGGGGATGAGGGGTTTGAGGTGTAGGGGAGTGCTCCAGGTTGGGACCAAGCAGTTCAGAGGGCAGGTGGAGGCTCAGGGGTGTAGGCTCCAGGCAGCACTTACCTTAAGCAGCGGCACGTCCCCCTTTCGGTTCCTACACGGAGGCGTGGCCAGGCGGCTCTGCACGCTGCCCCATCTGCAGGTGCTGCCCCCGCAGCTCCCATTGGCTGCAGTTCCTGGCCAATGGGAGCTGTGGGAGTGGTGCGTAGGGCGGGAGCAGCTTGCAGAGCCCCCTAACTGCCTTTATGCATAGGAGCCAGAGTGGGGGGGACATAGAATCATAGAATATCAGGGTTGGAAGGGACCTCAGGAGGTATCTAGTCCACCCCCCTGCTCCAAGAAGGACCAACCCCAACTAAATCATCCCAGCCAGGGCTTTGTCAAGCCTGACCTTAAAATCCTCTAAGGAAGGAGATTCCACCACCTCCCTAGGTAACCCATTCCAGTGCTTCACCACTCTCCTAGTGAGATAGCTTTTCCTAATATCCAACCTAGACCTCCCCCACTGCAACTTGAGACCATTGCTCCTTGTTCTGTCATCTGCCACCACTGAGAACAGTCTAGATCCATCCTCTTTGGAACCCCCTTCCAGGTAGTTGAAAGCAGCTATCAAATCCCCCCTCATTCTTCTCTTCTGCAGACTAAACAATCCCAGTTCCCTCAGCCTCTCCTCATAAGTCATGTGCCCCAGCCCCCTAATCATTTTCGTTGCCCTCCGCTGGACTCTCTCCAATTTGTCCACATCCCTTCTGTAGGGGGGTAGGGGGGCAAAACTGAACGCAATACTCCAGATGTGGCCTCACCAGTGCCAAATAGAGGGGAATAATCACTTCCCTCAATCTGCTGGCAATGCTCCTACTAATACAGCCCAATATGCTGTTGCCCTTCTTGGCAACAAGGGCACACTGCTGACTCCTATCCAGCTTCTCGTCCACTGTAACCCCTAGGTCCTTTTCTGCAGAACTGCTGCTTAGCCTGTCAGTCCCCAGCCTGTAACAGTGCATGGGATTCTTCTGTCCGAAGGGCAGGACTCTGCACTTGTCCTTGCTGAACCTCATCAGGTTTCTTTTGGCCCAGTCCTTCAATTTGTCTAGGTCCCTCTGTATCCTATCCCTACCCGCCAGTGTATCTACCTCTCCCCCCAGCTTAGTGTCATCTGTGAACTTGCTGAGGGTGCAGTCCATGCCATCCTCCAGATCGTTAATAAAGATGTTGAACAAAACTGGCCCCAGGACTGACCTCTGGGGCACTCCACTTGATACCGGCTGCCAACTAGACAAGGAGCCATTGATCACTACCCGTTGAGCCTGACAATGTAGCCAGCTTTCTATCCACTTTATAGTCCATTCATCCAGCTCATACTACTTTAACTTGCTGGTGAGAATACTGTGGGAGGCGGTATCAAAAGCTTTGCTAAAGTCAAGGTATATCACGTCCACCACTTCCTGGGAGCCATGCAGCATGGAGCCTGCTAGCCCTGCCGCATGGCACCGCCAACTGGACAGTCAATGGCCCAGTCAGCGGCGCTGACCAGCGCTGCCAGAATCCCTTTTCGAGCGCGTGTTCCCGTCAAAAACAGGACACCTGGTCACCTATGGTTCTTTGTGCCATCTGGCTGCTGCCAGTGCAGCTCCAGTGAAACCAGGCTGCTGACACATCCTCCGCGACCGTGGGTGCTACAGGGTGGAAAAACAAATGGGAGGAGCTTTATTGTGAATTCCTCTGCTGGGTGACAGGCCAGGTGGGTCTTTCCCAGACACCTCTCCTCGACCCCAGGGGAACCCCCTACCACTCTGGGGCAGGGTGGGATGGGGATAATCCCCAGAACCAGGCAGTGCTCCCCCTGGACATGGAAATGCCAAGGCCAGATTCCTATGGGGAGAGTTGGGTCCATGAGCTGTAGGAGGTACAGAATGGCCTTGTAATTATTGGTCAGTGGTTGGTTACACAATGTTGAGAGTGCCTGACCTTTACGGTAGTGCAGCCATCTCTCCCTGAAATGAAAAGTAGCTGCAAAGTTATTCTGTCTGGCCTCAGACCGTAGGCAGGGTCCATCGTGTGGTTAATTACTCTGGTGCTGGCAGCCTTGGAATTTCAGCTTGCTCACCAAAATCCCCTTACACTGCCAAGGGTTAAAACCATGGTGCTGGGATGCTGTTACAACTAGTCTTTTCCCCACAGTATTAAAGTAGTCCTAGAAGGAGTGGATTTTGCTGGGTGCAGCTCTCCAGCCGAACGTGTTGCCAGTTCTCCATTCCCTCTGCAGTCGATTTCCAGCAAGCTCTGTCCCTCCTTGAGTTCTTCTTCCCTGCTGCTCTCGGACCTCTTCAGTCAGCCATTTGCATAGGGCTGTGTCCTCATGTGTGTTAGCATCTCTGCATGGATTCTGGTCCTTGCAGAGCCGCCCTGCGCCTTATCCACCAAGCACAGCACTGACACTTCTGTACCAACACCAAGGCTTTTCTGGGGGAACATATCTGCACTTAGGGTGGAACTGGTCACACAGCAGAGAGCCAGTGCAAGGCACGTGGTCCACTTAGGTTGCTAGTCAGGTCATTTAATGGATTTCTGGAAGGCCCTCAGTCACCTGGTGATGGGCACAATTCAAGACCCTGAATAGAATGTAGACTGTCTGAGGAACTATTTAGAGGGCGCTTCCTTCCTTTACTTCTTTCATAAAGATGATATTAAAGAAGCTTGTCTTGGATTTTGTATCAACATATTGTAGTAAGGACGACAACAGAATGCCGAGATATTTAAAATAAAATTTTAAAAAAGCAATCGGAGGAAATGTGCTATTACCAGTGACCACTGGATGGTGCTGTGGTTTTGCAAATCTTAAAAGGATAAACCCAGTCCAGCCTTCTATTGCTGTCTTGCAAACACCTGTGACTAGGGTGACCAGACAGCAAGTGTGAACAATCAGGACAAGGGGTGGGGGGTAATAGGAGCCTATATAAGAAAAAGACCCAAAAATCGGGACTGTCCCTATAAAATTGGGACATCTGGTCACCCTACCTGTGACAGCATTGAAAACGCACAGGGTTCACTGTGGCACAATTCCTTTCTTGTTTTCCTGTTTGTGTTTCTCAGTTTGCAATGGCCGCTGGAATTACTGGAACAATTTCAGTGCAAAAAATCTATCTTTATGATTCTTCTAACAAAATTCCAAGTTAGCCCTGGTTCCCAAGTGTTCTATCTATTGTTCCCAAGTGTTCTATCTATTGTTCCCAAGTGTCCCCTGGTTCCCAAGTGTTCTATCTATTGTGTGGGGCCATCCTGATGCCTGGGTCTCTGATAGTGTCAGTAAAATGGGAGTTCGTTTTACAGTAGCTAGAGCTACTCTAAATCCAGGATTTTTCTTTTAATTTCAAAGATCACCCTCCCCACCCCCTTCAAAAGTCAGGTAATGTACGTTGTTACTGTGTCCTCAGTGACAAAGCAGTTATGTGCCACAAAGGAAATTTCTTACTTAGGAATTTCCTACTGATAAAGATTTGTAAAATAGAAATAATCTGATGGAGGTCAGGATTTCTGCTCAGTGTAACCCGAGGGGCTTCTTAGAATTGCTCGAGTTCTATTCAAATGCCACTGGGTGCTAATCAACAAACTGCCCAGCTTCAATTATGGGCTCCAGTTCTTGTTCCTCCTTCTCTATGCACAGGGTTTTAAATCTATGCGAAAATGTGCCACTGAAACAAGCTCCAATTTTAGCCTGACCTTCATGCGTTAGATCAAATATTTTCTTTTCTATAAACATTCTTTAATTGCTAATTTACTAGTCACAATTAGCACAGGTTGGGGTTTTTGGAAATAATTTTGAATTAATGCAAATAGAAAATCTTCCTGGCTACATATTTTAATAAATAATTTAAAAGGAAGGACATTTATTGTTCAATTATTATAAGTTGTTTTCCACCAAGGCCAACATTTTAAATCAGGAAATTCTAAAAGACAGCTGAAAAATCCCCAAAGATGAGAACCATTTTCTACAGTCAGCCCATATCTAGGGGAAAATAAGTATAGAGGGTAGAGTCTTTTTTATTTAAACAAAATAATTGGACCCAACTATTAGAAATCTGTTGCCGAAAACGACATGTTTTCCATGTGAGGCTAATTATCCCTAGCACCTAAATGGAGGCCATTCTAAGACACATTTGTAAACCAGCTGCAAAACATGAAAAATTAATAAAACGTGGGTCCGCTTTTATCATAGTCATGTTTCAAAAAAGGGAGCCAACTCACCTCTTAGAGACCAAGTCCCCGATTCCGTGTACACTTAGAAACTTGCTTAACTTTACGCAGTGCGAGTCGGCAAAGGGACTGTTTACAGTGCAGAAAATTAAGCATGTGCATAAGACTTTGCAGAATCAGGGCTATGTAGGTAGTAAACTATGTTAGACCCACAGTGCCCCATTTGTAGCTTTAGTCACCCTCTGCAGAAGGCCTGTGAGGATGTTCTTTACCCATCTGGACACCACCAAGCCAGCAGGCTTGTGTTCCCTATTCAAATCACGACTCTTTTACCTAAGTGCTGCTTCAAACTGAAAATGAAAAGTTCTTCTTGGGGGCTATGCCCCTAGGGGTGCTTCACCGCGGGATGTGCCCAGGCCTGTGCAATCTCACATGGACGGTATAAAGCAGTGTCTGTGGCCCTGGCCGGAGCAGCTCCTCATGGGCCTAGCGGGAGGTGCGGACTCACTGTCACTCAGTTCTCTCTCAACAGCCTGCAGCTCAAGAGCAAAAGTTGGTGTCTGCTGTTCTGCAGCTTCCCGCCTTTTCTCACGTACTGTGATGTTTCCCCCTCATTTTAGTTATTTACTTGTTATTTTGATTTAATTGCAGCACAGATGTGCTTTCCGGGGGGAAGGGCCTAGGTTTAGTGCAGGAGCTGGCAAACATTTTGGCCTGAGGGCCACATCGGGTTTCAGAAATTGTGTGGAGGGCTGGTTAGGGGAGGCTGTTCCTTCGCAAGCCAGCTTATGTGAAGACTCAGGCTTTAAGCCCAGGTCTTTTCCCTGTAGTGATAGACCTTACAGCTGTCTCCTGTGCCTCAGAGACACCCACATCCGTCAAGGTGCAAGCTCGGCTTGGGCTTTACCAGCAGGTCTAGAAAAGGCAAAGAGGCTAGTTGAAGCTCATCTCACTGGACCACTGCCTAGCTCCTGAGGGTCCGTTTCCAACCCTTGTAAATTGGGCACAACATCTCAGGCCACTTTGGTAGCACTGGTCCCTCGGCAGCAGCCCCAAAGACTAAGACTTCCCAAAGAAGGGGGCGGGGGAGGTCACCCCATCCATCTCACTCCTGGGAGACCTTGCCTCCCCTATGTGGTTCTGCGGAGACCCTGACTGAGACTGGTACCGAGGAGTCGTTATTGCATAAGAAGTTGCGTGCGGAGAAGTCTTCCATGCACAGGGCAGCTGCTGCCTCAGGACTGTCGGACACCTCTCGGCTCCATGACGTACACAGAGAGCTTCTCCCCACACGCCGGTACCGTCGTCTTCCTGCAGCTCTGAGGTCAGAGAGGCTGCTCTGTCAGCCCTTCTGGGACCTCACACACCACTTCTCCTCGGCACCAATCCACCTTCCTGGCTCCAGCACCAACTCCGGCTACGACCATAGGCTATCGTCGCCCTCCACCACCCTTCACATTCTTCTCCCCAAAGGACCTTCTTGCTTTGGACACACCGGAGTCTCCCCTACGAAGGAGCTCTCCCAGAGACATCCCCCAGCACTGCTCTGACAGCTGCAAACTGAACTGTGGTTGGACTTCCAATTCTCAGTACTATCCCCAAGGCCAGAGGTCCCCTTGTGTAGCTCAAGGGACGAGACATCTGATTTGGAGAGCTCAGTACAGGGCCCTACCTCAGCATGGTATTCTATGGTATTCTAACCCTGATATTCTATGATATGATGAACAGCTGTACAGGGTATCAGCTAGAAAGAAACCCCAGCACCCACCGGTACTGTAGCACTCACAAATCCCTCTACTTGTGCTCTACCCAAGGACTCCAGCCAACTCATGCTAGATGTCAGAAGGGCTCTTGCCTGCTGCTTAGGCAGAACCAAGGCCTTCAGGACTTTCTCCATACTCTTCACACCCTTTGCTGAAAGGATGAAGGGACAGCCCATTTCCAAGCACAGACTGTCTGAGTGGATCTCAGGTTGCATCTTGACGTGCTATGAGGCTGCCAGAATACACTCCCCTCCTGGAGTGACAGCGCTCTGGCCACATCTATAGCCTTCCTGAAAGATGTTCCCATAACAGAAATCTGCAGGACTGCAACTTGGTGCTCCATCCAAATGCCAACTTATCTGTTTCCAGAGCAGAGCCAATGCTTGGTGATGCAGTCCTCCGATCTGCCTCCTCAGCACTCACCTCCACATTGGCCATTGCCTGGGAGTCTCCTAGGATGGAGCACCTCTAGGGATATATCCTCGAAGAAGGAGAGGTTACTTACCCGTACAGTAATTGGAGTTCTTTTGTCCCTACGGGTGCTCCACCTCCCGCACTACACTGCAGAGTCTCTGGCTTTGCAGTTGAGAAGGAATTGAGTGATGGCAGGTCTGGTCCTCCATACAGGCCCTCATATGGGAGCCTGAGGAGTTGCTCTGTGCTTGTGTGTATAAGGACCCGGGGACTAGAGCCTGGGGTGGCTGATATTCTCACAGTGCCACCAGGAGGCCATGCGGACCCCGAGTGACACTACCCTGCGTCCCTCTGATTGGCCATGTGCCCCTACTTAACCCCAGGGAGGTGTCTGGGGAACCACACAGAGCTTGGGTTTCTGCAATGTCAGATTTTGCCTTATCTCCTGATCTCTGGTCTCTGGCTCTGACACTGATTCTTGTTTACAGGACCTGGCCTTGCGATTCCTCTCACTCCTGCCCGGTGACTCCCGTCCCTCGTGTACAGACCTCTGCCCAGCTGTGACCACTAGACCAGACCACCTTGCAGCCTGGATCCTGTGGACACTGCTTTACAGGCTCCATTTGAGAGCGCACAGATGTGCATGCCTCCTACAGTGGAGCACCATCTCAAAGAACTCCAGTTACTGGACAGGTGAGTAACCTCTCCTGTTCTAAAGGTGTTATCAACCCTTGACCCAACTCTGAGATGGAGGGAAAATCATCCCAATATATTGTGAAAACAATGAATTCTGAGGGTGGGCATATTTTATTTTCATTTGCCAGGGAAGAACTGACTGTCTGGTTAGTGCACTGCTTGTATGTTCTGGGACCTTTGCTCTAGTGAATAGAGATCAGATCATCTCTGAACCATCTTACTTTGTGCCTGCCGCATTAAACAGTGTGTGAGTAGAGAGAGAGACTGAGATCATTGAATTGGATTTGCAGGGCCTCTGCTAGCTGGGTTTGCACCAAAGGCTCCAGTCCTGCATCATACAGGACCCTGTGCAAGCACTGAGCACCACCCGATCCATCCCGCCAGCCTGCGCCAGGCCTGGGTGAGCTAACAACCAATTATTATTAATAATCATTCATGTGCAGTCATGGCTTAGACTCCATTGGGCCAGGTGTTGTACAAACACAGGCTGAAAAGACAGTCCCTGCCCCACCTGGGCTGCTATATACCAGGGGTCAGCACCTTTCAGAAGTGCTGTGCCGAGTCTTCATTTATTCACTCTGATTTAAGGTTTCGCGTGCCAGTAATACATTTAAACCTTTTTAGAAGGTCTCTTTCTATAAATCTATAACTAAACTATTGTATGTAAAGTAAATAAGGTTTTAAAAATGTTTAAGAAGCTTCATTTAAAATTAAATTAAATTGCAGAGCCCCCCGGACCGGTGGCCAGGACCTGGGCAGTGTGAGTGCCACTGAAAATCAGCTCGTGTGCCGCCTTTGGCACGCGTGCCATCGGTTGCCTACCCCTGCTATATACCTTGGTGACAATGGGGCAGAATGGAAGGTCGTCTTTAAAGCTGCTTTGACTTTGTCACACTGCAGTGTTATTTTAACAGAGATTTTTGTATTTAATTTTTCTTTCCTTACAGAATAATTTGAAGAAATAATCCCCAAAATATTAACTCTGCAACTGATGATTAACAGCCCATTGGGAACAGCAGCAACAGCAGTGTAAGTATTTGATACAATGTTGGTAGTGATAAAAACCGACCAACCAAATGTTCCCATTCACACTGCATCAGATCGACAGCTATTCCATCCCAAAAGGATGTTAGAGACGCCATTCTGATTCATATTTTCTAAGGCATTTCTCTTGGAACATTTCTTTTGGAGGAAGCATAAAGCTGAAGTCTTGTTCATAACTATGTGATGTGATGAAAGACTGCGAATTTTTAACAAGCCCAGTGGTGTTAGTTCTAATATCCTGGCCAAAATCCAGCTGGGCTCAATTCTTGAGTATTGTTGCTGTGTGCTGTTAAACAGTTGCTTCATTTCACCCCAGAAGTGGCTGAATTTTGGTGCTAGAGGAATTTGTAAAGCACTTTGGGATGCTCCAAGATGAGCATAAGAATTTTTATAAGGATCCCAGTGCTGGCTTGAAATGGTCAGTCACTCTCTGTATGTTATCTCATGTCTCCTCACCTCTTGTAGGGATTGTTATCCATTCAGATTGTGAACTCTTTCAGGTGGGGACCTGTGGTTTGGGGGGGGGAAACTTTCAAAACTGCCTATGTGATTTAGGTTCCTAAATCACATTGATGTTCAATGAGATGCAGGCTTCTAAAGGCCTCCTCTGTATATCCCTGATTCAGCAAATTACTCACTTAGATTTAAGCACATGCTTAAATCTCTCTCTCTTCAGCAAAGCAGTATTCAGTCTCATTGAAGTCCCTGGGGGTTAAGTATGTGCTTAGGTGCTTTGCTGAATCAGGGCCTATATGTCTGTAAAGATCCTAGCACAGTTTTGTGTGCTGTGCAGTGACGGCAATGCTAGTTACCACTAGAATAATTGCAAGCTGATCTTAAGTATGTGATTTGTACTCATGTCAGAGGACTTGATGGAATGGGAATGATACTTCTTACCCCTAGCTTGGGTGTCATTTCCAGCAATGGACAAGGGAAGCCTATTTCATCTAGTTCTCTTTATTTTTGTTTTCCAGGAAAGGGATTTACAGATTGTTGTGGCATGGATACATCTAGCAGTGGGGGCTTTTGAAAAGATAATTTGTTATTAAAACTAAAGAACACGGTTCCTGATGCTTTGAAGTTGCTTGTAACATGTAAGAAATGAATACAAAAAAGTGACCATTAGTTAAGTCTGTTGTTGTTTTATTAGTAACAATGTACTTGGCCTGTTACCGTCCAAACCGCACTGTAATACATTCACAAAGCTACACCTGTGTGTAACGATACCACCCCAAGCCCCTGTCTATTCCCCCATTCCCTGTCTGTTTATAATAATGCCACAGCTGAACCTTGCATACTAGTTTGTGCATTCAACTCAGATATTTACTGTGTACTTACCCGTCAATATCCCCATACCACACAGACACGATTCTACTTCAGATCATTTGTAACCCGATAATAACGATGAGGGGCCTGACTCTGTCGCCCCCAGCTTCAGCAGAAGTAGATCCGGCCCGATGGGCCCAAATGGGAATGTTGAATTTACACCTCCTACAAGGCAGAGCCCTAAAGATGAGGCGCTTTTCTGGGGCGGACTTCAAGGGCTGTGGCTCAGGTGAAATGACCCCTGGCAACTGTTTTTCTTTCTCGGCATTCATCAGTCAAGCCTAATTTACACCTGCAGATTTGGCATGTCCTGGCTTCACTGGATCTATGGCATGTCCTGGACACCGATTTTAGTTGGCACAAGTCTGCTCCCATTGTTGTCAAAGGGGAAACCCACCCCTGGTGTCACTGGGTGAACAACTCAAGCCCTGTGTGTCTAGCCAAGGGCACAATTTTATTTTCTCCCCCTTTTACTTTTAACATCCAACTGGTCCTTGGGCAGCTGGCTCAGGGTTTAATCCTCTCTACATTAGCAGAGAGCCGGGAAGGGGAAAGGAGCGGGCATGGGAGGCCAGGGTGACAGAGCCAGCTCGGTTACAGGTGGGGGAGAGGCGGCGCTGTGAGATGCGGAGTGCAAGGCTGAGCTAATGCTGGGTGAGGTGTGAGTCAGTTCCCAGCATGACTCCCCCGTTAGCAATGGGAGCAGCCGCCCCCTCCATTACAGTGCGGACGGACAGCTCAGAGCCCTAAAAAGCAACAGTGAGTCCTGTGGCACCTTATAGACTAACAGACGTATTGGAGCATGAGCTTCCCTGGGTGAATCCCCACTTCGTCAGACGCATGTGCTACTATCCGGTGAAGTCACTGGGCCCCTCACAGGCCATGATGTCACTCCTGC
The DNA here is from genome assembly GCF_016161935.1 of Mauremys reevesii. Classification (NCBI taxonomy): domain Eukaryota; kingdom Metazoa; phylum Chordata; order Testudines; family Geoemydidae; genus Mauremys; species Mauremys reevesii. The sequence goes on from NC_052630.1 coordinate 2,279,252, forward strand.
TGGTAGCCAGCTCGGGCTGTGCGAGGGGCCATCAACACCCGAGCTTAGAGAGCCCTGGAGACCTAACCTGCCTCTGGGGAGCGGCAGCCCCGAGCCGCTGGAAGCGGGCAGCTGAGGCTGGGGCGAGGCACCTCTCAGCCGCAGAGGGCCGAGGGGTAACGCTGCCCTTTCCCCCGCGGGCCGCTAGAGGGCCCCGTTGTTCCACACAGCCAGGCCCGGCTGGAGCAGGCAGCGGCGCCCGGGGCTCGCCCCCGAGCGGCAGGTTCGATGCCGCGCCGGGGCGAGCCGGGCTCTGCTCCCCGTGGCCCAGGCAGGGCCGGCCGGGCGCTGGGGCTTGGGGACGCCCCTGATCTGGGCAGCACCTGCTGGGGTGGAGCCGGCTCCGTGCCCGACCGCGAGCGTGCGGAAAACGCCGCCTGGATTCCCAGGCAGCTGGGGTGGGACGCGGGCCCGGCTCCCTCGCTCCCCACGGGGCCCCGGACCGGGAGGCGGGCGAGATTTTACCGGGCATCATAAAAACCAGCCCCACCACCCCGCGATGCGCCCTCCCCCGTGTCCCCTTCTCATCAGCAACTGCGGGGAGGGGCACAGGCGCCGGGGGCTGCTGCACCCCCGGGACTTGACGTGGTTTCCATTAGAGGCAGGGTTTGCAGTTTGGTTCAGTAGATCTCAGCACCTCCCCTAGAAAACATTGTTCTAGCACTTGGGGGGGGGGGTGTTGACCGGTAAATGTTGGAAGCTTGAAAAAAAACTAGCGCTCTGCAGAGTGGGGCGAGGTAGGAGCCCAAAAGGAACCGCTGACCCCACCCCCTTTGCTGTATGAATTCATCCTGCTAAACTGCATAAATTGCTGCTTCCAGGATCCCTGCAGCCCCCGAACTAGCCAACTGGGGCTGGCCTGGTGGTTGGGTGGGTTTTTTGTTTTGTTTTGTTTGTTTGTTGTGGGTTTTGGTGTTTTTGTGCAACAGCCGAAAGATAAGGGCCTCCCTGCAAGGAGATTCACCAAAGAGGCAGCCCCCCAGTCCCTTGAAAGCAGAAGCAAATACAGATCTTAGCACACAGCAGCCTCTGGGAACAGCTGCGAGAAATTCAGTGATTTGGTGAATGTTTCCTTCAAAATAAAACACACCTGGCCCTCCTCTAGCAGGGGAGCCCGAACCTGCTCCCCACCTGCTTAACACAGGAGCTTTTCTATAGTGTAAGTCAGTAGTTCTCAACCCAGGGTACCTGCACTCCTGGGGGTGCACAGACCTCTTCCATCAACTCATCTAGAGATTTGCCTGGTTTTACAACAGGCTACATACAAAGCACTAGCGAAGTCAGGACAAACTAACATTTCATACAATGACCTGTTCGTACTGCTCTGTACACTGAAATGTGAGTACAATCTTCATATTCCAATTGATTTGTTTGATTATTGTATGGTAGAGATGAGAGTCAGCAATTTCTCAGTACGAGTGTGGCTGTGACACTTCTGTATGTGTATGTCTGATTCTGTAAGCCCGAGACGTGTTGAAGTGAGGTGTAACTTGGGGGTATGTGGGACAAATCAGACTCCTGAAAGGGGCACTCTGGAAAGGTTGAGATCCCCTGGTTGACATGAGCTGGGGGGGATTCAGATGATAAACCTGTTCTCCGGGTGACTACTATTATTTGGGAAAGGTTGAGGCTAAAGAGTGTGACGCTCCTCTCAGTAAACCCAGCATTACGCTGGTGTAAATGGAGCCCCTCCTGCCTTGTACCAGAAGGAAGTGATGGCTGGCCCCTCCCCTCTCTCAGGGGGCCCAGGGCTTGTGGTAGCCTCTGCTCTGACCTCTGCTTTGGGATGCAGCACAGGGCCTGGGAGTGGCCACTGAGTCTCTCGCTTTCACTGCACAGGATTTGCTGGGTGTGTGTGTGGGGGTGCTTATTCCATTTTAATTAGATGCAGGAATCCCCCTGCCCCATGTGAGGGCCAGGGGCAGTTTTAAGCCCTCACAGTAAGATCTGTAATACAGGATCCTGCATGGCCCCCAGGGGGCTTTCTTTTCTTTAATGAACAGACATTCTCTGTGGGGATACAAAGCAGGTGTGCCCCAAAGCAGGGGTTCTCAACCTTTGTCTTTCTGAGCCCCCCACAACATGTGATACAAACTCCACGGCCCACCTGTGCCACCAATAACCGGTTTCCTGTGTATGAAAGCCACGGCTGGCGTTTGTGGGGAGCTAGCCAGGTGATTGCCTGGGCCCCACCCCACAGGGGGCCCCCACAAAGCTAAGTTGCTGAGGCTTTGGCTTCAGCCCTGGGTGGCGGGGATCAGGGCCCTTCAGCTTACTACCCTGGGCCCCAGAGAGTCCTAGCTAACCAAAACCACACTTCCTCTCCCCTGGAAGTCCCAGGTTCCAACCAGGCCTTTACACCTTAGGGTGAAGCAGGAAGAAACAGAGGCCTGAGGATCCCTGTGGCTGGCTGGAAACTGGGGTTCCCAGGAAACAGAGGCCTGCAAGGCTGGAAGACAGGATAAATCCTCTCTCCTAGCATCTTATCGGGAAGCCCAAGCCCTGGCGCAGGAGAGGACTTGGTCCCAGCGAGAAACCAGGTCAGCAGAGAAAAGGAGGCTTGCTCCTGCTGGAATCCGGGGCCCTGGGGACTCCTGGCTTCAGCCTGCCAGGGCCTCTCTCTTTATAGGTCTCTATTTCTAGTCTTGAAGGACCAGACCTTCCTGCTCCTCCAGAGGCCTCGGCTTTCAGCCTGGGCCGGGCCTCCATGTCCTAAGGCTTCAACTACCAGCTGCTCCCTGGGGGCCTTGGTTTCTATCCATACAGGACTCCAGCCAGCCAGGCCAGGCCTCTTTGGGTATATCGACACTGCAATTAGACTCCCATGACTGGTCCGAGCCAGCTGACTCGAGTTCACGGGGCTCAGGCTAAGGGGCTGTTTCATTGCAGTATCCACCTTGTAACGTCCGAGAGCCCAAGCCCGAACACCTACACTGCAGTGAAACAGCCCCCTAGCCCAGTTCAGCCGGCAGGGGCCAGCCACGGCTTTTTAATTGCAGTGTAGATAGTGACCAGACAGCAAGTGTAAAGAATCAGGGCAGGGGATGGGGGGTAATAGGCAGCTATGTAAGACACAGCACTGAACAGCGGGACTGTCCCTATAAAATCAGGACATCTGGACACCCTACGTGTAGACAGACCCTTACACTTCCATCCCTTCCCCTGAGATCAAGATTCCAGCATGGACCAATACCTGCTGCCTATGCAAGGCCAGGCATCCTTTCCCCAAAGACACTGCTTTCCACACCGCCAGATCCGAGCCCAGACCCCGCAGCCCATTTTACAGTCTGCTCTTCCTTGCTCTCACGGCGTTGTAATTATTGGTTCTCGTTGCTTGGGTAAAATCCACAGCCCAAATGTGCAGCTCACACAGGCTTTGGCAATGAAGCGTTTACTCACACATGGGAGAAAATTGCAAGGCTCCAAGTCTGTGTGTGTTTTATGTTGCATTGTACGGTGAGAGCACGTAACTTGGAATTACAGGCAAGCGACGTCTTAACATGCTAGAGTTTCTCTCTGCCCGAAAAGGACAATTAAATGCACCTTCTCAGCCTCCCCCAGGCAAACAGTGATATTTTGTGTAGTAGCCCCCAGTGAATTTGCCATGCTGAGGAAAGGACACAAACACACTCCAGTCTTACAACAGCCATGGTACTGCTCTCACACAGGTGCACAATCAGGAGTCAGTCCTCTGCAGCCCGTGAATTGACGGGGGTTCAAAAGAGCACAGCCCTGGCTGATGTGGGGAAAGGGAGTCGAAATGTAATTGGGAACTTTTTAAGATACAAATCGTAAGAAGTTGTGTTTGGCGACAGCAGGCCTCAGGGAGTGCAGAAGTCAAATCCCCCGCTGTCTGCCCCTTTCTGTAAAATCCTGACTTTCTCACCCCCTCTTGTGTTTCAGGTCTACATTCCCTTTCACACTCCCTCTGTGGGGGTCGAGCAAACCTTTAACTCCTTCATTCTTGTAACAATTAGTTGCTTACAACCTTTGAAAATGTACAGCTCCTGAAGCGTGGCCTCCCAGCCCCTACCCAGCTGGGCCCCCGGAATGTCATCTATTGGTTAAGCATAGATGGGGCCAGTGAATTGCAGCAGGTTAGCAGCTAAAGGCAGTGCATGTGAGAGAGAGCCACCGAGAAGTCAGCAGAGAACTTGTGATTTTCACTATAGTAGTGAATGGCTCAGGGAAGTGCCCAGACGCTGCTGGTGTGTTCTGCCCCAGAGCAGGAGAGGAAGCAGCCCCTTGTTCCCTGGACAGATCTGAAGGGCAAAATCAGCCAACAAGCTCAGTGCGTTGATTCAAAAGCACTGATGTGGTGATTATTCCTCCTTCTGGCAGGTCCCTGCCCTGGGAAAGGAACAATTGCTGCAGGTGCAAATTGCTTTTAATTGCAAAGAGTCTCTCTCACCGTGGAGACATTTAGTCTGGATATGATACAAGTCACGCAGGAGCAGCACAGGGACTTACCCTCTCCTATATAATAAACATGCCATATATACTCACCGGTGACTGCGGATACTCACTCTTTTCCTACACCCCTAGGGGATGCCTCATGCATGACATGGTGTCCTGATGTGAAGATTCAAATATCACTCCAGGGTATGTGAAATCATATATATTCATATGCGAGTAGATCGGGCATAGATATTAAATATGAATAAGTAAGTGCTTATATACATCTAAGCCCAAGGGGCAGGCAAAACTCCCACTGGCAATAACTATTTGGGAACCTTTGTTGACTATCTGAGACATATTGTGCACACACACAGGGTCTACCCACATACAATATTCAATCCTAGACATATCACACACACATTGATACACGGGGATGTGTGTGAAGCTATAGACACATTATACATGAGTCTCTATTGTTTGGGGCTGTTGTATTTTTGACTATATGGACCTGATCCAACGACCATTTAAGCTTATAGGAGTCTTTCAAATGATGTCAGTGGGCTTTGGAGCAGGCTTTTAATGAATGTGTTTATTGAGCTGCAGGTGAGCTAGAGAATCAGACACATGCAGCTTCAACCTATTGACTCTGTCTACAAAGATCTGGAATCAGGCACCTTTCCCGTTGGAAACGATTGAAATGGAGTGAAGACTGCAGGTTCCCCCTTCCACAACACCCCCTCTCTTCTCCAGCAGCACCTTTCCCAAGCCGAAGGGCTAAGGGGGGCGGGGGGAAAGCGAAACAGGCAGTAGCTCCCTGGAGTGCTGTCTGTGTGATCCCAAACAAGGCCTATGCTATGTGACACTGCTTTAGAAATTAGAGGTAACATTGCTGCGGAATAAACAGCCAGGCTCGCTGGAGTTTCTCTGGTTCTCTTTGTCTCGCCAACTACGTTTATGGTTCCCAATCGAGTGGGTCGGGACAGGACAACACCCTCTGGCCCCCAACAAATAACCAAATAGGAGGGGAGGAGTGGAGCAGAGTGGCGGGGTGGGGTTAGGATTTTGCAGCAAGATGACAGGGTAGGGAGGGGAATTTCCCCTGGAGCAAATCACACAACCCATGAACTGGGCTGTAAGTGCTGCTCCCAGAGGAGTAAGTGTGCGGGTGTGACACAGAAATGCAAACAGTGCACTTTCTGCTTTAGCTCCTGCAGCAGCGCCATGGGCCAGATCCAACCCATATGGGGCCAATGCCCTAAGGCGAGGAGGGTGGGTTGTACTGGGTATAACTCAGCAGGCAGTTTCACCAGTGGGGCTGGAGCCACAACCAGCCAAGGCTCATTTGAACAGTGGCTCTGGGTTTGGATGACCTAAGGCCATTTTTAAAGGTCTTTCCCGTGGGTGAGGAAGAAGGTGCTGCAGGGACCTTTCAAATCCCACTCAACTCTGCACTGTGTGGAACCCTCCCGCCTTCAAAATGCTGCCAGCTTAAGAGGCAGCCCGGGAGATGCTTGAATCCACATGACAAAACCCGTGTCCCTTTCCCCTAAATAAAAGTTTTCAGCTTCTCCAGCCTTGTCAAGGGCGAGTCCATCTCCCGCCCCAGCTACGAGCCCGCTCCCTCCCTTGCATTCTGCAGCCCCCGTTGCTGCTTTTCTGCTCCAGGTACGTCCCCCTCCTCCCATGGGTTTAGGGCCAGTTTCCTCCCGTTGACACTGGAAGATTGTGAATGGGCAGGAAAAGCAAACGGCGCCTTGTATTTTCCTTTAACTTTCCCTCCTCCCCAGCCTGGCTGTGTGCGCGCCTCTCCCTCCTGCCAGCGCGCTGCGGCTGAGCCCTGCCTGCCGGGGAAGGGAGGAGAGGAAAAGGGGATCCCCGGGGTCTGGCCTTGAGCCTCAGAGAAGAGGGAGGCGGAGTGAGAAGGGGACTAGGAGGGAGATTGCAGGGAGCTGCCGGGCAGGGCTGGGGGCAGAAGAGGGGAGAGGGGCAGATACAGTGTGGGGCTGGGGCTGCTCGGAACAGCTGCTCGCCCCTGGGGCCACCAGCCGGCTCCCCGGGAGGCCCTAGTGTGTTCGCTGCTCGTTCACTGAGCCAGACAAAGACACCCCCCCCCCACCCCCGGCTCTTTTCCCTTCCCAGCCTGGCTCCCCCCCAGCCATCCCCAGACCGGTTCCTCCTCCGCCCCCCACAAGCCCCGTGCCCAGCTCTACCCCCGCCCCAGCTCGGTCTCCCCCCCCATTCCCAGCCTCCGGGTATCCCCCCGCTGTGTCCCCAGCCTTGCCAGCATTCCCCCCCTCCCCCCGCCTGGCCCAGCTTCCCCCAGCCCGGTTCATCCTTCACCCCGCCCCCACGCTCCCTGAATCCCGTGCCCAGCTCTACCCCGCCCCAGAGCTCGGCTCCCCCTCTCTTCCCAGCCTCCGGGTATCCCCCCGCGCTGTTCCCAGCCTTGCCTGGTGCCCCCCCCCCTGCTGACTCACATGCAAACTTTCGCTCCTGGCCCCCTGGCCCCCGGCTGCGGAATGAGTGGGTGGAGAGGAGGGGCAGGGCCCAGGGGGTCGGGGAGAAGCCCGAGAGGAGCCCATGCTGCAGCCCGGGGGGGGTACCCCAAATTGCTGGGTGCTCTTACAGCCGCGTATGCCTGAGGATGGCCCTGGTCCTCGGGACGTGTTAACGGCCAACACCCCCCTGTTCCTGCTGCACATGGGACAAGAATCGGAACAGCCCCCGCCTGGCAGGAGCATCCCGGCACCTTTAGAGACCGCCCCCCCGCCCCGCGTAGATGGAGGGAAGTTGACTGTTGAATATTTGTTAGCTAAAGGCAGCCCGGGTTACTGACTGCGGGAGAAAACTCACCCCATTCATACCGTGTCTGTTCCGCGTCGCGCCGGACTTCGCGTGTAGACGGCGTGTGGCGCGGGGCGGAGGGTGCCTGTGAAACACGTTTCACCAGTGACACGCCGGGGTTATCGATGCTATTCGCCCCCGGAGTTTTGCTTTGCCCGAGGCAGGGAATGTCGGGTTGGGGGGGAGTTTGGGTCCCGCTAGCTAATGACGCTCTGCTGCTATAGACGGGAAATAGATCGGATCAATGAGTGCGAGCTACAGCTGAGGGGCCGGTTTGTGAATGGGCACATTTGGGGAGCGTGTTTTATTGGGGGACGGGGGGTCAGTGTCCCCTTGAAAGATCGTTTTGCCCTCCGGTTGTTGAGCCCTACAGGCAACAGCCTGCTCCTGAGGCTGAACCTAACCTCGGCAGCCCGAGTTTGGGGAAAGAATCAGCTGCGTTGGCCGAGTATATTTGGGCGGGGAGGGGTCGGTTGTGCCTATGAAACACCGCGAGCTAAGGGCATTTTCCGGCCAACTATTCATGGAGATGAAATCGAAGACCTAGAGCAGAGAGGGTCTGTGTTTTGGCTTTACACGTGGAGGGGCTTTTTGTTGTTGGCGGTGGCGGTGGGGGGAGGTTGGAGGGAGTGAGTTTATTAACTCCCTGTAGCTAATCACCCCTTGGCTAATTGCTTTGCTGGGGGGAGTTAAGAAACAATGATAACACCAGGGGCCATGCCAGGGTGTGTGTGCAGGCCCTTGCAGAGCGGTGTGTGTGTGTGTGTGTGTGTGTGCACTTGCTGAGGTGTGTGTGTGCAGGCCCTTGCAGAGCGGTGTGTGTGTGTGCACTTGCAGAGCGGGGTGTGAGTGTGTGTGTACATGTGCAGAGGTGTGTGTGTGCGCGCGCGCCCTTGCAGAGCGGTGTGTGTGTGCACTTGCAGAGGTGTGTGTGCGCGCGCCCTTGCAGAGCGGTGTGTGTGTGCACTTGCAGAGGTGTGTGTGTGTATGTGTACATGTGCAGAGGTGTGTGTGTTCGCCCTTGCAGAGGTGTGTGTGTGTTCGCCCTTGCAGAGCGGGTGTGTGTGTGTGTGTACATGTGCAGAGGTGTGTGTGTGTGTTCGCCCTTGCAGAGGTGTGTGTGTGTGCGTGCACTTGCAGAGCGGGGTGTGTGTATGTGTACATATGCAGAGGTGGGTGTGTGTGTGTGTGCGCGCGCGCCCTTGCAGAGCCGTGCCCCGGGCCCCCGCTAACGAAGCTGTTGGGTGACTGATGCACAAGGCGCTGATGTTGTTTGCACTGATAACAGCCTCCCCGCTACCGAGCGCCCGCCGGCTCCTTGCAACTTTCCTCGCCCCGCCCCGCCCCGCTCCGGGGAGGCGGGGAGATGCTAATGAGGGGGGCGTCTCCCAGCGGCGCCGGCCACTAGCCGGCGCGTAGCGCGGGCGGGAGGAGGGGGCGGCGGTGACAAGATGCAAATGAGGGGGCGTGTCCGGGCGGCGGGGCCCCGCCCCCTGCCCGCTGGGGCTCGTGCGCTCCCGGGTAGCTGCGGGGATAGTCAAAGCGGATTCCACAGGGAGCGCCCGCAAATCACTCCTGTTCCAGCAGGGCCGGGAGGGCGGGCGGGAGGGGGGGAGGCGAGAGGATCTCCATCCACCCGGGCTGCTGCCCCGCTCTCTTTCCCCGCCTGCGCCTGGCTCCAGCCGCCCGCTCCCTGCGCTGCGCTGAGCTGCGCTGCGCTGCGAGAGGAGGGAGCAGAGCCCCGCGCGGGGAGGAAAGCGCAGAAGAGCGAGAGGAAGCGGGGAGGGGGAAGAGAAAACTTGCCTCCCTTGTCACTGGAAAATGACACTTGCTGTAGCCGAGCCTGCGGCAGCTTCGCTTCAGCCTATTGTTCCTTAAACGGCCACCCCGCGCCTTGCGTCTCCTGCCTGCCCCGCGGCGCCCTGCAAAGAGCGACTTTCTCCGGCCCCTGTGAGCGCTGCCCCCGAGCGCCCAGCCCGCCCGCCCCGGGGGCTGCTGGCCGTGGGAGCTCCCAGTCGGATGTGTTGGTAAATGTGTGTGGCCGTGTTGGCTTTGAGTCCCGCCAGCCGCCGCCGAGCGCAGCAACTCCAGCCACCCGCATCTGCCCGGCCAGCTCCTCGCCGCGGTTCCCTTCTGCGCTGAGGCGGGCGGGGGCTTGTCATTCATGTTTGGGATCCAGGAAAGCATTCAGCGGAGTGGCAGCAGCATGAAGGAAGAGCCCCTGGGCGCGGGGATGAACGCGGTCAGGACCTGGATGCAGGGAGCCGGCGTCCTGGATGCAAACACGGCCGCGCAGAGGTAGGTGGGCTAGCGCCGCGCAGCATCAATTCCTTTCACTTCCCCTCTCCATGCTGGTCCTGAGAGCCCAGGCAGCGCGTTTCAAAGCCAGCACAACACACAGATGCACTTCGGGGTTGTGCAAGAGGCGGTGAGTTTTACGTAGATGCAACCAGGAGAGATTTATTCCTCCGGTCTTCCCAGAATCACTTTTTTTTTTGGCAAGAAGCGGTGAGTTTTACATAGATGTATTCAGGGGAGACTTATTCCTACGGTCTTCCCAGAATCACTTTTTTTTTTTGCAAGAAGCGGTGAATTTTCCATGGATGTATCCAGTAAATATTTACCCCTATTGTCCTCCCAGAATCACAAGAAGCTGTGAGTTTTCCAGAGCTGTATAAAAAATATACTTACTGTATATTACTTGCCTATTGCTTATACTTACACGTGTGCACAATATACAGATTCTGCAGGACGGTATTATCCGGCCAGTATCACTTTTTTGAAAGAAGCACTGGGTTTTGCGAGGCTGTAGTCAGGGTATATTTATTTGTTAGCCCCTCAATAGCACCCCCCCTTCAAGAAGCGGTGAGTTTTGCAAAGATGTATTCAAAATATGTCTTCTCCTTATCCCCACGAGGATCACCTTTAAAAAAACAACAACCAGTGAGTTGAGTAAAGCTTCGTCCAGGATATATTTAATTCCAAACATCGCTCTAGAAATTCCCCCCCCCCCCGCATTTTTTTTGCAAGAAGCAGTGTCTTTTGCAAAGCTGCATCCACGATATCTTTAATTCTTATCATTCACTCTCCGACCACCGCCACACAGAGTGATCCAGAATATGGAGCTTGAACCAGTGAGGCAGCATCAGCTAACAAGTTTAATGTTGACATCTTCTGGTATATTTCACAGCATCTCCCACCCCCCTCCTTTTGGAGCTCTCTAAGGAAGAGAAAGTTCTGCAGGGAAAACCCAAATGCTGGAATCTTTAAAGTTTTCTGCTCAGGCAGCTTTGGGATGTTTACCATGAATCAAAAGCCGGGGGGTGGGGAGCGCTTATTGCTCAAGCTGAAGGAGAAGGCACATGGTCGATTTACTGACAGCTCTGACTAGAGTTTGGGAAATGGCAAAACAACCCCACTTTGCAATAAAACGTTACAGATTTCTGTTCTGATCTGCACGGCCGTTAGCTTCATATAGATGGGGGGAGATTATTATGCATCTCGAGGGCGGGATGAGATTTTGTAAATTGGATGGATACATTTCTCTCCTTGGATGCCTGGGTTTTGGGGGGACTCACACCCCCATCTCCATCTCGAAACCAGGCAGCGATGAACTTTGTTTCCCTAGGCTACTTTGCCGACTGGCTTCTCGTTCGCAATTTGGGCTTGTCATTTGCACCCAGAACGACCAGCGATGGGTCAGGGGCAGCACAACCTGGCTCCAGGCTCCGTTACTTTTGACAAGTAGGGACCTTCCCACCCACAGATCCTGCTGCCAAGCTGGGGTGCTGCGCCCCAAGAACAGAATGGGGCGGGAGGGCTTCACCTGCAGTGCACGCTTGTTCTGAGAGCCCAGCTCCCCCCCATAGCTTTCATGCCCCCCCCAGCAGCCCGCTGCTGCTCTGGGCTGGGGAAGGGCGCAGACCCCCGGGGAGCTGCTTTGGGGTCCCCCTGGCTGGTGCTGGGAGGGGATAGAGGTGCTGAATGGGGCTCTGTCCTCGGTCTCTGTAACCTGGTGTTTTTGGCCGCAGCGGAGTGGGGCTGGCCCGGGCTCACTTCGAGAAGCAGCCCCCCTCCAACCTGAGGAAATCCAACTTCTTCCACTTCGTCCTGGCTCTGTACGACAGGCAGGGGCAGCCCGTGGAGATCGAGCGCACCGCCTTCGTGGGCTTCGTGGAGAAGGAGAAAGTAAGTGCCCACGAGGCGTGGCTGCCCCCTCTGGCTCCTGCCCGGCCCTGGCCCCCGCTCCCCCTCGCTGCCGGCGCATGGAGCCCGCTGCACCGCCGCTGCGCCCCGGGGGCTCTGTTTTCCAGCCCCCCGCACACTGCACCCCGTGGGGGTGGGTGAGGCCCCGCCGAGGCTCTGGGCAGCGGTTTCCTCGGCAGCGCCCCACCCCCCTTAGGGGCCCCGATCCCTCTGTCCCCCAACTAGCGCCATGTGCTCGGCCCCGTTCTCCGCTCTGGGATAGTGGCAGAATCGCTCCCCTGCCCGCTCCATCCCCCCTTTGGGGACTTTGACAGCTGCCAGCCCCCAGCTCGCCCCAAAGCGCCCTGGCCCGGGGAAGGTGCCAGTTCGGGGGTCTGGCCCCCCCCACGCCGCGCTCCCGGGTTGCATTCGGGCTCCGCCGAGCTCCCGGGCTGGGGGGCGGAGGGAAATGGGGGGATAAACCCCGAGCCAGGCGCGCCGGAGTTTGAAAGCGGTGCGGGCGATCGGGGAGGGTTAACCCCGGCTCTGTGTGTCTCCCTCCAACGCAGGAAGCCAACAGCGAAAAGACCAATAACGGGATCCATTACCGGCTGCAGCTCCTCTACAGCAACGGTGAGCCGCCGCCCGGCCGCCTGCCCGCCGGGCCAGCGCGTCCCCTGCCCCGCTCCCTGCTAATCCCGGGCCCGGCCCGCCTGGGCGCCTGCCGCTGGGTTTGGAGCGAGCCCTGCGGGAACAGACGGACCCACCGACTGCAAAGCGACACGACATAACCTCCCCCTGCTCCCTGGCTTTCCACGCGCGTGGCTGGCGGGTTCAGACCCACGCTGCCTTCCTCCCAAGTGGCGCCCGGCGGCGGCGAACTGTTTTCGCGTGTAACGTTTCCCTGCCCCCTCCAAAGTGACTGAAGCCCCCCCCCGCAAAGCGCGTCTGAAACTTTTCGTGGGGGGTGGGATTTTAGCACCGTCTCCCTTTCCCACGGACATCCCACGCGGGAAGGGGAAGCACGTTCTCCTGGCGGGTGGATGTCTCTGGCCCCCTCTGTTTTGCGTGGGGCGCTTTGGAGTGAGTGGAAGGGGGTCGCCTCGGGCTCCGTCCCCCTCGCGGCCAGGCCGGGCCCGATCCGCTCCGCTCCCCAAAGCCCCCCGGGTGCGCCGGGAAATTCACCGACCTCCAGCAACTTGCTCGTCTTCACCCCCCCCCTTTGTTTTGTGTTAAGGGATAAGAACCGAGCAGGATTTCTACGTCCGCCTGATCGACTCCATGACCAAACAAGTAAGTGATGGGCCACTATCCGCCCGCGATGGATCCCGGGGCTGGGGGCGAGGTCGTGCCCGTGGTGCTGGCCCGGCGAGGGGGGCCGAGCGGGGCCGGGGGCTGGAGGCTCTGGTGCCGCGTGTCGAGTTCCCCTCTCGGGGTGTGAGCCCGGCCCGGCTCGTTCTGCAGGGGTCGGGCCGGGGCAGCCGCTGCCGCCCGAGTGGGAGAGACCCGCCGTGGCCAGAGCGCAGCTCGCAGCCTCGGGCACCAGGCCCCCCAGGGAGGGTTCTGGGGGCCCCAGCCCCGTCCCCCGCGCCGGGCGCCCTCGCAGCCCGACGGTAGCGCCCCCAAACCAGCCCCCTGTGTCGGCCCCTCCGGCTGGTTAAAGAGCGTCGCGGCTCCAGGGCTGCTAGCTGCGGCCGCCCTGCTCCGGGGACCCGCTGCAGCCGGCGCTCCTGGGCAGCCAGAGCCAGGGTCCCCCTGCAGCCCCGAGCCCGCCCAGGGGCTGGGCGGTCACAGACAATGCGATCAAAGCAGTCAACCCGCGGCGCGGAGCGCAGGAAGCGCGGAGCCCTGACGGGGGATGCGAACAGGGCGGCTGGGAGGGAGACGCCCGATTCCGAAAAGCGCCCCAGACCCTGGGTGTTGGATTGGTAGGGTCGAGTCGTTGCACCTAAATTGCGGGTTTAAAGGTGCAGAAACAGCCCTGCTTTGAGCTTCCTAATATCCAAGGGCCTGTGTGCGTCCAGATTCAGTTCTGGCTCGAAAGAAACATTTATGAACAGAGACAGGATTTAAAAAAAAAAGCAAAATCGGACGTTTTTTTCCGTAGCTTTACAAATAAAGACGTATAGCCCCACGTTCCCTGAAGGCTTTTCGATCCCAGGATTTTTGCTTTAATTATGCGAATGAAAAGAAATAAGCAAACAAACATATAACCACAAAACACCAGCCAGGCACCGTAGCAAATATTTATCCTTTGTTTATTTGCAGTTACTTTGTTAGTTGTTTTAAAGGAACAGTGGTTCAATCATGAGTGATTTTCATTGTGTAAACAGCCACTGAAAATATGCATGCAGGACAAGTAATTATTTTATCCATTTTACAGTCAAAGATAACTGTAGTTTTTAGTTATAGTACAGCCAGCTTGGAAAAAAAAATGATTGAAACTAATTTTAAACATGGCATTTAGTTTCCAAAACAGGAATTAACTGTATATATACACACAAAAACACACAATTGTATTTATGTGTGTGTATATATTATATATAAAACCAGTATTTTTGTGTAATAATTTTTTGAAAAAAATCAGATATTTTTCCAAAATAATTAGCATTCTGAAGATTCTAGTATTCTATCCTGCTAATTTTAAAGAGCATTTATATAATACATTTCCATTTAAATACATTTAAACAGCCCCTCCCCTCCCCTGGAATTTACATCTTTTTAATCAGTTACTGGACTTTTTCCAATTCTAATTCTCTAGAAAAAAATTCTGTTTGTGTATTATTTACAAAAGCAAATTAAAATATTAAATGTCTTACACAGAAGAAAAAATGTCATTTCCTGTATGTTCAAAATGCTGTCATCTGCTGAGACACTCTTCCTGTGGCTTGTAGTTTGGTTCTTTTTTGACACCAAAATGTAAAGTTCCATGTGCTAAGTTTGTTTTAGAAAACTGTTTTTGATGCTCTCAAAACATCTTTTCCTGCCATTGAAGACTGTCTTTAAAAAAAAAAAAGAGGAAACTTGGAGTAATTATAATATACAATTCAACCATGCATCTGATCTGTGTTAAATATACACTTCTAAAACATAGACCAGAGACTGTATGAATTAAAACAGCAACAACATACCCTTTAACAACACATCTTGGAAAGTATTTCCTGTGTCACTCATATTTTTCAGGCACAGATTGGTTAGTTCATGTTTAAAGTAACAAAATCCCCTCTGATACATCAGCTATTTTTTGTAGTTGTTTTGGATCCCATGTATTGCATTGTAGACCATGCAAAAAGCATTATCAATAAATATAATCTTTAAACAGCTTTCATATCATTACAGAAATGCAAAGCTATTTTTCCCTCTGTATGCAGCTCAGTTGAAAACAGATCTTTTAATTTATGTAGAGAAACGGATTCAAAATATTATTTTTTTAACAAAGGCATCTTGCATATGAGCAGTCCATCCTAAGGCACTGTTTGACCTCTTGCTCTCTCATTATTATCAAGTCATCAGAGGGTCTTTTGGAGAGAGAGAGAGAGAAAAGAGATACAGTTTATTTGTAAAACATAATAATGCAGATATAAAACACATTTACAATTAAGGGAAATTCTCTGTCTGCTTTTAATTAGTCGTCATGTATAAAGCTAATGCAAAATATCTATTTTATTTGGGAAAGCACAGTAGAGCAGACGAAGACAGTATTTAAAATAACTATCTGAATTTGGACTAAGAAAACAGTGAAATAAAGGGTATTTGTAGGAGAAAACTAATTGGCTTTCCTACTAGGTATTTGTAGGGGAAAACTCATTTGCTTTCCTATTAGTTGCATGAAAGTCCTTTATTTAGACATATTTATCATTTTTTAAACAAAAACATCTGAATGATCATGTCATAATTGTGGCATGTCCTAATATTTATTTCTCAACAGTAAATATGCTTGTTTATTCTTTATTCAGAGTGCAATTTTTCAGAGGTTTGGTAGTTTTTATTGCAGTCAATAAAATACTCATTAGACAGCAAAGTACAGCATATGACACAGATTTACCCAAATATGACTATATCATTTATATTTTAGCCACAGTGAATTATAAGGGGATTCTCAAGTAACTTTCAAAACATAAAACTGTAATTAAATATTACAAACTCTGTCTGAAATTTCTCCATTTTTAAATAAAAGTTAAATATATATTGTCAGCCTACTCAGAAGTGTAGTATTCTAATATAGGAAGTGCAGAACAAATTGGATAATGAAACGATTACTTTAAAATGAGGCTGTTGCAGGAGCATACATGTTTTAGCTGGCAATAGTCGTCTTGGTGCTCCTAGATGCATCCATCCACACACACACACACACACACTCACTCACTCACTAACTCACTCACTGAGTAGTTGTGAATGCCTGGACTGAAATTACAGCTACTCTGAGATTTCTCGTGACAGCTTAAAAATCCCACAAAAGCAAATGAGTGGGTTAGGTCCCCAGAATATATAGTAAAATATCCTCAGATTTTTGTCAGATTTTATATAATTGATCTGATTAATGTACATTCCTGATGTCACAGCTGTAAATTGCAAATTTTATATAACTGTGAATTACAAAGGAGTTTTACGTTCAGGAAATCAAAACCATGATCTCTCTCAATATAACACATTTCTCATAATTTTAGCAAAAGCTTTCCATGAATGGTTAGTTTGTATTATAATAGCATTTAGACACCACCTACTGAAATAGGGCCCCATTAGGCTAGGTGCTGTAAAACCCACAGAATAACAGAGAGTCCTGGTCCCATGTGGGTACGTCTACACTCCAGCTGGGAGCAAGATGGCCAGCACGGGTACACAGGCTCAAGCTAGCAGGGCTTGAGCCAGCACACTCCAGATAGCTGTGTGGACACTGCGGCTCAGGCAGCAGCTTGGTTTCTCAAGCCCGCCCAGTCCCCTGGGTCTAACCTCGGCTGACTAGCCCAAGTCTCTGCCGCAGATGCAATGTCCCCACTGCTAATTTTAGTGTGTGTTAGTGCAAGCCCTGCTAGCAGGAGACTGTCTACCTGCGCTGGGGGGCTTGCTCCCAGCTGGAGTGCAGACATACTCTGAGTTCAGAGTCTAAACAGGTCAGGCCATGTTAGTATTTCTTGAGTGGCTGAATGTTCAACTAACCCACAAACGGACAAAAGCTCTATCATGCCCATGGCTTGGTAATTCACAGTTCGTGAGGTGCGGATGTAGTCTCTGTCATCTGTGATATTCTAGGGGACGTAGGACGGGACCCTGCTAGCACTGAATTCATTGAGAATTTTGACATTGGTTGCAATGTGAGGTGGATCTGGCCCATTGTGCATGTAGACACCAAAATCGGAACCTGCTGTCTTGCACATCTCAAACTGGAGTGGCTTCCTTGGCAGTTTGATATAGGCAAGTAATGTAGAATTGGGCTCAAAATGTGTCGTATCATGCTATACCCAGGCTAATGCTTGGCCTTTGGTGGTTTCACCAAAGAAGTGGTGGTATGACATGCTAATTTCAACCCTTTGAGGTGACTGAGATGTTTATAAAATACATCAATCATTTCTAAATTGTAAATACTAGATACAAATAATTAATTATATGGATTAATTATATGGGGAAATTATTTTTCTAAGGGTAAAAGCATTAAATGTTAATATTGTCTTAATTAAAATTTCTTTTATGTTATCTCAGCACCTCATTTGACATCAGTGTCACATTCCTACTGCCTTCAGAGCCCTGTAGGATCCCAAACTTTATAGCTTTTGCTTTCAATAAACCAGTAGGTCTGCTGCTAAGAATGATGCATTTTGAATTGGTCTGCGGTATGTGAAATGTATCCACTCCAATAAAACTGGCACTTTCAGACAAGGCTGAGGATCTAGATCTGTAAATGCCCCCAGTCCTTCAGTTGAGTGCTCATAAAGTTTGAATATTTCACTATTAGGAAACATGTAGGAAAATAAATAGCAAATACATTACCTCTCCCCTTCTCTTGTTTTCATCCATTCATCTACACAGAGATCTGATGAATAGAACTAAGGCTAAGGAGTCCTAGTATTTCAAGTCATGTGTGATGCCTCTAGTCCTACTGAGTCAAAATCCTTCATTCAGCCTTACCCATTTTGTTTATGTTTTGGTTTTTTTCAGTACTTTAAACTCTAGTTGCAAGTGCATTTTCTGTTGATTGGCCTATCGCATCTTGCCGTGCATGCAGCTATTTGATCAGCTCTCCATTCAGTGCCTAGCCTGCTTCTTCACTGGCAGCCACATATTTGTGTAAAGAAAATGTTATCAATAAGTTCAGAAAAGACTCAGTAGAATATCAGATATTCAGCAGAAACATGAAACAAAACAAAGCCCACTGACAGGGAAAGTTTACATTGTGCCAGATTTTAGCAGCTTTCTTGTTCCTTTGGTAACATGTCCAAAGCGCAGGTGATTTTAATTTTCTTGTACAGAGAGGAATGAAGAAGTTTGGAATTTGCATGCATGATCAGGACCTGTGTTTGGGAAAATGTAAACTCATCACAGTGGAAAATGTGTTGTTTGGAGTCTGGGGGTGAAAACAAAGCTGAGGATTTTGGAGAGACTGCTCAAGCCAGATGGCCTAGTGCATTCCCAGTCTGGCAGCCCAACTGCTGCCTCCTGTGTAATATACAGCCATTTGTTCTGGGATATTTACGCTAGAGCTGTTTCCATGCGAATGTTTGAAAAGCATTAAAAATGAACATATTAGGAGAGAGAAATTTATTTAATTCGTATGAATAAGTTACTAAGCTGGCTGGCGTGTCAGAGACGTAGAGAGATTGGACAAAATAATTAGATATTAGTGAATTCTATTTAGAGCTTTATAGAAAGAATTAAACCCACTCTCTTTGATACCCAATGCTGCATTACTTATGCAGGCTAAATCCCTATTGGTATCACTGGGAATTTTGCCTGGGTAAGGAGTGCAGGATTAGGTCATTAATGGTTCATCAATCATTCCAAGTCAAAATAATGTATTGCACTGTTATAGCTGACAGCATTTTATATATAGGTGATATAGCTATAACTCTTTCTGGGTGACATCCTGGCCCCACTGAAGTCAATTGCAAAACTGCCATTGATTTAAATGGGGTCAGGATTTTATCCTCTCTATATGTATATGCATGTGGATACATATTGTTTTAGATGTATCTCTGTATCTATCAGCAAAGATCCTTTTAGTCCCATTTGTAAGAAGCTTGTTTTTCGTTCTCCTTTATTTTGATTAGTGAGATATTTTGTTTTGTGAAACATAAATGACGCATTTAACGGTGCATGGCTTTCGGTGCATGTGCTCTCCTCTCTCTCTCTCTTTTGTAAATCAAGGCTATGACATAACCAAATAATATACTCAACATGATCTCATTCCTTCGGGATTTTTTCTAAGCCAGTTCCTAACACAGGACTGCTTGACTGCTAAATTGACACTGGGAGCCATATTTCGCCCTCAGTTATACTGGCATAAATCTGGATTACCTTGGAGTGGCAGAGGGCAGAATCTAGCTCTGTATCTTCCCAGTTTATACACCAGTTATTTCATGGCTCGATCCGGCAGTCTTTACTCAGGCAAAAGCTCCCATTGATTTAGTTGAGGATTAGACCCTTAATTTGATATTTCCCTTTTTCATGTACTCGGTGTCACTGAAAAAGTGAAGTCCAGGAATGACTGTAGTGTGCCCAGTTTAGTAATTTTCATATTCTGGAAACAAATGTTTTACAGCTGATACTTTTTCATATTCTGTTTCATTTCACTGGAAATCAGTATCTGGCACTATTGTATTAGGGGCCAATCTTGCAAACTCTTTTGTATGAGTAGCTCTTACTCAGTGGACTTCTTGCATGAGGATTACTTACAGGCGTAAGGTTTTACAAAACGGAAGGTGAATTTTAAGGCAAACATTTAACATAAAGTCACGCAGAAGGAAGAAGAACCCCTTCTAAAGTCTCTTCCCACTGTAGGAAATAAATTGAGTTTAAACTACAGTAAAAGTAAACAAAAAGGAAAAACAAAATATATAATTGTGTATTTCCTTTGGCTTTCTTTTGCCATGTGATTCTGGTGTGTATTTGCAAACTTATTTTTAGCCCCACACTCGCCCCACCCTACCCCACCCCCTGCCCCTGTGATCTAACTTTGCACACCGTAACTTTCACTTTAACTCTTTGTTTAATGCGATAGCTGTTTGGCATGATTACGACTGTGCCAGAGCGCTGCCGAATCCTGGTACGATGACCCAATCCAAAGCTCAGACTTCACAAATTAATATTAAAATATGTTGGAAAATGAAGATAGTTTTGGGGAAAGAATGCCTTTATTTAATTTAACACTGACATTTTTCACAGCAGCACCATTTTAGCCTCTTCCTGTAAAGTAATCTGTGCTTGTGGCAGCTGTAAAGATCTGAAACTTTAGCAGTTCCTGTTTCCTCTCCAAAACAAATTGTAGAAATAATTTTTTTATAACAGCACAGTTTGAGAATGAATAGAACAGCGATAAAGCCAATAGATATATCAGCTGATGATTTTATTTTGTCGGGCTGCTGAGTGTGTGCTTCATGTAAATGAATGGTTGTGTTCACACACTTTTGCACAAAGAAATTGGGAAATATAGTATGGGAGGGTGAGTTTGGGGCAGCCTGCTAGGAAAAGAACTTTCTGATCAATCCCATATACTTGCAAGCAAGGAGAAGACTGAGCTCTAGAGATGTGTATACGTTATTTTGGGAAGTTCCTATATGTATAGCTTCAGTAACAATAGTCAAGTGCAAACAAAGCAAAAAACGAACCTCTAATGTACTGGAAGGCTAAAGAACGTCATGCACCCAGGCAGAGGATCACTGACGATAAACACAACAGACAAGGTGATTAGGTACCATATTGTTGACTCTGTGTGTTCATTATTGCTATTTAGTTGGGTTATTGAAGTGGGTACCTGGAGGTTAAGTAAACATAGCGGCAGGAAGAAAGAAGGGAGAGGGAGAAAAGGAAAAGAGGAAATTAAGTTGACTTGTTCTCATTTGCAGTTTCTGGCAGACCTAATCCTGCTCCCACTGACTTCAGTGGGCACAAGATTGGCTCATATTAGGTGAACCATATTTTAAAATAGCAAGGCTTAAACAAAATGAGTCAAATCCTGCATAGTGGGTCAAATCCTTATTCAGGCAAAATTCTCACGGGGTCACATTGTGCCCAGGATTATTACACAGGACGTAGTGGAGAATTCTGCATGATAAGGAATGGCATGACCACTGATTTCAGCTGGCATTTTGCCCAGCTAACGGTGTCAGGAGTGGTCTGGTGTTTCTCCAGTCAGTGACTTGATTGGGGGGTAGGTTTTTCTTTATCCTAGGTTAGCAGTCAGATTCCGCACGGAACCGCTCAGTAGATTGTCTGGCTCATTTGTTTCTCTTTGCTCTCCAGATTCCCATTTGACACATAAAATACAAGTAGAGCTCTTCTGTTGCCCAGCGGGCGCAGGCTCTCCCCACAATTCATGATAATTGATTCATTGGAATTACTTTTTAAAAAGCCCTCTTTGTTGACTGGCGGGGTAATCCACCTGCCCAGTTGACTAATCTCCACCATCTCTGGGTTTGCTCCATTGCGCGTGGCAATCCAGCTCTTTCAGTGTGTCTTTCAAGCCACCTGCTGCCGTCCTGCAGGCTAATTTGAAACTAAGGGCCCAATCCTGTCAGGTACTGAGTGACTTCTGTGGGGTGGGGCCTTGACTTCAGCGGGTGTTGAACTCTCTCCGCAGTCGGACTCGTGGGACCAGACTAAGGTGCTCAGTGCTGAATGTCAGCAACAGCAACAGCCTTGACTGGAGTGAGCTGGGATTGGAGACCCGGGATGAAATGCCCCACCCATTAGACTGACCCACAGTGGAGTGCTGGGAAATCCAGTACCTTATCTCTTTTGTTTGAGCCTAATAGCAGAAACATACTAGTGGTTGCTTTGGGGAGACACATACTAAAATTGGAGTCATGCAGTGAAAATGAGCATGGATCCTGTGCAAGGATAATACTGACCAATCCCTGATATTATCTGTGGTATTGCTAAATCATATTCTAATGCACACTGTTAATATTATGTATTATTGCTGCAAACCGTGTTTAAAAAATCAGCTCATGGTACCTAAGATTCATGACTCTGTATAGGAAAAACACTTATTGATTTCAGTGGGAGATATTTTTGAATGCAAACCAGTCTATCATCATCTCTTTTTACCATATATTAATTTGTTACTTATTCTTTTCCATATTTCCATTTTAATTTTATCTTGTAACATAAGAGACTTTTTTTATTTACAATAACTATTTTATTGCTGGTTTTAGGGACTTCATCATATTTCGCTTAGTTGTATTTTCTTTAAATATAGTTTTACTGGATCAGAAATATATGGGAACACGTTTTGTGCTAAGCAAACCTCGCCCCACTCCAAGCATTATATCTCAGGCCTTAGTAGCTGAATCAACTAGGGATGTAAAGGTTCCCTTGGTTATCTTACATTATACTGCAATAATAAAAGTAAAGGTTACTGAGCAATAAATAAATAATAAAATAATAATAAATAATTAATAAAATAAATAAAAATAAATAATAAATAAAAATAATGGGAAAACATTTCCTAAGGGTGTATTAAATCCTCTGGCAGGGTCACTGGGAACGGCCTCCATGCTGTTCACCTCACAAAATTTCCTTCTAATGCTCCCCTCCATGGGATGGTGTTTACTGGCTTGTGGAGGAGGAGGAAGGCATGAACCTTCAAAGCATCAAAGCCCTGGGATCTTACTGCCTTATGTGAATTGCAGCAGTGCTTACAGGCCACAGCAGACTTCATGGCCTCATGTGCTAGGCCCTGTACAAACACATACAGTCGCTGCCCCGACGCGTTTGCATTCTAAATAGATGAGACAGACAAAATGGGGGAGGGCATAAATCTCCTCGCTCCCAGTGTAGTGCCCTACCCACTAGACAGCACTGCCATGCCCGAGGATCTGTACTCCAAACCCGTGACTCTGGGCTGCTCTAAACTGGGCTGGGCCGTCCATTGTGTTCTCCTGCTCCCCTATGGCAAGGTGGCTTTGTACTGCCATTGCCCGTCCCGGCTGCTCCTCATTGCTTCTCCCAGGGCAGAGGGCAGTGCCGACTGGAAATTAGTGCCATAGAGGTTCAGCCCGACACGGCTGCCCTGGTATGTCTTCTCTGGGCTCCGGGGAAGGGACTTGGTGACATTTCCCAAAGTGCCTAAGTGACTTAGGAGCCTAAATCCTATTAGCAGGGACGTGCGTGCTTTTGAAAATGTAACCCAGCACCTCTGTGCATTCTGGTTGACTCCCCTTCCAGGGGACCGGTGCCTGGGGCATTGCTGGCAATGTGCGGGGCTGTACCATGGCAGAGTGACATTGTGGTATGGGACTGACCTAGTTTAAATGTTTTCTAGGGCAAAACAATAGCGATAGATCATCCTTTCTTGCTACCCGCAGCAAATGCAGCTCTGCTGCTGCTCTATGCATACCTATCACTGCTAAGCAGGTAGGAACACTTTCTAAATCAGCTGGGAGCAGCTTTATTCACTTAGCCTGGCATGTAATGCCAGTCCATTTACAATTCACCCTTCAACGGAGTGCCATTTGTGTGTATATTCCAGGGGCAGACTCTGTTTTGATGTGAATGTATAGTATTCCCAGCGTTTTTGCAAATAATAAGGATTTTCCTCCTAACTCAGCTAAGATCATGTTTTATTCTCACCCACTTCCCAGTGGTCTTTGCATTCAGAGCGCCTGATTCTCATCTCGTTTATACCACCGTAAATCACCCGAGCACTGTGGGTGGGAGCGGAGAATCCATCAGACCCTAACTTTTCTGGTAGCTAGTAGTAAAGTGCACAGGCGGTACAACAGACTTGCTTTTGGAATTAAAAATACATGAGCTGTTTTTTTTATTAAAAACAAAAAAATAGGCCCCAAGTATGCTAAGCCCTTCTGGGTTTTAATGCTATTAGGTCTATATTTTATTCTGAATTGAAAGGAAAATTGTGGTTGTCTTGACTACTAAAAAAGCCCGTCCTACACACTGCGCTGAAGATGTGCATAATGTATTGGTTGAAATGGGAGAGGAAGGAAACTAACTCTAGTCAACTACAAATCTTGAAAGCAGTGGTTCGGGTGACGCAGTCTGTTTAAGCATGCCGCCCCGCCCACCACAATAGTGAAGCAGTCAGTTATTGTGATGCATTTTATTTTCTCCAAACTCAGTTTGGCGTGAAGCTAAAAATGTATTTTGTTTCTAGGCTATCGTGTATGAAGGGCAAGACAAGAATCCAGAAATGTGCAGAGTTCTTCTCACACATGAAATAATGTGCAGGTAAGAAAGACGCTGTTCGCAGTTAATTAGCAAGGAGAAGATGAATTTGTCTCTCAAAATCTAGGTTGGACCTGGAGCTATTTTAGGACTTAAATGTATCTTTCTTGCATTAAACAATCCCAAAATAAGAGAGTTCTGCTCATGTCATTAGCAGCAAAGTCTCAGTCATCAGACCAGTTTTCAATTATTTATAAAGGTTTGTCCTTAGCAGTCGGCTACTGGTTTGCATTTAGACACCTTAGCATTAATGGGCCTAGAATATGTTTCCTCACCAAAAATAATAAAATAAACTGCAATCTTGCTAGCTGTAATTATCTCCCCTCACAACCATAGCTGCACTAATACCATGACAAAGCATTCTGTTGATAGCCCAGGTGGCTTTAATTCAGCTGGTTCAGACTTGAAATTTATAGCTCTCTCTTCTTCCACTTAACGCAAACCTTCCTTGCAGTTTGTCTTTACTGGGGCTGCGCTTGTCAGTGTGGGTTACAGAGTTGGTTAGCCCCCTGTTCAACTAGCAACATCAAAACACAGGGGAGTTTTCTTGGTGATTTCCTAACTTGCCCCAGTGCAAGTCTGTTCTCTTTTATAGGAACTCCCCCCCCCCCCCCGCATGGCTTTTTGGGGCTGGCCCTTTAAATCTGGCAGAGCCAAGCAGCTACTCTCCCTAAGGTGGCCATTTTAAAACTGGTGCCTGCTCCTGTCTCTTTTCTAGCTGGTAAGAACGCTTAACTCCTGTGTTCTCTTTCTTATTGCTAAGGAGATCTTTCCACAGAGTCCTTAGAACATGCTCATCACCCTGACTGCAATCCCAGGGAAGTTAGCGGGTGTTTTGCCTGCTCGAAGAGGGCAGGAGTTACACAGCAGACAGTAGCAATGCTGAAAAGAATGAATTCTCCAGTGGGACACAGGGAATCTTGGCATGAGCTTGCTGCTAGGAGCAGTCATTTGAATGTGTGAAAAACGCCTGCTGAAGACTTGCATGCATGGTGGCCTTGAAAAATGCTTACTAAGCAGTAGCAGTTTGGCCCAAATCCTGAGGCCTGCTTCTGAGTGAATGAGCTTTGCGCCAGCTTTCCCTGGGGATGGGAGAGTGCCTGGGCAAAGTCTCCAGGCGGTTCTCCACCCCCAGAGCCTGGCTGTTGGGTGGGTTTGGCCCATTGGTTTGCACTGGTGCTGAGCCACTGGCTTCATCCTCAGCCCCAGCTCTCTGGAGACGCAGAGTTCTGCCCCTGGCAGCACCACGTGGCACACGGGGTAAGTGGATTCGGCCCTTTGCACGGCCAGTCCTTGGCTGGGACCTGCAGCCCTTTTCGTAGGGTTTGGGCCGTTAACTTGCAGCTCATTTTTGCTAAAATACACATTTCCCAAGTACGTTTGAGATAATCAGTTGCAGCATGGAACGATTAGGCAAACTGAGGGCTGCAAGAGGCGCCTGGTACTGCAGTTCCTGACTGCAGTTGGGATTTTGCTTTACTATGGACTCCCAGCCCCTTCTTTGTTCACAGAGGGAAACAGAGTCATGTCAGTAGCTCAGGGGTCACCCTAAAATACGTGGGCCCTGTTTGCACTGCTTGCTGTCTAGAGACCCAGCAATGAACTGTACATAATGAGGCCCCTGAGCTGCACGGACGTCACTTTTCGCACATAAATAATCCTAGAACAACAATGGCACTGGTCACTTGATTGAAATTAAACACCTGCTGAAGTGTGTGGCGGGTCAGTGCCCATATTTGCTGCTGTTACTGGATATAGGGCTGATTAGTTCTTAAATTCCAGGCTCTTTGGGCAGGGATCGTCTGCCGATATGTCTGTCTGTACACCTGATTAGGGCCTCTGGGTGGTACCACAATACAAATCATCATTCTACCTCAAGGACCTGGCCATGCTGCTGTTGAAGACAATAGCATGACTCCCCTTAACTTCCACTGGAGCAGAAGCAAATCCCCATTCTAACCCCAGTTGAGTGTGGCTTCATTTTCCGCAGAGCCAGTGCCAGCAGAAATCTCACTCAGTGCTCTTTGAAAGACGCCGAGAGCTCTGTGTCACGCAAAAGCTCATCTCTTTCACCCACAGAAGTTACTCCAATAAAAGATACTCCCTCACCCGCCTTGTCTCTCATCGAAATAGGAGGTATTATAGAGACTTGGATGCATTAATTTTCCTAGATGTACTTTTAAAAAACATTGGAGAATATGCACACAGCTAGATTTCAGCCAATGGACCAACACATATCGACATCTAAGATTTACACTTATATCAATATATTTTGACCGAGATAAAATGTATTCTATTATTGGAATGCTGAAAAATATGACATTCAAATGCCGTCTTCCCTTCTATTAATGCAGTTTATGCTAGTTCCTAAAATTCATTGGCTCAAGCTCTTTATTATGATTGTCTTCCTTTACCCTTAGTTGCTTTCTGTGTTTTATCAAAAACACAAAGTATGGGGTAGAAAAAAATTTCTCAGACCAGTGTGGGCAAATGTTGCATGCCTGATAGGGAAAAACCAAATTCAAATTTCATACTGCAAATGTTAGAGATTACGATTTTCCTGGCAGCCTATAGATTTGGAAGGGGAGCTGTTTGTTTACCAGGCTGCTTGACCCTATTACACAAATCTGTCATCTATTGTGTTGCTAACACTCCTTTAAATTGCAAATCTGATGCTCTTTAGGGGACTCAAGGAAAAAAAACCCTCTCTCCACACCATTCTATTTCTCTTGATTTCTTGCCTGTTGTAAGTGGAAGTTGGGATGTGCTGAATTTGCACCAGGGGTGCAAATGCAGCCTCAATTATAAGCATAAAATTAGAGTCTGTTCCCCATTAATCAGCCCAGCTAATTGCTATGCACTACCATTAGCCATATGGTGTGAAAGACAGCTTGCTCTCCCTAAGATGAAATTTCTTCATTTCAGACATGAAATAGTGAGGGCTCTGTATTTTAAAATAGCTTGTTTTAGATATTTAATTCCTAAACAACTTTCTGCCGTGCTTTCTATCAAGACTAACTGCACAATAAAACTTTGCATTTATGTGACAAAAGCTGTTTATTTATAGTGTACTAAAACTATGGGGTGGATAAGACCAAGAATTGAAATATACAGGAGAGACCCTTGACTATTGTAGAAAAAAGTGAGCGAGTTACATTTCAGGTGTTTGTTTATCTGTAGGGGTTTCATTGTTCTTTGCAGATTACAAAATAAGGCTGTTCTTTTGGCTGATATGTTAACAGTTGGGAAGAATTCATTGACTCAATGGAATTTATTATTGTTATAGGCAGCGCAGGTAGGGACGCCGATAGTTAGAATTGCCTAACACTTTCCTTTGTAAAACCCTGTTTTCAGTTGCTTATAACTTTGGTAAAGTTGATTACCGTTCAGGCTGAAATTCCCTATGCATGGTGAATGGCTAAGGCTGTATTTTTGGGAAAGTTTAAGCTAATATGGCTCTGCCATTTCCAAGAATGAAGTTAGGGAAAATGTGTTGTTTTGTCCATGTTAAAAAAATTACAACTGTTGTGCTGAGAAACTCTACCAGCTCCATGCTGTGGAGCAGGGACTTGAAATTAGGCAGCATTGTTGCCTTGATGTCAGACAGCTGCCTTGTGCCATCCCCATGAAAATCCACCCATATTTGGCTAAGTTATTAGCCTCTTGAAAAAATGCAGTTTGCACATGCTCAGTAGAGACTTGTTGAAGTTTGGCATCTAAATCTCAGAAGATGCCATCTGCACTGAGCATGCTCCAGCCCCTCACAGCTCCCCCACTGTAGCCCGGCTGCAGCTCCGCTCCCATCCCCGGTCGCAGCCCTGGCCCAGACCCACCCCAGCTGTGGCCCAGGCCTCTGCCCCCTTGCCTCTATCTGCGTCCCCCATCCCTGAGCTGCAGCCCCATTCCTGGTCCCAGCTCTGGGAGGGGTGAGGGGGCATGGACAGGTTTGGGGACACTGCTCCAGAACAACTGAGCGTGCTTCTGCATGAGAATGCATGGCTCGAGTGGGACTTTACCTGCAGTTGCTCCTCCTGGCTGCCAGGGGCAACCATGGTACTGGGTTGGGTTCCAGGGCTGAGAGAAGGAGGACTGTCTGTCCTGTGCTCTCAGTAGAACCGCCCCCCCACCTGCCCAGAACCTGGAATCGAATCCATTATTCCTGAGTCTCAACGTTGTGTTGCTGTGAATCCCACTGCCAAAGTGTCTGTCTCTCCATCTCCCTCTAGTGGCACATCTAATCGGAAGATAACAGCCTTCTACTGCTACCAGCTTTTCTGTTAGCTCAAGGGGTGGTGGACTGTGTTGTGGATCTAAGGATCCTCACCCTGCTGCTGACCCATGTCAGGGCTTCACATGAGACATTTTTGTTTTTAAATTTTTAAACTTTGTTTAAAAAAAAAAGTGGGGGGGGGGAACTCAATCCTGTGCCGTGGGTGAGGCAGTTCACTCTGGCTAAAGCAGTGGTTGTGATCTGGCTGTACTGGGCTAACCAGAGAACATCTGCCTGCAATGGAACCCCATTGTTCTAGTGCAGTCCATGTACGCAGCGGTTGGCACACAAGGGATGAGCCGTGTTCAGGGCTCCCTAGTGCTAGATCTAAGGGCTGGACTGCATGGAGAGTGATGTGAAGACGCCCACCTGACTCCAGAAGAGCCAATGAGTGGGATTGTGCTTTGGGAGCAATTCTGCATGCAAGGGCTGTGCAGGAGGCACCCATCTGAACAGTGTAGCCGGCTGTTCCCTTCCCCCACCCCCAGCCCTTTCAATGGGCAGGTGCAGAGTGCGGAAGGAGGCCAAGACCCTGCCTTCTCCCCACCCCCTTCAGGGACATGGGTGGCCCCTAGGAACCATAGAGGGACTAGTCCTTATGCTGCCAAGTGCAGGGATTGTGATGCCAAGAGGCCCTTCCATGGCGTGTGCAAGGGGAGGAGGCTCCCTGTATGATGCTCCCTTCCCCTTCCAACCGCACAATGGCCAGTCATGGCGAACATCGTCGATGATGTTGGCCAGCAGCTCAAGGGAGGGAGCATGTAGGTGGTTGGTGTGAAGAAGGCAGGAATGATTGCTGGAGGAAGTAGGCTATAAGGAGGGGAGAAATGGTACCATGGGAAGCAGGAGGCTGATCTGGATGTGAAGAGAGCAGCATCCGTCTGATACAGAGAAAGCAAAAGGAGCAGGAAGAGCTAGATGAGAAGGGTACATTAGCAAACTCTCTTTTTCCTGTATTCAGGTCAGATTTGGTTGGGAGCCTCTTGGGGGCTTCTTTTTTAATGCATGTTAAATCAGAGAGAGATGCAACCATCAAACTCTGGGTACCACTTCAGAACGGGCACTGGCGTTCTTGCACGGTGTTCAGTTTACACGTGCCCAAGTATGCCAGCAATACCGAGACGCATCATGCAAGCTGCCTGGCCAGTATCCCATAGGGACCTCCTCGAGAGGCCAGCAGGGGGAAAGTTGAACCTCCATGCACAGTATGTTTCTTCTTGGTTCTTCATAAGAAAAGCGTGTTTTAAAAGTGACCTGCAAGGGAGGAAAAAATTGGGATTGTGCCCTTTCCCCGCATTCATTATGGTTATAAAGAAAAGTTTTTCTTTTCTTTTTAAACAACAACAACAACAACCCTTTTGTACTTTTTAACCTTAGAAGCATCAAGAATGTCAAGTCTCACCTTCCCTGTTTTAATCAGAGGATTTCTTGGAGGACTCAGCTCCCAATATTCTCCTCTTTCTCAGTTCTTAGCTGAAGGGATGAGGAAGGTGGATATTTAGCAAAGACAGTTGTCATCCCAAGTGTTAATTAGCTATTAACAAAACCCAGAGCGTTTGAATCAGACTGAATAAAAAAATCACTTCTCATGTCAGTTTATGAGGTTTCAAATTGAGGCTTTCTGTGATGTCTTAATTCTTCAGTTGTCCATAGAAAAACCGGGCTAGACAATGCTTGAATTTCTAATGAAAAAAACAAGCAGGGAAAAAAACCACTTAAAACCCACCATTTTGGCTCTTCCTTGTATTTCATTAAGCTGCAAGGAAAAGGGCACAGAGCCATTATTTTTCGCCTTCACATAATACACAAGGGCTGCGTTCGTCCACCCTTACTCTTGTGTACTGGTACCTTACTGCCCAAGAAATCCTATTCAGTGGCCACTCAGTAGCACGGCAGTGTTCTTTACAGGGGAGCTTCCCTGCAAGGAAACTGAACCAATCCATTCCCCTGTTAGCTTTAGGATGTGTTAATCCTCCCCATCTTAATTTATGTATCTTCACCCCACCTGGGCTTGTTCTTTACAAGGGGCGTGTCCCAACACTACAGTGAGGTGTTTGGCCCTGATCCAGGAATTGGTTCATGTGAACAGACCCGCTGTTGGGTAACATGTGGACACTGGCATCTGCCCATGTGGATCAGCTTCCAGGGTTGGGGCCTTGAACAGCATAAGTAAGAGTGGCAGATTCTGGCCCCATGGGCCAGGTTTTGATACTCGCACATTCAGTGCCGGCTTGCGCTAGGAATAATCATTTTGGAGTTGGTGGGGCTACTCACGGGATAAGGTTCTTCTAAACGGCAGTGAGAATGCCAGAATCTGGCCCTGCTTCGCGTTAGTCACAAGAACTGTGTGTCTTAACTTGTGCCAACTATGCTTCTAATTCAAATTTAATCATTTAAAAATATTAGTGGTTTTTATTACTTTGTTTTTGGGTAAATTTTGCCATCCCACATATTCTAGCTAAATTCCCCTTTATAAACAAAAAAGGGGGAAAAAAAGTCCCCATGACCTATGAGCTTATTTTATTCCTTCCTAAATTCTGATCTATTTTGTGTGTTGAGGCTTTTAATTTTGTTGGTGAATCAGTTATGGGGTTGTACTGTAAAAACAATGTGCCTTGCACAGAATTGGACATCCTGCACATGCATTACCTGTGAAAAGTTTCAATCCTGAATAGTTGCCTTGAAGCTTTGACAGTGAAAAGCATTATGTATTTTTTCCCTCTTTGAAACTTTTTTTTTCCTGTTGGAAACCACATTTCAACAGGCTGGATTTGTAAAGCCATTTTTTTTTTGTTATTTTTAGTGTGGCTAGTGGCTGTATTGCTAGTCTTGGTGGGTTACTGTACATTATTCGTTCTATTGTTCAGCAGCATAAGAGAACCTTTGTCATACTCCCAGCAGAGCTATTTATATAGTGTGGCATTTCTAATGACTGCTTCCTGCGCTGGTGTTCTTCCACATTCTGCAGGAACAAAATAGTCCCTCTTAGATGAAGTAAGAGTAGCTGTAATTCCTACCAGAACCCTAATCCTGAATGTTGAAAATTGGCATTTACAGAAAGGTTCGTTGTCTATGGTGAGGCTTGTCAGTCCCAGTCAGTTAGGGTGACCAGATAGCAAGTGTGAAAAATCGGGACGGGGTCGGGGGGGTTATCGGCGCCTGGATAAGACAAAGCCCTGAATATCAGGGCTGTCCCTGTAAAATCAGGACATATGGTCACCCCACAGTCAGCAAGTCTGACAGATGCAGAGGGGCCATCCCCTCTGGCGAAGGTGGAAACTAGGGGTGATATAGGCAGAACCATTGCTAGGGTACGGCGAATTGGAGAGACAGCGCCGGGCCCTGAGCTTTGGGGGCCCCCCATGGGCCGGTGTGATTGGCTGGCATGGTCAGTCCCAGAAGTGAAGGAGTTGTCACTTCTGCCCTGGGCCTTGCACCCCGCTAGGGCCGGCCCTGAATATAGGGGACCCCAGCCCTAGATCCACACACAGACAGGTTCCTCCAGGAACAGATCTCCACCCCGTGGCGTGATAGGGAAGCTTAGTCACCGCGGTGGCAGTGTAAGCACAGGCACTGCTGAGGTGACGGTAGGGGTCTGTGTCGGGGGTGAGAAATGAGGGGCAGGCCGGGGCTGGGGCTGCACTGGCGTCCTGGTTATACAGAGACAAAGTGCCCCTATGGCCTGGGGCTGTGTTCGTTTACTACTTTTACTCCCTTACTAAGGGGAGTCACAGGGATGGGGTTGTAAGGGGGAATCCTTGGTGGGTGGATATTTATGTTCTGCCACGAGGGAGATGAAGGAAGTGGCTAAGAACCTGATTGGTTACATGGGGCTGCTCATGAGAGTAAGGGCTTTGAGGTTTGGTTCCAAGGAAAGTCCGGATCCATCTCTAACTAGTTATGTCCTGGAGGATTTTCTGCTCTAAGCGGAAATGGGTATATATTGTATGAGAGATCATGGGTGATATTTTAATGAGTCAGGCTCTTAATAGACAATAACCCCTGACAAAAAATCATCACAAACAACAACTTAACTCTCTTTGGAAACAATGAGCCATCTTAGTTCAAAAGAATCCAAGTCTCAAGGTCAGCAATGGAGCAATTCTTTGTTAGAGGGAGCTTACGTTTCACATGCCTGCTTTGTATCTGACCTAATACAGGGCACCAGCCGGCAGTGCCGTGCTTTCCATAGTACTATTAGCAATCATTACAATTCTCAGAAAACTTCGAGAAACAGATACACTCAAGCATAAAAAGCAGCAGCCAATGGCGTTTCTGTTTTAGCTTCTCTGCTAACAATAGTATTTTAAAAGGGGAAAATATTGTGCTGGGAATTTCTCCTTCCCCTGGAAACCAATAGTATAATATGAGCACCAACCCAGATGTTAAAATTATGTGCACTGGAAAAATAGCCCACTCTTGTTATTGGTCTTGATGTGTGTGTATTGGCCCTATGAAAAGGGGCAGACCACACTCCCCATCCTGAACTATTGTTCGTGAAAGTGGGTAAAACTCCCTTTCTCTTTATGTTTGCCATTACTAACCAGCTGTGCAAGAAGTTAAACATAGTAATTAACCCATATGTGACCCACTAAATTCGACTGATTTCCAGTCAGGGACAGAATGGTAACTCTAGCTTGCAATTTGAACCTCCTGTGTTCGTAACGATGATTTTACAGTGTAATGGTTGCACTAAATCCTCTCACTTTTGCTCTGTAGCCGGTGTTGTGACAAGAAAAGCTGTGGCAACAGAAATGAGACTCCATCAGATCCAGTGATAATTGACAGGTAAGGACCGCTATTGTTTCCTTCAATTTTATTTTATTCCTCATTATAATGAAACACCTGCGCTCTGTTGCTAATGGGAAAGGGGCTACGTGTATATGTGGATGAAATTTTGTTGTTGATACCGAATTCGTTGCGCTGTGCAATTGTGATTCCCATGGAAGGGCCATATGGAATGTAACTGTGAGACCTGCTCTTTGGAATGCTCTGGTTTTTGTATCTGATTCATGTTCATAAAGGGGATATTTTTCTTGCTGACTTTCTGTGGCTCAATTCACATGCTGTGCCAGGGAAGCTTCAGAAATAAAATAATAGTTTGTGATTTATGGAATGTGGTTGGGTGCTTATAAATATTTAACTTTAATTTGAAAAATGTTTGAATCATTATCACTTTTAGCTACAGTAGTTCTGTTGGATGTAATCCATCTACATTTTAAGGTTTTTATTTATGCATAAGAACAGTTTAAAAAAATCTGCAAACTAAGATTTTCTCCAGTTATTTTCTTTGGTTGGAGTGCTATTTTGACTATATTGTCAGATGATTAATTCATTTTGCCTGTCTTAATTATCGTGTTTTTAAACAGATCCATATTACTAATCTGACATGACCGAGTAAATCACTGTAGAACGATAAATCTGTTTTAGTTGTTCTGAGCAATTTGCAGTCTGTTTGCAAATTATGCAAAGTTGTAGCCAAATAGTCATTTTTATATTTTAATTATTGAAATTCATTGTACGGAAACATATATGATAAACAGTTTATTATGTGGCATTACTCTGCGAGAGTTAAATGGCCATGAAGGACTGAAACTGTCTGTCATCAAACAGGGAAAGCAATACCATGCAGTAATCAGTGAATACAGGGACCCCGAAGGGACACTAACCTATGCATAGGAAAGGCAGAGTATAGAGTATAGTTCTTCTTTGTCTTATTGTCTGAGTTAATGTTCGCTATATTAAGTTCAAAATACCTTCTGTGCTGGAGTGTCCATTTTTATGAAAAAAGGTAGAGTCAGATCTGTTCAGCACTACATCAAAACAGAATTATATAAAAGAGAACATAGCAGAGAGGCACCACTTGGCATTGTGCTTAGGCAGTCTTTCAGGTTTATGTCTTGTTTGAGTTTGTTAAGCAAGCGCATGCTTTGGCAGTTTAGAGAAAACGTTTTGGTTCGTTACAGAATCTAATCCTGAGATCGTTTTAATCTCAGAACATATATATTTTAACTATGCATCCATTCACCTGATATTAGAATTAGGTAACACCAGGGGAAGTAAAAGAACACATATAAAAACACATCTCTGTAGAGATATCTCTAAGTAGGGTGCAGAGTTGAACAGTATAAAATAGGGTGTTAAAGTGGCATTTTGAGCTACATGAAAGCTACAAAATTCACATGCATTTTTCATTGTACTGAAAAAAGAAATGTTAAGATGCTGATAGCTGGTTTACAGAAATATTTTGTTTAATGATCCAATATGCAGAGCTGTTAGTTGCAATTCATTTAAACTGAACCCTACAGATTTTCAGCAGCTTTAAGGGAAAAAAACAACAAACCAATTATATGAAAAAATGGATTTAACTTCCTAGTAGTGATCAAATTAGCAGTATTTACTTAAACTGATACAAAGCTTGCAATTTTGAACACCAGGTTTAAAAAACAAGTTGAATACTGTTTAGATTATAATATAAATCTTACCTCGCCACCCGCACTGAACCCCCTTTTGCTTGTGAATGGGTTAAGCTTTTAAGTTCTTCACTTGGTTTTAAATTGTGACTTTGATACAGAAGGTTGATATGAGTGTGGTTTGAATAACATTTGATTTTGACCTGTTCCTGTGGGTTGCAATGGGATAAGAAATTTGACTCAGCAGTGCTGTAATTAGCCTTCCCTGTGTTTTTGAAACAGGATTGTGTTACCTGGATCGCATTAGTGTGGCTTCTATTGTTGCCGCTTTGCATCTGTCCCAGTAGGGTACTTAAAACCTTTTCTTGGCCGTGGCTAGCTCAGACAATTTAGGCCAAATAAGTACGTGCTTTATACAGTTAGTGGCTTTAGTGATGTTTCTCGTGACATTTATCCTATTCATTTTTTTCCCTTTTGGTTTGAAAAGTATAAAGACATCTCTATGGAGCTGCTATATCTTAAGAGGAGTACTTTAACAATTGTTGTAAAAAAAAAAGTCTGCACAAGTCAGAACATGTGTTTAGTTGCACTTGCTGTCGCTTCTGCATGCATAAAATCTTAAGCTATTGTGTCAATTGATATGCAAAACCATATTTAGCTATTTTTATTTGCATGTGAGCTTGCAGAATTCATTTGACATTTGGGCTAAAGCACTCCCACATGCCTTGCAGTCTGATAAAGCCTTATCTTTGAATTTAATCTGACTTTAACACAGAATCATCACTTAAACTCTTACCGTTTTTTAAGACAACCATACTTGTATGAAAAATGCTGCCCTAGTCTTCCTCCTGACTCTCTTTTTGATTGGTTATTCAAGAAAGCCATTTGTGGGATACAGATAGAGCAGTCTTTGTGGCTACAAAGTTAACTTGTACAATCAACTTAAAAGTCAGATTTTTTTTACTAGGTATTTAGGAAATATGGACTGTACCTTTTTATTTAGTTAAAAATGTGGTTAAAAATTTCTGTAGGTGCATGTGAGAACAGTCTAGAAAATTACTTTATATTTTAGTCTATTATAAAAGTGACCTAGAGAAATGTAGCGTCCCGCTCTTCTCTGAAGAAAGGTATAAATCTATTATTGTTAGAGACCAGTCATCTCAGGGAAGCTCATGGAAAAAATACAATGTATGTGGAATTATCTTTTTAGAATTGCCTGTATATTTGATCACGAACCCAGTTTTAAATGTATCTAAACAAAGCTCTATCACCAAGAACTAATTGTAAAAGGGTATTATTGTCATAACACAAATGCTCAATGATTCCTGTTACAACTGAAGCAATAGGCTGCATAGTAATCCTAGATAAAGTAAAAATGTAGCACTTGCTGTTATTATATTAAATTCTAGATTGATTTAACATTCAAATTGTAACTCATATTTGAATTTAAAATATTTGCAATAAAATTCCTGTGCAGGAATTGAATAAATTGAAGTTTTATTACCACACCAGATATCCCTGTGTTCTAACCTTTTTCCTTACAGTTATCTTAGTTCAATAAATAAAACCTCATTAGACTATTCCCATTTCAACGAGTTTATTAAATTTTACAGGAGTAATTAGCATAAGCTGTGCTAATTTTTCTGGAAGACTAATGAGAGAGCTTCCTAATTAGGTTTGCTTCGTAGGAATCAGAAAAGATGATAATGACAAAAGTCACATAGGGTGGAAAGTGGAGCTTTATATTATTTCTTGATTTGGGAAAACTGCTTCCATACCTTGGCCCCCTTTTTAACCCACCTGATTATTGTGGATCTAGATAGTCCATTGAGATACCAATGCTTGCTGTGCTTTTCTTTACCTTTTATGGAGGGATCTAGTACACAGTAGTCCCGCTGGTTAAGATAAATACAGATCGTTGTTTCAGTCTCCAACACGTGGCAGATTAACTTCAGCATAAAGGGTCATGTTCAGTCTACAGGTTCTATGCTGTTCCTGAATTCTGGCCGTACCGATTTTAAAAGAGGACCTATTTAGGTGTCTTTCTAGAAGATGCACTCTAGTTCAGCTGTAAGTTGTTAGTCTTGATGGAATCCTTACCAGGTGAATTTCTGTACTCTCTGCTTTGCTGGAGGTCCGACTGGTGACCATAATGGATCCTTCTGGCCTTAATTTGTGAAAACTTTGAAGTGCTTCATGTACTGCCATCTTTCCTTACATTGAAATGGACCCAACTTCTGAGG
Source organism: Mauremys reevesii (assembly GCF_016161935.1). Classification (NCBI taxonomy): domain Eukaryota; kingdom Metazoa; phylum Chordata; order Testudines; family Geoemydidae; genus Mauremys; species Mauremys reevesii. The sequence goes on from NC_052630.1 coordinate 2,316,040, forward strand.
AGTAAATTGCATTTGTCATTTGCTTACATATTTTGGCCCAATCAGGGCTGTTGTCAATAGGAGTTATCGGCTCGATCAATATTTTTCTCTTATCTCTCTGGGATGCACCCAATCACCAAGGTGTCTGACTTGCTTACAGGCGTTTTTGAACTCGTTCAGTCTCTAACCTGAAAACGTTTATATTTGCAGGTAGGATTTCATAGTGCAGTGACATGAAAAGAGGCGTGAATGACTTTCACTGCCTCTGTTTTACTTCTTTAAAAGTCATCATGTAGTGGATTGTATTTTATGGGCCTGATCATCCTCTTTCATGCCAAAATGCCTTGCAGAGGAAATACAGGTGTTTTATAGGAAAGTAGCACCAGTTATACCCTATTGCCTCCCCAAAATCTGCTGTTCAGGCCTAGTGCAGATGTGGCAATGAATGCATTTAACAGTAGCGTTACATGCCCAAGGAAGGTCTCTGAAGTGCCGTGAAGTCAGGTAGTTTATAGATGCTTTTCCATCATCAAAGAGGAGAGGTGATGTCAGGATTGGGGTTTTGCTAGTGAGCAAGCAATGGGTGTTTGGATGCAGGGGAATAGCTCAGTTCCCACAGAACCTTGATCGTGAAACGATGGTGTGGCACAGGCCCAGAGTGGCAAAGGAGATTTCAGCACATGCCAGTGACATTGGAAACAGTCTGAGATGGGTGCTAGTAACACCTAGCGAAGGGACATCTGTCCCTCTGGCAGCACACTCTGTGTTCTGGTCATAGACTGCAAATAGGTGCCCAATCGGCTGTATCTGCACCCCAAGCCCTGTTAACAGTGATGAACTGAACTGAACTAAACCACCAGCGTGGTCTACAAGACCGCGTTTTAAAGCTGTCTTCACCTGCCTTCATTTATGCTCCCTATTGGCCTATTTTTACATACAGCCAGTAGAGGAACCCGGGGGATAGCCCTGTTACCCTGGGCCATACCTCCATTTTGTCTCGCAGTCAGGCATGGGAGTTTGATGGCAATCGCTGCTAGGTGTATTTTGGGAGATAGGAGATTTGTCTAACATGTGCTGCGTCTCCAGCTTGCCCTGCATCAGAAGGCACGATGACTTTTATGGAAACGTAGATTGTTCAGTGGATAATGCGGGCAAGGGAGTCAATATTAATGCAAATGTAGAATAAACCGAGAAGCCATTTTGGTGTCACTAATCCAAAATGAGGTACATTGTAGGAACAGAAAAGTGGAAGTTAATGATCATACGTTGGTGAAAGAAGGATTGTGGCAAAGGGAATATAAAATATGTTACCTACATGCACATACATGAAGTAGACTGTCTTGCCTGTACCAGCAGGCTGAGCAATATCTCCCCTGCCCCCTATAAAGTTCTGCTACTCTTGTATCTTACAGACTAAATGCATTAATGCTCCACACAAGTTCTCAGAAGGGACAGAATTCAGCCTAGATGTGTGCATGTTATTTGCTTTAAGCACATTACTTGACTTTTGGAGAGGATAGCGACCAAACACTACTCTACAGGATTTGGTTATGATTGGCACATCTGCAAAGTATTATCTAAAGTCTTTTTTCATGTAAATTAGGTGACCAAAAGAGTCTTGAATCTTCATAACATAAATGGAGGCTCCAGTCAGTACAAACTTGTCACTTAGGAGAGTCAAATAAAAATGTATGAAACCCCTCCACCCCAGTAAAGAGGTACTCCTAAACTGGCGTAGAAATGAACCCTGATGTGGCTTCAGTCCTGCTTCAAATAAAATAGAATTGGGGGAGAACTTCACAGGGGTTTGTGCAAGAATTTTCTTTGGTTTCAGTCCATGTGGGTTGTCTCTCTCTCCCCAGTTCTTCCTTACCTGCACTCTGGAGCTCCACTTTGTGTTTCAACTTTGTATGAACCCAAAATCTCAAAGCAGAAATTGGCCTAAACCAAACGATTTCCACTTGTTGTTTGTTAGTTGGATTTGATGGATAAAAACAAAGAATTTTGTATGATTTCAGAACTATGGTACAAACCTCTAACATGGTCTGAGCTTCGCTCAAGAGGTTTGTGAACCTCTCGGAAACCCAGTTCTGAATTTCCAGTTGATTTTATGTTGTTTTGGGTTTATCTAAAAACATGTCACACTGCAGTAATGGTTACTTGATTCTCTCAGTAATACTTTTGAATCTGCAGTTAGGGTTATGGGCTTTGTTTCATTCACATCTTATCCCTGAGTATTATTTAATATCACGTTAATGTCCAGAGACTCCCGCCAGGATCAGTGTCTCATTGTGTTTCATGTTGTCCAGTCTCAGGTAGATAGATAGTCTCTGTCCTGAAGAGACTTTTTGCCTTTATATGGTTTAAGAATCAAGGGTTGGATTTTCAAAGGGATCCAACAGAATTAGGCATCCAACTTTCACTGTGATTTTTGGCACCTAATTCCCTTAGGCTAGCTTGACAATCCTAGCCTTGGTCACTAGGGGCCAGTGTTTTCAGGGGGCATTAATTTTGTGTTCTCAATTTTTAGCAGCGCACCCTAGGAGATCTTTGGCCTAATTTTTCTGAGGTGCACCCCAAACTCCAGTTAGGTCACGGGGAGCTTCCCAGAACTTTAGACAATCAGGACTTGGGTGTGGAAAGCTGGGCACTGTAAATTAAAGGTTATCTGCAAAAATTTTAGCTGACGGTGCTTGGTGCTATGGGCCCCCTATGAAGTTCAGAGCATGGTCAGCTCTCCCCATGAAGTGAGCCATTCCCGGGAGGAACTCAGAACCCGCCTCGACTGGGGACTTTCCTTTGTTTCCATTCACAAAACTTAAAATGTGCCCTTCATACCTATCGATTTCTTAGTGCTAACTGCTACCTCAAAGTGTGTTGTGGAGCAGAGAGCACATGCTCAGCCTAGGGAGTTTCCTGAGTCCACACAACTCAGCATAACTCTCGCCTTGGTTTTTTTGGGGGGGGGGAAGAGTTTTTGAAAATAAAAAAAAAATCAGAAATGTTGCGTTGTCTAAACTGTCGCTGCTGAGGATAAATTTACCATCCTTTCTTCACCCCCTGATTTATTTCAACATTTGCCGTCGCGCTGGGAAAACACACATGATTTCTAGGAATGAGAGGGGTATAAAATGTGTTTGTGGGGATCATACTAAATTTTGCTGTAGATTGGCTAAAATGTGTAGCCTGTGTCTCTGGCAGCTCTTTGTGCAGAAGAATGTAACCGAGAGCACAAACCTGCAATTGCTTATGCAAACGAGTAACTTTCAGTGTGCGACCTGTCCCGCTGACCATCACATGCATCATGGTTTCCAGAATTGGCCCCTAATTTAATAAATGAATGACAATCTGTATGTTTGCTTTTTATTGGCCACGCCTGCGAAGATAACCATGATCTATTCAAATACCCTTCACTACACTGGAGATATATCACTTTAACACAACATACTGCTAATAAATATAAAATACAGTAAAAAGCAAGTAGTGGTTTCTATGTAGATCGCAGCTGGGGTGACAGCCTAGAAATGTGTTTAACGTAGTGTCTGAAACAGCAGCATGTCACGTAGTAGAAATGATAAATTCTGGTATGAGGTTTCTCTTTTCCTGTAGTATCAGTTTTTCTTCTGTAACAGTTCTGGAAAAGTACAGAAAAGCCATACAAAGTTTCCAGTGTGTCACATTAGCAACTTTGCAGAGGTAGTTTGTGATCAGAATATATTAACTGTATCAAATAAGTGTTTGCTTTTTTTTTTTTTTTTTTTTTGCTAAGGACAGTATTTTAGATTTTTAAAAAGTGTCATAGTTTTCTGTTCTACTTTTAAAATAGAATTTTGATATATGAAACCAATATTTCTGGAGGTTTTCATTTGTGCTTTATATGAAGAAATTATTAAAATATTTTATTTCATTACCCTGAAATTATATCCTGGACAGTGCGAAAGTGACCCAGTTATACAGACTTTCACTGCAGTCGTTGAAATACTGCAAACAGTACTGTTTTGTCTTTAGTTTCTAGCTGCCTTTAAAGGTAAAGGCCGATGAAGATAAAAACCTGAGAAGGGCTATTTCTCCAATTACAAGGCTTTGTCCTAGAGAAAATAAAGGTTTAGACGTCTAGTATTCATTTATAACAGAATTTTAATTACCTTAACCTGGCAAAACTGAGTCTGAATTAAAAAAAAAAGATATAACAGAAGCAATCCATGAATTCTGCACATTCCATGTCCTCTCTCATTAAGGGCACAGATTTGAAATGCAATGAAACTAATTTGGGAGTGGGGCGGAAATCATAGCGGCTATTCAGTGTAACACACACCATGTTTGTAGTGGGAACAGAGTGGTCCTCGGTACACTTCTGGACTCTTTTTCTTTTGACAGTGAAGTGCAGGGTTCTCTTTCCAGCAATACAGGGAAGGGGAAGGAACAAAAATAAAATAAAATGTAATGTTTTAAGCAGACAAGCTGGCAAATCTATATAGCTTTATAACAACTCAATAACCTCCAAAATGGCATACTGCAACTATGCCATCGAGCTAACTGTTTGAGACACAATAGTTTTGTAATATAATATAAAAAGTAATAGTGTTAGCTAACACATCTTTAATAAGATATTGTCCACTGCTCTGCCATATGCTACAGAGCAGACTCTCACTCTGTGGGGCTTTTGATTCCTCTCAATAAGATTATTTCAAATACTCTAATCCTGAATCATTGACATGAATACAAAAGCCTAGTGACATCTAATAGATGCCTCTTAGCTTTGCTTTTCCTCTTGTTCCTTTCCTTTTTCTTCTCTTTTTACCTGACAAAAAGCTTCCAGATACTTGGGCTCTGTCTCTCAGTAGCAGCATGTGGGTCTCCTCATGAAATATAAAGGAGGAAAAAGGACTGACATAGGGCTGATAAGCCATAGAGCAAAGGACCATAGATTAAAAGTAAATGCCAGTAAATCCTACCCTGTACACTTGTTCTTTTATTGTTTTCTTTAACACTTTCAGTGCCAGGGGGAGAGAGAGATGAGATTTTGTTTTTAAGGATACAGGGTATTGTTGGAAAGATCCTAAAATCTTTCTGTGTAGAGTAATCAGATTTAATTGACTGATCTCCCCCCCCCGACATTCTAAATGTTGTTATAAAATGTCAATTTCAGCCAATAGGATTGTTCAGTCAGCTCTGTGCTCAGATGCTTGTTTTAAAAGTGATCTTTTCTTGCACAAAAGAAAGTCGGTCATACCAAGCCATTGTCCCCCTTCAGAGGGGGCTTTCATCTGAAATGAATTTTTAAAAAAATATTAAAATAACATTCCTAGATGTCTGGTAATATGTTAATAAGTTCCCTTTTCATGGCAGGGTCTTGCCAGGTTGGCTGTTTGAGTCAGGAACTCCTTTGCTTTACTTCACTCTCCCCTTGGATGCGTCCAAAACTGTTCATGAACTGAATATCAAAAGCATTTTTGGAAGAGTTTTTAATATCGGCTATAGACAGCGGCTCTACTGGGTAAAAAAAAAAACATTCACAAGGACTGAAAAACCATGGTTAGATCAATTCTTTTAACAGCAGATGGTATTCAAAAAATCATTTTCAGTAATTTTCTCCATCATTGTGTAGGCTGCCTTCCAGGTTTTTTGACTGGAATAACTATCCACTTCTATCCAGTTGGATTCTCATCGTTTTTGTAATCTTTATGAATATAATCTTTCAGTTAGACTTTTTGGCATCTATATCACTATATAACCATTGGCTGACATCCCAGATGTTAAGTCACTTTGATAAGTGGATGTTAAAAAACATATTACCTACTATGGATTTTATAGAAGGATGTCACAAGAAGGGAAGAAACGTATTCCATTGACATTATAAAGTTCTGTGCTTTAAAAGAAGAAGAAAATTAGCCATGCTTGGAGCTATTTAGCACAGATGTAAGGATTCTTCCCAACACGCTCCATGTTTCTCTGTATGACTTCAGTCTTGTAATGGCCAGGTTCTGATCCCAGATGCATCTCTGGATACCCCTTGGAGAAATCTGCTGCTACCTGCGTGCTGGCATGAGCAAGAGCAGACTCCAAGATGCATTCTGATTGATGCCACTCATCTAAGATTGGAGTCTGGCCCCACGTCCAGATGTGCATTTTTTTAAAAAATTCACCCTGTGGATTCCCACTGTAATACTAAAGAGCCCACTTCTTAATCCAGCACTGGATTGTTCTTGGTCTAGAGCAGAGACATTGACACCCCTGCTGGAACCCTCCTTCCATCTAGCCGGCCCCTCTGCTATTTAGCAATGTGGAGATGTCAAGGAGTCAGGACCACCCTGATACCTGTTTGTGATCTTCCTGTGAACTTCACAGTCTGGAGCTCCTTATATTTTAAAAGTCTCTCCATAGAATTTGCTTTCTTATTAACGATCAGTCTGAGGCTCCCTTTCGCTCCATGGCATGGCATTAATGACTCGGTGGGTTGTACACCTCCTAAGGAGTGGAGCAGTGGGCAGCTGTGTGGCAGGGAAGAGCCCGTGGCAGCATGTTTCCTGAGGGAGCCGCTCTCCTGCTGTGAGGTAGGCCTTGTCCCAGGCTTCATAGTGCCAGACACTGTACAGTCCCATAGTAGAGACAGTCTCTGCCCCAGCCATCTTACCATCTAAATAGACAAGACAGTCTCTTGGCTACGTCGAGCTACTTTGTTTTAAAGCCTAATTAGTCCAGCTTCAGGAATAGCTCTGGCACTCTGGAAAACTGAATAAACCGTGCTCTGGCGTAGGAGGAAAACTCCTAGATAAAATCCATTATGCGTAGGAATTGTCGTAGCTTGTACACCTTACGATACGAGAAAAGTTCCTGTTTCAAAACGGTGCTGCACAGTGCCAGGGGTTGCTTAATTTGTCAGAAACTACCAGAGTATTAATACAGTAGAATATAAATACCTTAAAAACAATTAGGGATTTCTAATATTGGAATATTAATACCCTTCAAATCATCCAGGGTTTATAATGCCTGGAGTATTAATATCCTTAAAGGCATTTGGGCTTTGTAAATGTATGTTTCAAATATTGTAACTAACTTACTTAGCTATTTTTCCGGATTAACAACTCTTGGAGCATATTCATAACAGAGCCAGCCCTGTTCACATTCTCAGCCATCCATGCTTGAGAGGGTAACATGCTGTTAGTTAATATTTGTGTTGCTGTAAGTGGCATGATTTTTTTTTTTTAAATCTGAGATTGTTCTGGGGGAAATAAAAGAGAATTTTGTGAATACTTTTTTGCCATGGTAACACAGTTATGTCCCATTAGTCTGTCAAATATGAAACAAGTTCCCAACTACAACACATTTAAACAAGCCATTGTTTTACACAGCCCTGCAGAAGGGTGGAGCGTCGTCGCCTTCTGCCTCTCGCATGCAGTTATTATATTCATGGGCTGCTTTAGTTATTGAAGGGTTAATGAATTGCAGCCTGCTCCCAGCAATCCCATCATGTGCCTGGTTGACTCTGAAAGAAGGGGCTTGCAGTTGCCTAAAGGGCATCCTTTCCCAGCTTTCTCGTAGGCCACCTGGGCAGATGAGATCGTGCACAGTCTATCCCTAGGACACAAAATCCAATCAGGCGTTGCCTCTTCTGCTCTCAGTGACCTGTATGCTAGGAAAGGGAAAAGAAACTGGGGAGCTAATCATTGATAGGCTGCATCTTTCTGGCTGTAGGGGACTCCTATCTCTCCATAAGGAAGGAAGTTTTTCCTTCATTTTCAAGATAAGGTGTCATTCATGAGAGCAGTGTGCTGAACTAATCAGGTTAATTGAGAGGCCCTGAATAGCACTCATTGAGCTGATCTCTTCTTCCTGTTAAAGGCAGATAGTGCAGACCGAGATTACACACGTTTTAAACTCTTTCTTACCATCTCTGAATTCTGTGCAGAATCCAGAGTGGGGAATGTCATTAGAGACAGGAGCCTACCAATTTAATTTTGGTGTGAATAAAGCATTATTTATATGATGCACATTGGGCCAGATTCTCAGCTCCATCAAAAAGGCAATGAAATGATGCCTGGTGAGGAGCTGACCCACTGTTTTCTGAAAGACGCGGTGAACTAATATTGTCAGAGGATTGGCTCAAGTTTGACATGGTTTTTGAGTTTTGTTAATATTAAAATTATTTTAGACCTAACTCATGGCAGGTCTGCAGGAAACATTAATTTTGAAAAGATCTTGTCAGTGTTTGAAGCAGATACTGTACCAATTGTTTTTATTGCTGTTACAGTATCATTTCCCTTTAAACCCATTCTGATCGCTGTGGCTGCACATGATTTTATTCAAGTTTACCAAAACCCTTTGCTCTTGCCAAATTAGGAACATCCAGGCTCCAAACCTCATTCTAATCTTCCTACTAGCCTCAATCTATTAAATTTTCTTTGCAAATGTTGTAACCATTAGAGGAGAGGAGAGTTAAAAAAAAATTCTATAAAAACAGGACTCTTTTTTTGCCCTTCTCCAAAGCTAACTGGTTGTTAATGTAATTTAAACAAGGTCATAGGTTCCCCTATTTTTCCCCTCTTCCTTGGAAGTTTCGGGAATGACTTTAATTATCTCTACAGTCAAATTCTCACTGCTGTCCCTGTGAAAGCGTGTAGTCATGGATTGCTGGGATTATTTTCTTTAGCACTTGGGGAATAGAGAAACTGGTTGTTTCAAAATTAGAACCAGCTGGGTTCTCATAGCTATCATTTAGGGAAAGACGCTTGGCACACAAAGCTGTAGCCCAGGTTAGTCATTAACTAAAACCCTAAATAAGCAGGGTTTGGTTTACCACACTTGATTATGCAATGTAAGGAATGATTTTGTTTATCTCGTTAATATGCATCTTCCATGCTGCTACTGTCAGACCTTACTTTAAGATCAGCTACCATCCAAACTTCTTTGCTACAGCAAATTTAATAGCACAGGGTTCTTGCGGCTCAGTCCTCAGCATGGTATTTTGATGTTCTAAAAGTAGAAAATAAAATTAAGCCTACAGTACAAGATCATCTTGTGTCTGACGTGCATTATACAGATGAAAGGTAAGCAGGTAAGCTGATGAACAGATTAATAGAACAAAAGGAGGAGAGAGAACTTGTATTATCTAACATCTTTTGTTACCTTGTAAAACAAGCAGCAGGGGTGATACACTGTATATATTTTGCCTGTCTTTCCAGTTTGGATAAATTAGTTGTTTGTCATACCTTATTAATCTGTATTAGTGCCAAACTCAGTTTGAAATTAGGATCACACCTTTTAGTCAGAAATTATGTGAACCCAGAATTCTTCCTGAGCATTTTGTCAAAGTGAAAAATGCAGGTCCTATTCTGCTCTTAGTTATATGAATATAAATATGAAGGAACACCACTGAATTTAATGGAGATGCTCCAGATTTCTAAATGTGAGAAGAATGTGCTGTTTGATATATGAGAATCTCTCTCTTTGTGTGTATATCAATATAGAGCTACAGTCTTAACTGTGTACTGTGCTTAACAGTTTTGCAATTATCAGGGTGATTTATTCTTGAAGATGATTTTTTTTAAGGTAAATTAATTTCTAAAACTCAAATATTTATTAAATCAGGATTTATAGAAAAAGGATGTTCCAGAAAGATATTCTATAAGTTTTTTTAAAAAAGCTTGTAGCACAAAAATGATTGATTACTCAGCTTTGCATAACTAATTTAAATGCCTTAATGCTGTATTTAAAAAACAAAACAAAAAAGACACCTGAAATGTAATTTTTTTAATCTGTTAATAACTTCTGAAGCACAGCTAAAGTATATTTAAATGATGAAACCATTTAGTACTGCACATATTCAGATCATTATTTGACCTGAATATTCTTACATATAAACCATTTCTTAGGATTTCATATTGAAACAAATATGTTATAAGCACGGCTAAGCTTACATTTATTAGGTTTTTAATTCTGCATATTTTTTTCTGGAATACATTTATTCAATGCTTCAATTTGTTATAATACAATATATATATTCCGGTTTTCTTAAAAGGTTTTTTTTTTTAAACAAATAACTGTTACATTTCCAGTCACTCAAATTTGGACAGAATTTTACTTCCTGTTTCAAAGGTCAAGGAAAGCTGACCTCAACAGCAGTGTTGAGGCTGCTGAATTATTCATATCATTGACTTTGTGTCAGCTTCCACATTTGTGCAGAGGGATGTTTTATTCATTTATCTCATTTAGGGTCCTTCTCTGCACCTGTTTCTACCATTAAGTACCCTGTAATTTGCATTTGATGCTAATTTAGTTTCATATCAGCCTGGTCCCCCCTTGTTAATTTAATTTTCTAAGACCCTTTTCATTACAGTAGAAATGTTTCCCTCTTTAAAGCAAACATCTATACAATTAATTGTATAAACTGCCTTTTAAATAATATCTTTTAGAAGATTCCATCGTTTAATTCCTTAATTCCTATAATTAGGCATGGTTTGATTAATGTTTCAAAGGGTTAAAATGCAGAGTTACTCAAATGCATACTTGAATAATTTTCTCTGCAGATAATATTTTCTGCATTGCTGCCTTAATTCTATTTATGATTCTGATAATTACATGCATTAACAAGCCCTAATTTTCCTTACTTAATGATTTTTATTTTGTTGACTAATAGCTGTTTTTAAATATATAATCACCAGGATGTTAACACTGCTGATGTCATGTTTAGTTTTTCTTCCAGTAGATTGTAAATGGTTAAAAAGAAATGCTGGAGCTGAAAAGCTACTCTAGTTACAGCTTTGAGAGAAGCCAACTTAAAATATCAGTACAGTTTATTTCTCCAGAAGAGGAGATTGAAAATATAATTGCTGTGCTCTCTCAAACAGTGTGATTAGCTGTGATGTCTGAAAGTGGTATACTTGGGAAATATTTTAGTATATAGCCACTGTATGTTTGCTTTTACAGGTCAGATTTTTACATAGAGGATGCTACTATGGGGCAAAAAATTACATGATTTTCACGTTCAAGGAAGTTTGTTAGCCTTGGTGTAAGAAGGAAAAAATAAATGAACAGAGGGCCTATGATGGAAAAGTCAAGTAATTTTGCCCTCACGTGGACTTATTTAAAACAACATTGTATAATTGCTTCTGTGCAATGGGTATTGTGCTCATATCTCCATGTTGGACGGTATGTAGACTGCCGACCCCTCCCCCACATTAGGGAATCTGTTTTCATATACACATAACACTACGTTACTAGCTCTCTTCCTTTCAAAATTAGACCTGAAAACAGAAATCGGTGTAAATGCATTCCTGTGGGTGAAAGGAACAAGCAGCTGGGCTTTGCTACTGCAGCAAAAGAGTGAGTGTGTGTGTGTCTCTCTGTGTGTGTGCGCGCTGCTGTGTATAGTAGTGGCATAATGGTGGACAGGTGCACGTCACTCCTAGGAGGCGTGTGACCAAAAACTTGACTGGCAGGCCTGTTGCAAAATTCCAGAGCTGGCCCTGTAGGCAGGATGTCACCACTTCAGCTATCAGCACCTCAGATGAAATGTCCTTTAAAGCTGTGAAGATTATTGGTACTATGGGCCAGATTTTTAAAGGTATTCAGGTGCCTGCAGATGTAGGTAGGCACCCAGTGGAGTTTTCCAAAGCTCCTATGTGCCTAACTCCCATGGATTTCAATAGGGCTGCTCACCCGTGGAAAGATTCCTCGCATCAATGAGATTTGCAGGGTTAGGGCTTTGTCACCATCTATGATTATAGTACAACTTTTAAGAGAAAAAGTGGGAGCCCTGTGCCCTGCAACCCTGGGGGAGTTTGTCCCCAAGTTTTTGTGGCTGTGTTTTACCCAGCATGTTTAGAATATAGGTTACAAGCCAAAGGGGACTGGGAAACCCCTCTCTGGGTATTGCATTTAAATATTGGCGATATCCTCCCTGGTCGCTCAGCTGCAAGGTTTTTCTGATGCTCTGAACCATTCTTATGTTGCGTCAGAGAGTGATTTTTCTCCCTGCTGGTACATTTCTGTTCCAGGGTCAGTCTTTTAGGGGTGGAAGAAAGGAATCCATTCCAAAGCATGCACATCTCTGCATTAGCTTGTCACCCAACCCTGCCAAGAGGTGACACTCCTGTTCTTGGAACTCCCATTGGAGTCCCTGGGAGATGCAGAGATGGAATGTTTTCAGGTTCAGGCTACTAGGGTTATGTTCTGCTTTCATGTTCAGCATGCGTAGCTCCTACTGATGTTATGGGGGCCCTGTGTATGCATCCTGGATGTGGGATTTAGTCACTGAGCTGGGAGCAGTCCTCCCGATAGCATGCATTCATTTATACAATGCTCCATTTAGAGTCATTAGCCTGAAACTTAGACTCCGGAGCTGCTGCTGTCATAACCATTTCATCTGCAAAATATGGATTAAAACAAAAATTCTGTAGTTGTGTTTATTTGACCTGTCTTTAACCCTAAATGTAGTTTAGGGAATATGTCATTTGGGGCTGATTCTGTGCCCATTACAGCCACTGTCAAAAATCCCAGAACCAGGCTCTGTGTCTGTGGATGCATTATCAGGTGAATTCAATGCTGAGAGATGACCCAAGCAGTATGGATGTAACTGATGTAGAGGGGCTGAATGCCCAGTATGTAACTGAAATGGCATCACCAACAAAAACATCTATAAGCTTATTATTTCCCCCCCCATCATATATTCACAATAATGACTTTAGTGCAGGGTATTTCCTGAGTATTAATGACCTGCTGAGGTTAATGGCCCTTGGTTGTACCTCGGGCCATCAACTCCTCCTGGCTGGTCATTAATTCCTAGGAAATGCCCTACGCAGAGGTCATTATTGCTTAATTGTCTCCATACACTTTAATGTTAGTTTTGACAATATACAGTCTCGTACTGTGAATTGTGTACTTTACAATTCATTAAACAGCTTATCGTTAAAACTGCAGACGATCTTGATTATTGTTTTCCCCTTTGATTTATCTGGGGCATCCATGTTTGTACCGTGGACGGGACAAAGGTATATTGGGTATGTGTCTGATGGTGCATGTCAGCAGTCAGTAGCCAGTGGTGGATTAATGCAGGATGCCTGGTGCAGTCGGTCTGGATCTGGGCTTGTGGAGCTGTGGTCTTCTGGGCATCTGTCATCAGCAGCCTGGGAGCAGCAGCTTGCACCACAGATGTGTATGCCTGACGGCTGCCTGGATTGCTCAGGGCTCAGCTCGCTCTCTCTTTGAGGGCAGACACAGGGAGCTGAGGGAGGAAGGCCGATGAGTGAACTCAGTACCAAAGACACAATGAAGCAGTGGAAATTGGAATCCTCCCCTGTTCATATGGGAGGGAGCGTGAAAGGGCTGCCCAGAACCTCCTTCCCACAAATAGGATTGAGGAGAAGGAGCGGAGACTCTCTGTGGGTGGATAGAAAGGGAAAGCCGCCTCTAGCCAAGGGGCTTCCGCCATTCCCCTTCCCGGGAGCTGCCTCACATCCCACCTCACAGTAGCCAGAAGGAGGGGTGATCCTTGTCCCACCATGAATGTGTGTTTGGCCTGATCTCCGCTGGGCGGTGAGATCGTGAGCCCCTTGCTAGCCTTGGTGAGTATTTTCTAATGCGTATGGCGCTGTGAGTGCCATGGGGACCACTGGCTCAGGGATTCGCAGTCTGGCCCTTTGCATCCTGCATTAAAGTGCCAACGTTAGTGTTTTTAGTTTACTTAGCTGCAGTGGAGAATAAAAAGAGCCGGAATTAGCCCAGGCAGTAGGGCAGCTGTAATTCCTACACGCTATTTAATTTTTTTTCCAGGGCGACCTTATTTTTAACTTGCTCATTTAAGCAAACACCCCCTCTGTATGGCATGGCCTTCCGTCCCTCCCCCCCCAGCTCCTTTCTTGGATCCTCTGTGGTTAATTTGAACAAGGCTAGGGGTGGAGGCGACATTTCTTTAAATGATGGAAGGATCCACATTCTGCACAATTTGAACCAGACAGCTGCGCGTTTGGCTCCCTCATTTAAATTCCGGCCATAGACGGTGGTAGGCTGGCATTAAGTGATGTAAGGATCTGGTCAGAGGGATCTAATCATCTAGGGAGCCCTCACCTGTATAACTCTGAATGCAAGTAGACGGTTTTCTTGTTTTTGTCTCGACCAGCCCGGTGCTGCAGTCTTTTTTCATGCACCACTCCTGCTGGCTTCAGTGTTTTCCAGATTTTTTTTGTTCCCCAGGCTTAAAACTGAAAAGTCAAGAGCTAGGGATTCTAAACCTTTGTGTTTTCAGCTCCCCTATCAGGTTCCCCCACGTCCACGAGGCATTTGAATGTTCAGGTGTGACATGCTTCCAGTGGCAAGCCGGGACTTTGATTTTAGAAACTCCCCGAACCAATCAGAGGAAGGCCGAGAAGTTGGAACTACAGAGCAGGCTCACAGGGGTGATTCATGGAAATGTGGCAGGTCTAATTGACAATGGCACTGCTTTTACAAAGAACCTGTTGAAAAGTTTTATATATGGTTGCCTCCAATGCTTTTTGTAATCTCCATCCCCCATATCTCTGTAGTGCCTGTCTAATTGTAGGATAGCTCTTTTTCTTTAATAAAAAAAAAAGTCTGATTCTGAGCCATATCATCCCATGTCTTTTTTGTTGTTGCAGTTATTTTTGTGATTGCTTGGAAGAAATGATGTGTGTGGCTATATGGAGTAAAATACCGACCCCATTAAGTTTTGCCATTGACTTCAATGGAGGCCAAGATTTCACCCATCATATTTGCTGTTCTCCCTCCCTGAGGTCTATGTCTAGAAAACCTTCTTCTGAACCGATTTTAACCACCCAAACAGTCTATTTTACAGCTCATCTTTTTGGCCCCCATTCTGAACAGGATCTTTCCGAAAGCAGGCCAGGTTTGATTAAACTCTTAGTGTCTTTCAAAAACAAACATACGGACAAAGAATGACAAAAAGTTCAAGGAAAGTTTGCATGTAGCATGTTGCTGCCGGGGGGAAAAACCCAATGGATCTCCTCTTACGACTGTCTCAGGGAAAAAACCAGTGGGTTGAAGCTGATCAAAAGTTGGAAGTTTTTAAAAAAGAAAAAGACAGTGAAAGGAAACAACATTTATTTAACTAAGGGTGTGGAGAAGACTTCTGACAAAATAAAGGAAAGCGGGCAGTGTTCTGGATTAATGCCGTGTGCAAAGCACAGGATCAGAGTCAGGATTTCAGGCTGAAGTGGGAACAAACTGGTATTTCCCCCACCCCCCTCCTCTCAGTAGTGGCATTGTAGGTAGCCATGAATTAGTTCTTAGATTGGTGTCTCCTTGCTATAAATCCTGCCCATAGTGCTGCGCTCACTGTGGGCAGTGAAGCACAGAGAAAGGGCAGGCACTGTTTGTGTTGTTGTTAGCGACACGTAGCAGAGTTCCTCCTGAACGGAAAAGCTCTGGCTCCAGATTGTCGCCAGTGAAAGCAGAAACATAAGTCGCACATGTGGTGAGAGAGAGAGAGAGAGCATTGCCTCAACCAGGGGGGATTCACTCCGTGGCTGCAGTATGACTTGGGGCACTGTGTGTGTGTTTGGGGAGGCGAAGCAGAGGGCGTGGAGAGAGGGTGTCAAAGAAAATAGCTGCAGGGGAGCTAGAGAAGTGCTGCTGTCTCGTGACTTTCCTCTGTCATGTTTAATTGTTCCTTTACTAAAAAGTCAAAGGCAGAGTTAAAAATATCACTTCTGCGTTGTGCCTTATGGGTTTGTTTGCAGGTATTTTTTCTGCTGTGTAACTTCCTTTGGGATCCTCAGTTTTGTGAAAGGTAAAGACTCTCTCACCTTTAAGAGGCACAAAAGCATGTGGAAACGTTAAGCGTAAGGGACTTCTAACACTTTCCCCCTTCTCAACATCCACATAATCACTGCTAAGCCTCCCTGGGAAGCCCGGGGCTTGGTGATCACTGGGGTAACGTTACATTTCACAAGCAAAAAATGAACTTGGTTCTTAGAAAAATTGGCTACCAACTACATGTCATATGCTGTAAAACCAGACAAGATTGTTTGCTAGCACAAGCGTGTAAGCAGAGGCATTCAGATTTGTTAGCATATGGAGCAGATTCCTTTAGTTTCATTTAAATCTGTCTCTTTCTTCCCCATTCGTTGAGACTGTCCTCTGCAACGAAGTGTATTGATATATTTGTTAAAAAGAATAAACAGTATGAATGAACAGAGCATTTTTTTGGAGGAACAGATGCAATATACAGTGATGTTGTTCCTTTTTATTAAAGTTTAAATTTCAGGGTGGGAGCGCTGGAGAACGGAGGACGAGAAATATCTTCATGCAGCGAAAGGCTACATTTGAATGCAGCTTTTTTTGTTTACATTTTCAGCAAAACCAAGATGACACAGCTGCAAATGCATTGGTTTTTCCCATTCAATTTAAAAGGCCAGATCCTCAACTGGTGTAAATCACCTTCTCTCCATTGACTTCAACTGAGCTATTTTATTTTTTACTCTGCGTGAGGCTCTGGCCCAACTGCCTTGTCTACACTTGAGAAATTTACCATCCGACTGTTGTGGGGTCCCTCTATAATGCGTGTAGCACACTCAGGCACTCCTGGTGTGTGTATGTGCCAAGCCTCACATGGAAGTGTGTGTGAGGCAGGAGGGCTGGGGGTGGGGAGTGGAAGGAGTCATGGGAGCAGAGGGAAAGGTCATTGAGAAGAGCCTGGTGCCTTTAAACAGAGAAATGGGAGGGGGACTGAGGACGCTCAGAGAATATGAGGCTTGGAAGCTGAATGAGAAAGAGAGGCTGGGAGACCTGGAAATGGCAGGCAGACAGACAGAGATAGATAGCAATTAGGATCTAGAAGCAGACTGGGAGATAAGGAGTCACTGAAGATTTACTGTATGTATATGGACAGGAAGAAAGAGAGAGTACATTGGGAGCAGAGAGGGAGGTGTGTACATATAGTAAATCTCAAGTGATGCCGTATCTCTGGCTGCTTCTGCATCCTAATTGCTGTCTCTCCCTCTTTGGCTGCTGCTTTCGGGGTCCAGCCTCTTTCTCTCTGCTCCCCCTTTCCAACTCTACCCCCTCTTTACCTCCTCCATTAACTCCCTGTATTCTTGGGCTGCCCTGGGGTCGGCTTAGCTCCCAGTGTAATTAGCGCAGCCTCCTCAGGGCTGCTCTTCTCTGCGCGCTGTGGGCTCCGAGGGGCCCTGGGAAGCAGCGAATGGCTCTAGTGCAGAGTGCCTCGGCCACACCCCTGCAGAGGGTGCTTGGGGCAGGGTGCTGGATGCTATACTGGTCCAGGATGTCTCCAGCCAAGGGGGTCTTTTCGGCAGGCTTTTCCCACCACATATAAGATTCCTATATGCTGCCCGAGTGATGTAAAAGGGCTTTAGCGTAACAGAGGATCAGGGCCGCTCACTTTAAGAGGTGTGGGACCAGGAGCTTTTCCTGCATCAGCTTTTCCCCCGCTGGGTGTAACCGAGCCTAGCAGCTGGCAGGATCAGGTTTTCAATGAGACCACGTTACTCTGGTCTCAAGAGATTTTTAGTCAGAGCCATCACTCTGAAATTCACTTTCATGATCCCATTCTTCACCCAAAAGAAACCTGGAAACGTCTGCCTGTGTGGAACGCTCTTTCTTTTTCACTTGACAACATGCATACCCAAGGAGATTTGTGTTTGATTTTTCTCAAGCCAAATTCTGTTTGCTTTGCTCACGTGAGTAGCCCCCAGGACTGACTCATGAGTAAGGTGAGCAGGATTTACCCCTTTACATCAACAGGATCGTCATATTTTCATTATTCCAGCGGCACCCTGTGTAGCTTTAACTTTTGCAGAGAATTTTTTTCCAGACAAGAATAAAGTCTTCGAAGCCGAATTATCTTCTTCATATTCTGCACATCTGAGAGACCATTTCTTGATTAGTTTAAACTCATGCTGGTATATCAGTAATGCTTAATTGGAGTAGTTTTATATCCACTAAATATTTTCTTAAATGTATAATTTATTGTGTAGGGAAGGAAGAACTGCAGGAATGGAAATCATACATCATTTCATTATTAATGGCAATGTCTAAATAAAATGCAGACCTTGTCATATTTAATGGATGGCCGAGTACATTCTGCTTTAAAACACAAACTACTTTTTTTAAAGGTGCCTGCATAATTTCAATGGGCTTAGGTGGAATTTAATATATTTTTATAAGTGTATTCACAGGAGCTGAGGTCTGAAAACCTTTGATAGCAAAACTGTAAGGGAACGGTATTGTCATATTTTGAAAATCAATGCTTTGAGGGGGGTTTCTTGAAACAAATTATTTTTGGTTACTTATTGCAAAATGCATCATGCCTGATCATTTAAAATAAATCTGCCTAAAAAGTACGAACTCAAATATTAGAGTTCACGATGGATTTTCAATTATTGCACAAATTTGCTAGAGTTTTATTTAGGGCTAAGTTCTCTACCAGAAAAATTGAGTCGAATTCTGCTCACTGTAAGTTTCTGTTCTGGTAGTGCCTAGGGACTAGCTGAGAACGGGCCCTGTGTTAGGCAGGCTACAGTGGAGGAGCTGGAAGGTGTAATTTCCGGTTCCCGGAGTCATACCCACGCTAGGTCTGGTTGTGCTAGTGTAGTACAGATAGAAGTGTAGCCATGGCAGTGGGACGGGCTAGCTGCCCTGTGTGTGTTTCCGGGGGCTCAGGGGATTATACTCAGGGTGGCTGGCCCCTCCTGCTGCTTGTCGCTACATTTCTGCGACCAAGCTGGTGCAGTTATGTCTCCTGGAGCTGGAAGTTCTGCACGAGGGCCGGAATGTGTACATCAGTTAGGGTGACCAGATGTCCCGATTTTATAGGGGCTTTTTCTTATATAGGCTCCAATTACCCCTCACCCCCATCCCGATTTTTCACACTTGCTGTCTGGTTACCCTAGTACACCTCTAGAGAGTAATCGGCAGTCCCTGTCAGGAAAAATTTACAATCTAAATAGACAAGGGTAGGGGAGTGAGGTGTAATGTACCAACTGTCTCTTGACGTCAGTGGGATTACTCACCTGAATAAAGCAAGTAGGATTTGTTTGATCAAGTAAAGAGCAGATCCTGCTTCTGCTGATTTCAGTGGAAGTTGAGGGTATTCAGGCTCACCTTGGCCTTCACTCTCCCTTGGGAAGCTTTTCAGAGTTTCCTCTGTGCAGCAGTCTGAATTGCAATACTAATCCCGTCTAGCTGGGAAAGTGAGTCTAAAATTAGATCCAGGGCGGAACAATCATGAATCACAAGCCCCTGATCCCCATGCACGGGCCCTTCTCCTGTGCAGAACCCCACTGAAGCCAACAGGACCTCAAAGGAGAGTAAGTAATTTGCGTTTGCAGACACCCGTTTGGGATCAGAGCTCAAAATATTTTCTTGTGTTATGAAAAGGATGTGCAAGATACCGTCCATTTTGATTAAACGCAAAGGGCCAGATTCTCAACTGGGGTAAACTGGCCTCTCTCCATTAAATGGAACAAGGCTGTTTTACACCATAAGAGGTTCTGGCCCTTTAAGCTTAGTCAAAGAGGGTAGATCTTGCCTATACTGGAGAATCTTACCAAACTAACTATTGTGTGGTCCCCATAGTGCTCCGCATGGTGTAGACTCATGCCAAACACTGTGTGGATTAGACTTCCTCCTGGCAAGGCTATTGATTATGTCAGTCTGCACCGTGTTAGTTCCTGGAGTGGCAGTGGATCAGTGGTGGAAAAGCATCAGGTGAATACATTTGTGTCCGACATGAATTGGTGACTTTTCAAAGTCTACCAAACTCCCCTGCTTCTGGGAACTTGGCTGGGAACATTGAGAAAGGCACCTGTAGACCAGGGTGATTGCAATGATGGAGTGGAGTGCTAGAGTGACCTTGAAACATTATGGCTCCTGTGGAAATGCTGTATTATTGGTGTATAATTGGTTCAGTTCTCTAGTGTAGATGTGGCTGGAGTGCTTGGCAGAACCTGGCATCTGTTCCTTGTCCAGGGCAGACCACAGAACCTTCTGATCTGGATTCCAGAGACCTCCATCTCTTCCTCATCATAAAATCTTTAAAATATTGCAGATCTGTTCATTTTTGAACAGCTTTAAACTCAGACCTTTGATGTTGCTCTTAGGAAGTTAAATAATAAACCAGTGTTCCCCAAACGAGGGCTTTGTAAGAACACCTTGCTTTACAGTGAAAAGAAGGAAAACATAAATAAATGATACTCAAATATTTATAAAGGTGTTCAGCAGATCAAAATGTTTCATTCTGCCTTTAGTTTGTTACTTCATGTCTCCCTGTGTGAGGGTTTTATTTATTTTTAGCCATGGTACATAGAAGAAATTTTGCTTTTCCTTTCATTAATTTGCGGTATTTAATTGAGCCCTTTTTGGTAGGGAATTGGCAGGTATCAGAGGGGATGTGCAGATAAAGGCATGAGCCTGTGCTGTGTCCGTTTTGCTGGAGGTTCTGCTCCTAGAGGGGCTTCAGGATGGGGCGCTCTGTGTGGGGTGGGGAAGAGGTAAGGATGATGGTTCAATATATTAATTCTGGTAGGAATTTACCCTTCAACGCTATTCAATTTGGCTGGCTACGTATTTCGGAAATGTTCCTACCCCTGCATCCAAATATTTTTATTACTCTCCCCATTTCCTGCTAAGACTCCTGGGTTCTCCACAGTCCTCCCCCTCCCAGATCCAGGATTCCCCTTCCTTCCCTTTGATGTATTTTGGAGGAAGGTCCAGAGGCCCACAATCCTTCTCTCTGCCCCGGCATTGAATGGCAGCTCTCACATCTGCACAGGTTTTCATGCGGAGCTGGCCATCATTCCCTCCTGCCAGCTATTTTCAGGACTGAACTGGGGTGGTTCTTACTCTCTACCCTGAATCCAAGAGGGGACTTCTCTGGGGCCGGGAATGCTGCTGCTCCAGTGGTTCTGCCAATAATGCCTCGGTGTACCAAACTACAGCTCTGGGGCCTCAGGTGTTTGCTCTGGAAACCTGGGATTTGAACTTCAGGACATTTGTCTCCAGCTCAGGCTGAAGAGTTTCCTACTTCCACTGCTGCGTGAAGGGGGATTGGTGGCCTCCTTACGGGGCAGTGATCACTCCAGGGGCTCCCTTGAAGGTGGCTGATAGGCATATCCCGGGGTGGGAAGGGAGACGTTGGAGACTGGGAAACAGAAAGTTGCCAGGCAGCAGCCCCTTATAAGACTAATCCAGTTCCCAATCCAGTTCCTAGGTCCTTTGGTCAGGGAAATTGCCTAACACCTGTGGGAGAAGGAGTCCTAGGATGCAGGGGGAAAACCAGAGTGACTAGGAGCCATGTGTTTACTGATTAATATTTGGGATCATTTAGCACTGAGCTATTTGGGACAATCTCTGTCCACGCTGCCCATCTCATATATTTTCACCGGTAGGACCTGACCTTGTTTCCGCTGAGGGCAGAGAGAAGTCTTTCACTGTCATCAACAGGGACGGGGTCCTAGAACATAAGAAGGGCCAGACTGGGTCAGACCACAGGTCCATCCAGCCCAGTGTCCTGTCTGCCGACAGTGACCAGTGCCAGGTGCCCCAGAGGGAATGAACAGAACAGGGAATCATCAAGTGACCCATCCCCTGTCGCGCATTCCCAGCTTCTGGCAAACAGAGGCTACGGACAACATCTCTGCCCATCCTGGCTAGTAGCCATTGATGGACCGATCCTCCAGGAATTTATCTAGTTCTTCTTTGATTCCTGTTATAGTCTCGGCCTTCACAACAATCTCTGGCAAGAAGTTCCATAGGTTGACTGTGCGTTGTGTGAAAAAAATACTTCCTTTTGTTTGTTTTAAACCTGCTGCCTATTAATTTCATTTGGTGACCTCTAGTTCTTGTATTATGGGAATAAGTAAATAACACTTCCTTAATTACTTTCTCCACACCAGTCATGATTTTATAGCCCTCTATCATATCCCCCTTAGTCTTCTCTTTTCCAAGCTGAAAAGTCCCAGTCTTACTAATCTCTCCTCATATGGCAGCCATTCCATACCCCTTATCATTTTTGTTGCCCTTTTCTGAACCTTTTCCAATTCCAATATATATATATATTTGAGATGGGGCGACCACATTTGCAAGCAGTATTCAAGATGTGGGCGTACCATGGATTTATATAGAGGCAATATGATATTTTCTGTCTTATTATCCATCCCTTTCTTAATGATTCCCAACATTCTGTTCGCTTTTTTGACTGTCGCTGCACACTGAGTGGATGTTTTCAGGTTTTCAGGGTCAGGTCCTTAAACCTTTGCTGTGTTACCAATATTGGACACCAAATCCAAGTGGGAGAAAAGTGTTTGTTAGTCGTAGTGCGGTAGCATCTAAGATCTGCAGTCAAGGCTCAGGGCCCCATGGTGCCGGGTTCTGTACAGAAAACAAGACCATTCCTGCGCCAGAGAGCTCACAATCTGTGTGTCTGCTGGACATGACAGATGGACTAAATAGTGCAGCTGGATGGGGTGGGTGGGAGGATGAGGTAATAAAACAAATGGAGTTTAGCAGAAAAACTGAAGTCTTCATTGGCATTTGTAAGTGCACATGTCCAGGTTGGTTGGTTGGAGGGAATATGCAAAAAAGTATCTTACTGTATATCTGGGGGAATTCTAAATAAAGATTTTAAAGGTGATTCTGAATCTGCAACATTGGCCTCTCCTTCAAGTGCTAATTTTCACACTACTCTTTTCTTGAATGTGAATACAAGTTTTGTTGTTTTACTCTTAATCAAGTTCTGTTTTGTAGGCTAGCCCCAAAACCATCCGCACTTACTGTTAAGCACTTTTAATGCTGCTAAGACCTAAATCTGGATGAGCTGTAGCTTTTGTTCCTAGAAACTCAGATTCCTGGGATCCTCCTGTGAGAATAAGATTATCCTATTTTTGCAGTTTTGAACTCATCATATTAATCTTTTGCTTTTTGTTGTTTAATCACCCACACTCAAAAAGAGACCCCACTGTGAAAAGGCAGCTTGAAGTGGGTTAGAAAAGCCTTTGATAAACTATGACAGGGGTTGCACCATTCTGACAACAGAAATTACTAAACGACTCCCAGGAGGGGGGAGTGAAGCCTGAGCCCGCCTGAGTCCCACCGCCCCGGGGGAGGGAGTTGGGGGACAAAGCCAAAGCCTTCACCCCACCACCCTGGATGGGGAGACCAAAGCCGAAGCCCAAAGGCTTCAGACCCAGATGGGACGCCTGGAACCTGAGCCCTGACATCCAAGGCTGAAGTCCTGAGGCTTCAGCCCGAGGCGGTGGGACTCCGGCTTTGGCTCCAGCAAGTCTAACGCCGGCCCTGGCAATGCCATTCAGTAGGGTTCACGACCCACTTTGGGGTCCTGACCCACAGTTTGAGAACCGCTGAGCTAGGAAACCCTGGAGAGTAAAAGTTTTGAGAGATCAGTGCTTCAGTATCTGGATTTTCTTGGCAGGTTAAGTGACAGCTGCTGTGTAGAGCTGCGCAAAACACTTTCCCTGCTGGCCCAAAATATAAAAAGAAATGGTGACAGCTTAAATTCTCAAAGTAACTAGTGAGTTGGGTACCTGGCTTTTTGGAGACCAAACCTGAGTTTACCTTAAGGAGGCTTGATTTTCCCGAGAGAAGACTTCAGTTCCAAGAGCCATTTTGTGTGTCTCAAGTTGGGCACCAGAAATCACTCGTCCCTTATGAGAACATAGGCCTGTGAGTTTTGGGAGCTTTGCCAAAGAATTTATGGGCATTTTCTCTGGAGCATGAAAAAAGAAACATCCAGTGAAATCTTCATATACTGCTCCGGGTTTATAGTCATCACTGGTATAGGTCTGGGTGATATTTTCTCCCAACCATTATTGCATTCAACTAATAGACGTATTGCTCGTTTATTTATATCACCTCTGGCTACAAGGTCACTTGTGAGTAGAGTGTGGCAGGAATTTCCCTTTCCCCTATGTTCTGTGATCTTACTTTAGTGCAGAATGTCCTGTGCAATGCGTGTGATTGGGAATGCAGCATGAGGGACCTTGTCAGGATGGTGTTACCAGCCGCAATCATGTTTGCAGTAATGCAAGTAAATCTGTTTCCTGACTTTTTCTTTCCGATGTGGGTATAACACTGCGTGGCCACATGGCATCACTTTCCATACAGTCCCCTGGATGAGATCGTGAGAGATTTCACTGTGTTGTTTCCCACCCTGGATTTTTCATGAAAAGAGTAGACTGAAAACTGTCATTTTGCTGGGGAAAAAATGCCCTGTGGTATTTTGTGGCTGTTGTGTGGGTGCTGGCAGGGAATTCGCAATGGTGACTGAGCCCCATGCAGAGAGGTCAAGCAGGAAGAAGACTAGCTGGCCACAATTACTGATTCCCTACCAGCAGCCTCCAAGGTAAAGGCCACTCAGAAAAAGAGGGGGAGGGAGGAGGTGAAGTCATAAAATGCGTGAAAAGAAACTCATGCTGTTCACTCTTAAGGGGGTGACACAGTGGTGGTGCTCCCCGTAAACGTATGAGAATGTTTCAGGAGCATGAAATACACACACTGTCTGTCTGTCTCTCTCTCTAGGCATGAGCTTGGTGTATATAGTCCCATCTGCTGGCGTTTGGCTGTTGGTCAATATCTGACACGTAGCAATGGCTGGGCAGGTGATGATCTGAGACTGCTGCTTATTAGTGCAAAAACATGTTCGTTTTACAGTTACCTCCTCCTTGGCATCAATCTCTCATGTTTTGTCAGAAGCCTAGGCCCCAGACCCAGTGCGATATGCCTGCGCGAAGCCCCATTGACTTCAGTGGGGTTTGGTGTGGGTGCGTGGGTCCACCTAGGTGCCTCACATTTCAGGACTGAGGGTCGAGGCCGTACGCTGTCTGGGATGGAGACTTTCACTTCGCCACGTTTGCACAGTGCCTACCAGAGTGGGGCCCTTCTTGGGGTCTCTAGACACGAGTGTAATGCACATAAATAATAATAGTAATAAACCCCCGTGTGTCTACTTGGGGGACTTACGAGCAAAAGCCAGTAGCTTTGACAGTTCCACTGATCTAGCCACAAATTTATTCTGATACGATGCTTAAATAAGATTAGCTTTCTGCTCTGGCACATACAAAATGCAGCCTTCCAGCACCCAGCCTTGGCAGTGAGGAGAAGAGTTGGGATTGGGGCCTGTTTCTAAATGAGTGGGATTAAAATCAGGTATGTGAATCCTCTAATTCAGACAAGCCTGTCTCTTATTGTTTGGCAGTAGACTGTAGCTTCGGTACATGGGAAAAAATTCTCTTCCAATTACACAGCAGTTTTGTGGTGGCTGAGTGCTATAATGGGAATGCTTTGCAGCCAAAGAGATCTCATTCATAAATCCCACTCTTCCACTCTATAATTTTTCTCTTTTGGATAGATCAGTATTCTGTGGTCATATCAACCACAATCATGCAAGCAAAAATGAGTAGTTAAATATTATGACAGTCCTATAAGTCTTCTTAAGGCGTTGTGCATAACACAGTTATTCAGAAGTGTCTCTCCATGTGTGGAAGGGAACTGACCCTTCACTAATATCTTCCAGTCAAAACCCTTCACTTACAAAAAAAAAAAAATCACGGGCGAAATCTCTAGGTGAGAATGGCTACGTTGCTCCATTGGTTAATTTTAGAGTAACTACAGAATGTTTTATCATGGGAAAAGGTTACGGTATCTGCATTTTACGCGTAGATATCTGTGTGTGTGTGTATCCATATGTGCCATAAAAATTCAGGTACGATATATGTACTCTCATACTTTATCCATTTTCATGCTCGTGCCCTTTATACAATGTGTGTTTATGAATTTAACATTACACTCTCTCTCTCTCTCTCTTTGCCTGTCTCTGGGATCACCTCAGCAAGTAAGCGAAGAAAATTAAATATGTAGCTAAGGAAATTTTCCCATAAAGGAAACAAATAACCAATACCAGTGCTCTGCACACATGTACATATTAAGATACAATACTTTAAATACATCCCATGAGTCCAATTCTGTATTCTTTGAGGACCTGGAATGTCCATACACATGATATAAATTGTCATAACAGCTGAAATCAACGCTGTGTTGGTTTACATCAGCAGAGGATCTGGCTTTTGAAGTGAACGGGACTCTTGGGGGCGCCGTCAGTGCAGGATTGGGCCCCATAGATACACACGCGGGGTAGTGAACGTCTTCAGATGCATGCATCCGAGTCCCATTTATGAGTTGGAGTTCACATGCACACTGGAAGGAATGTGTGTGTGTGTGCCTGTGTGTGCATGCACCCATGTTTGTATTTCTGTACATGTTTAATTTTTCAAAGCTGCTTGCCTGTCTAAAATGCATGGAGCAGAATCTTTGTTTTCAAAGCACCAATAATAGATTTTTTTCCTATTGCTCTTTCCTCCTACCCCCGCCTTTTGCAAGCTGTCTGTTGAGGTATAAATTCACAGAGAGAGGTCTAGTTAGCCCTTATTAAGCACGTGTAGCTCCCATTAATGTCAATGAGAACTTCACCTGCATATCAAAGGGAAGAATAAATTCATACGCTGTGAGCTGGATCTGAAATTCACATTTCTAGTTCATGTTGTATTGAATGGATAAAGTCTTTGGCACCGAGCTAAAAACTCGGAGGTGTTTAAAACATTCCAGGCTCCCTCCTTTTTAGTTAAAAGCAATAGCAGGGAGCAAAATGTAAGTCGGTTTCTCTTGAATTCAAAATGCACGTATAGCAGAGTAACTTTTTTCTCACTCTTCTAATTTCTCTGTAATGGCTTTCCTGTTTTTAAAAGCTCACAGATAGTGACCTCCAGGGGCTCTGAGGGCTGGACACACTTGTGTGGCCAGAGACCAAACTAAAATGAAAGATTAAAGCAATTCGGAAAGATTTCCTGATAGGCCCCTGCCAGCGCTACTTCAGAAAAAAAGTCCCCTGCAATCTGGACCGCAGCCATTTTCATGGCCACCTCCGTGGATTTCGAAGAGATAGTGCTTTCAAAGTCTGGGCTCAGAGCTTTTGCGGAACTGTTATTAAATATTTAAGCTTTTCCTTTTTTCTGCTTCTAATTCAGCCATGGGAATGAGAAAAGCCTTTTCTGAGCACAGTGTAAAATTGTTGCTGTGTTAGTGAGGCATAGTGCACCAATTTGGGGGGATGGAAATTGGCCTTTATTGCACAGTTGCTTGTTATAGAAGGTTTTCCGGGCCGGCTGTCTAATATTTATTGTCTCCTGGTTAGAAATAACACAGGAATTGCCATAACCGATCAAACCACTGTTTTCTCTAGTCCAGTACCTTGTCTCCTTTCTGTTGGCTATTCTTGGGCAGGATTTCCATTTTCTGAAGGCTACTTATTTTGCTCAAATTACGTCTCATACTATGCCATTTAAGCATACGGTCTTTTTTTTTTTTTTTTTTCCTGTTGCCTTCCTGGGGTGAAATCTTGGCTCCATTGAAGTTAATGGCAAAACACCCATTGATTTCAAGGAGGCCAGGATTTCACCCCTGCTTCCTTTTCAGGTCAGGGGTACGCATGCTTTCTGTGACTCTGTTATTCTGCGCTTAAATAGCCTCCATGCTGAGCGTAAGGATTTTAATTTTTCCTCTCAACCACCTGGATAGGCAGTCATTTTTATGGTCTTTCACTGAGTTAGCCTGAAAGGAATCACAGTTTAGAGCTCATGGAATGGTTACTATTGTATGGGAACTAAAGCAAACAAAGTCATTGATCTTAACATCATATATTCTATTTAAAACATTTTTCCATTTAGAAATATCATCCTTTTTGGGAGTCTCTCTGAAGTGCCAGGATTGTTTAGGATTTTTTTTTATATATAATAAAACCTTGCAAAAACATTTGTTAGATAAATTTGAATCACAAATACATTTGAGGAAGTGTTAATCGTCTTGAAGAAAAAGATAGTAAATCCTTTGAGCAAATTCTTTGCTGCGGATTTGTTTGTGTATGCCTGTTACTGTAATGCGATACAGCCCAAATTAAATTCTTGACACTGTATCTTGCATCCTGCTCCCCCCCCGAAATATTGCTCAAGATCTTTGATAGATAACGTAGTATGTGTAAGGTGAAATTCACCCCAGGGTGTGGATTGCTGGAATAAGGCCCAATGCAACATTTGAACTCCAGTGGGAGGCAAGGCGGGAGTGTAGGAGATTGTGTGTGCACCCAGGGAGGTGTATTCCAGGTTAGCTCTGCATAGTCTGGTGTGCAAGGGGACGATGTGCTGGAGCGCGCTCACTGGATCCTGGACTGTATTATCCAGTGACTAGATCCTGCAGAGGAATGAGGGGGCCATAGTCTGGAATAAAGCACAGGGAGAACCGGCCCCAGCTCCTCTGACTTCTCTGTACTGAGCCCAACGGGCTGGCTCCTTGCAGTGAAGGGTTATCTCACCATTGGTTTGAAGTGGAGTCAGTGGCATGAAGGCGTTTAAAAGTTTAACAACAAAACAAAACACACTGTTAATGTTTAAACTCTATTTCCCCCCTAAAATCAGGTTTTAAATCTGAAGGCAGTTTTATAGTTGAATTACTTTAGTCACTAGATTTATGGTTTTGTTTTGTTTTTTAAATTGACAACGGCCCTAAATTAAAGGCTAATGTAATATGTAAAATAAATACACATAAAAACTGAGACTCCTGCCTCACCACATTGGTTGGGGAATGTCAGTGTACACAGAGGCCTACAGTGGTTTTATTTGAACTAGTTCAATATAACAACGTGACATGCTGTGAAAAATAAATAACGTTTGAAAATGCATTTTCCAGGAGTGAAAGTAATATTGAGAAACGACTGAAGTAATCACTTTTGTATGGATTCCAAGAGACCAAACGAAGAATTCCGGGCTTCCTGCACGGGGTTACATAGAAGTGTAAAGGGCTTTAAACAAATCCAAGGCTTAAGCCCATGTCAGAATGTTACTTAGGGTCTGGTTTTGTGAACTACAAGTTGAGTAGTACCGGCTTATTTTGCAAATAGTCCCACTGAAATCAATGAGATTGCGCAGTAAGATACTAGCCAACATGAACAAAGATGGCAGAACGTGGCCCACAGAAAGTACCTGAGCTTGTGAGGCTTCCTAGTTCTGCTTTGATTTTCAACAGATACACTTGTTTGGAAAGTAAACAAAGAGTAAACTGGACAAATTTGGATCTAATCTGGCTCCTGCTGGCCTGGGAATGTCTACACTGCATTTAAACACCCGCAGCTGGCCCATGTCAGCTGATTTGGGCTCGGGCTCCCGGGCTGATTAATTGCAGTGTAGACATACCCAGAGGGAACAGAATCACGTCTTCACTTTCTTTTTTGTTCACTATAGTCTCCCTGGGAACTTTCTCTTTTGCTGTTTTACTTTGCTAGTGTGTTTTTCAGCTCTTCGATCAGAAATTCAAGTCCAATGAACTATCAGCAAGTCTTGGAGTATTTACTTGTATTTTCAGTATTGTTTAAATTTGCATTTTAGGAGTGATTGACCTTAATGATTTATAAACTATTGGGCCAGGTTTGCCACTGGAGAACACTAGTGTAAATTGGGAATAACTCCACTGGAGCCAGTGGAATTCCAGTGATGTGAAAGAAGCATTCTTTTGGTAACACTGTAGGAGAATATTAGAATAGTCACAAGTTTTGCTTATTCCTGGAGACATTTTAAAGAGTACTTTACAAGTGTAGTGTAATTCACTGCTCAGTGTGTTACAAGTGTCCCTGTACGGGTAACATGAGTTTCTCTTTAGCTCAAGTTGTAAAGAATCGTACTTTTAGTTCTGGCGGTCCCCAGTTCAGTGCCTGGGATTGGCCACCGTGGCAGCAGTTGGAGCAACATGTGGCTGAAACTAAAATTATGCAGTTCTGCTAGGTTTTTAGAAGGACATAATTCATGATTTACAAAGCAGGTGGGTGTTCTGTGTAGAAGGGGGCCTGAGGATTTCTAGGGGCTTGGCTTGCACAGGTGGGGCAAGAAAGGTGTTTCTCTCTGGGGCCCTGACCTCTGTGCCTAGATTTATCCATAGAAATTTGGGTTACAGATAATATAGCTCAGTGCTGAGTGGCCCTGGGTGGGTAAGGAATCCTGCAGTTGGATCCACATGAGTGGGCCCCTGCACCCACTCAGACCCCCAATAGGGTGGATCCCAATGAAACTCCAGTGGAGCGAAGCTGCTTGCAGGCTAAAGCCCTGAAATAGCTTATCTGTGTACATTGCCTCATCCTGTACTTCCCTTGCAGGCAGAAACTCCCTTTGGAGTCAGTGGGGGTCTTGGGTGCCCAGAAAAATACAGAAACAGACCCTAAGTAATTAACCATCCCCAAAGGTACTTTATGTGGCTTTACGTTGGTTTTAATTTCCTGGTGGAAAATGCTGTGAATCGCCAATGTTCTCCTTTACATATGCAAGACAGGATATTATTCCTGTAGTGATCTCACCACACTTTTATTGAGTAGCTTTTATTTGTGGGGCTCCACCGTGACTCAAACATTGCACCAAGGTGGTAGGGGTGGGGGAAGACCAGCATGAATTGGGAATGATTCAGTGTCTGTGACACACCTAGGACATTCTATGCAGCCTATTAATTAGGTTAGTTTTGGGATGGAATTGAAACGTGCACTGGGGCAAAAAATCTGTATTTTGAAGCAAGAACAAAGGAGTCTGTTAGGTTTGCCTTAGTCAGACCTACGGAGCAGCATTAAGCTGAAAGGGGCCTGTCGCTTTTCTCCTACAGCAGTTCTGTATGTGTCAAATGTTCTATTCGGGCAAGAGGGGGTTAATTCAATAAAATAAATATAAAATACTCTCTGGGCTGTCGGGCCGAGCTGGAAGGGGGTCGGAGGTCACGGAGCTGCTCTGCTAGCGCACTAATCGATTTGCTGTCAAGGTGGTGGTGCCGGGGTTTCAAGTAAGAGAAGAATTGAGTGCTGCTTGGGCCCAATTTCCATAATTGCTCACTGCCTTTAGTGTACAACCTTTTATGAAACACAAAAAATATATCACTGAATTGTATCGATTAGCCATTGGGCTGAATAATTCACTTAGTATTTATTACCTGACCCTCAGAGGTTAAATAAATCCACTATCTAAGTTTGGCTTGTGTAAATATTACTTATTCATAGAAATGTGGACTGATTATTACACAATAGGAGTATATCTTTGTTGTCCTTTTACTCTTTCTCTCTCAAAAAGCTTAATCCCTGCTGCATTTTAATGGCAGTGAATTAAAAGGAATATTTACTGATAGCCAGGAGCGCTTTCCAAAATAAATACTGTTACATTCACAATGATATCATGGCTTGGCTTTCTTTTGGAAGCTATTTGTTTTCACCCCATGTTTTGGGTCAAATTATGGGGCAAATTTCAGAACGGCCCATCCTGAACTTTTATGGGTGATGGTGAAATATATTAATAAACAAAGTTTTAGTTGCAAACATGAAGTCTTGTCATAACAGACTTATTGCTTGTGATGGGATCCAAGTCCATTTTTATGACACTATTTTTGGATCGCTCTTGAAGGACACAAATCTTCCTTTCATATTAAACACCCTCTGCTAATTAAATTCCCAAAGAAAACAGAAACCTTTCCTAACATGAAAAGATAAAATTTAAACCAGTCAACCATGGACAGCTCACTGTCATTACAACAAAAATAATTTCACATCTCCTTTACAATGTTCTGGATATAATCTGCAGGGCATTTTATGGCTTTGTTAAACATTAAGGCAATAATCAAATATTTAGCAGTGGGTATTATTTAAACATTTTGCATATCTGCACAGTCACATCGTCCTGTTTTGTTGTTGTTGAGGGTGATGCACCTTTTCTCCCAACGGTGTGCTCTCCAAATCTAATTATTGATTCAGTTACCGTAAGATCTCATCTAGATACAACTGTGCAGTCGCTTGAAGTATTCCCTCCAAAAAGGGTTTCCTAACTTTGTGTAAAGTCTTTCCTCGATTTCCGGCCTGCATCCTCCTGCATCTCAAAGTATTGTTTTTGAAGTTCGATGGAATTTGTGTTAGGTCAAGAGGAGGAAACTATGTGAAGCCCTTTTTTCCCTCTTTTCATTAAATGTAAAGGAAAAACCTCATGTGATCTCAATGCTACATGGTGTTTGTTGATAGTTGTGTATGTCTGTATCCAGGATCTGGGCTTATAGTTAGCAGGAGTTAGAAATCTGTGTTCTTGGTGTTATAATCCAAAACCTCTTTTCCTGTATCACATAATGGAAGGAAAAGTCTGTCAGAAAATAATGGGTCCTAATATGCACAAAACTCCCTAAAATGTTTCAGGTGGCCAACTTCCTGTGTTCTGTGGATAGAATAATAATATCTGACAGCGTACAGGGCTCTTCATCCCAAATGATTCAAAGTGTGTACATACAATACCAATGAAATGCAGCCAAATGCACGTGCGAGTGTCTGTGTGTGTGCATGTGTGCGCGTGCGCACGGGGTAGCCAGTGCATTGCACAACAGTGGGTGGAGAGGAAACTTTGTCCATACAGACCAGACAGAGCCTCAGTTTATAAAGTGTCCTCTAAAGTGCCTTCATACGGTAAACTGCCTGAAATCAGTGTATCCCTCTCAGGAGGGAGGCAGCAGGAGGAGAGCTGTTGAGAGTCGCACCTGTGGATCCCAAGAGTCTAGGTAATCCAGACTGGGTGCGTTACATGGCTAGGGAGTCATTTCTGCAAAAACGTAACTGTGCACATCTGTGTACTGAGTACTCCCCTAGACAGGTAGCGTCAGTGAAGCTGCTCATATGTAAATCTCTGCAGGATCAGTACCTACGGGGCAGAGGGTTAAAGGGATTTAGGGGCCTACAGATAGGTGCAGATAGGTGCTAGTGAGCTTTTTTGAAGCGCCTTGGGTGCATTTTTAGGCACCTACTTCCCTTTAATAATCTGGCCCTAAACTAACCCCTTCAGGTACACACGTTTCTCCTTTTTTTACTTATAATTTGCATAGAAGTGATTTACTGCTTTAAGTGATACCTTAATCAATTTCTATCTTTTTGCTCTTATTAGCATCCCTTTGCTCCCCCCCTGCCTTCTCTTTTGGTGAGGGAGGGAGTAGGAACTGTACGTACATTTTGCCAACAGTGGTAAAGCGATAAAGCAACTTCTTTCCCGTTAGCATCCCTTTGCCTGCGTAGGATTTCCTTAGTTGGGAAGCACAGTTAAGGAAATGACTGTAACGAGTTTATGATGGCATCTCAGGATAATTCTGCTGCACGTATTGAAGGAAATATGTTATCCAAATGCTCTCATTTTGAAAGGTAATTATACAAATAACATTTGAAAGTAAGTTAATGTCATAATAAAGTCCATAATAACAGGCAAACAAGCTATTAGCATGAAAGTCCTAAAACAGCAACTACCAAGCTGAGAATAAACAGGGTTTGAAGATCTACCCAGCTCCCCAAGTTCATTTATTCTGGGGAAGTTTCCTAGCTCAGTGATGGTTCTTTTCTCCTACCCTTCCTCCTCTGGCTCTGGTCTCCAGGGGTTTGGCTCATGCTTGTCCTGCATCATGAGTAGTCATTTATACCAACGCAGAGTGGGTGTGAAAACACTACACCAGGAGAATGGCCATGTTGTACAGGGGTGGGCAGAAAGTGGCTGAATGTGCATTCCCCCGTAATTGGCTGTCCTCTGTGTGCATTTGAATGACTGTTTGCTTGGTACCGTCCTGTGTCCCTGGCCGGCTCTTCAAAAACAAGAGCAGGCCAGTGTTAGACAGAACCCACTTCTTAAAAAATCGAATGTTAATTGTTTTCAGGGGTTGTTTTTTTTTGGGTATGGGGGAAAGGTATCTTAAGTTCCTCAGACGCTGTGCCTCCCCTGACAGAAATAAGCCCTGTTCTCTGTCTTGCTGTGACATCTGATGGAGAACTCCCGCTCCCTGGTGCCAGCAGAAGGAGGAAAGCAGCCCAGCTGCTGAAGGACGCGCCATCAAATCTGGGTCAGAGAGGACTAGACCAGGGCTGTGGAGGGGAAAGGGACAGAATCAAGCTCTGTCTCCTCTCCCCAAACACTCCTGTCACTCCATCACAGCCTTGGGGTACTAAATCATTTCCCTTCCTCTATCAAACTAGACCCATAATGGGTGGGATGATGGATGGCCCATGCGTGTTAAATGTGTATGGAAAGGCTCTCGCTGCAGCCTCTCTCTCCTATGCACACAGTGCCAGCCACAATCCATCCCTGTGTTTTTTGGCCAGTGATTCTTGTGCATGTATAAATCATGGTGCTACTTAGCAAAACAGTGGTGCCAAAGATGTACATTGCAACTCAGATATTCTGGGTGGGGGAACGGGTGTGGAAAACGAGCTTCTTTCTCTTTCTCTCCCTCTCTCCCCTCTTAATGCATCCTGGAACTTGCGTTTTCTTTTTCTTTTAGGTTGCATCGTACATAACATTTGAAAAGTGCTGTCAAAACAACTCGTAAAGGGAGGGGGGAGTAATTGTCTTGATGTGGTGATTATCCGGTTCTTAAGCTGTGCAGAAGGGATGGTTATCTTGTTTGTGATTTAAGTAAAAGTGCCCAAGATTTCCCAACTGTTCTATTTTTACAAATGTACAAGTTTCATAGAAGGTCAGCTCTGGGCCTTGTGTGGGAAACAACTGATACTGCCAGCAACGGGGCAAGATCACTGCTGTGTTGTGGTTTACACGTCTTACTGCATTCCATGCATTGCTGAACTGTATATAGAATGACTGACTCTAAATCTCTTGTACTTTGTGTGAATTAGCAACCTTTTGATTCTGATTCAAAGTTGATGCATTATTTTTAACTGTAGATGTTTGTGACTGTTTGGTCAGGATCTTCCCCCAGTAAATGAAGGCTGTGGTCAGATTACAACACAGGAAATGGTTGGGACAGCCAGAAACGGACCTTAGAAACAGTGTCCGCATTTATTTATTTTTGCTGGAATGTTGTTCTCTTCATTTTCTCATCTGAACTGTTTTGGCACAGAAGGAACTGCAAAGGGAGGGGTGGGGAAATTACCATCAGCACAGAAAATGTATAGATTTCACGTGCAGCAATGATGTATCACAGTAGATTTAAGAGAACTGGGATGTCACATTCACAGCTGGTTAACATTTTACACTTGAAGTCCTCATAACGTTTGTATATGTTTCAACACTTCTTTTTTCTAACTTGGGACCATCTGCATTTCTCATATGTGACACTGACTTGGAAGAACAAACTTTCGCAGAACTAGCAAATTACTGGTTATCTCTAACAGATGTCGGTGCCTCTCCCAACTTTATCGCTCTGGATTGCTATTCAATTGAAATTAGAGGGCCAAATTCTGATCTCAGAAGGGCGTCCCAAAGAAGTTTCAGGTGGAGCGTTTTGCTCATGGGGTTTTTGCTACACTCATAATGATGATGAATTTGCAAAGAGAGGAGAAAAAAATTTCTTTAGGTTTTTAATACAGATCATTTTGAAATAGAATCTAAGAATTTAATACATCAGAAAGGAAGGCTGTTAAGACCGATCAGCCTAAATTCCAACTTGTCCTTCTTTCTTTGTGCAATCTATAGAATTCTTATTATGTTCCCCTTTTTGGAAACAAATGTTCAAATTCTCATTCTTCTCAAGTATAAATGGATGAGGGGAAAAGTTTCCTACAACTCCTCTTCCATAAGGAAACCCCTGCAGTAACAAACCTGCGTGTTTATCACAGCCATTCTGAGCAACTCTGCACTAACAAATCACTTTTCGTACACTAGCCATAATTTGGACCAAAGTATTTTGGTCATTTGGCACTGAAATACTGTTGGTATATTAAAAAAATGTAAGAAACTCTGTGTGCATTTCAGTGCAGATTGAAATGCCCAATTTGGGAAAAGGCTCCAGCATAACCAGCCATGTGGAATAAACAACTGCTTTATGTTGCACAATACTGTATGATGGGTATCATCTGAAATGACTGACCTGAATTCATTACATTTAATCAGCCTATGCTGAACAACTGAGCTAGGCGCATGGATCTATCGTGTTACCACTTTAATGTCCTACTTACAGTCTGCGTTGAGGTTCAAGGGAATGGGTGTGACCACGCCATTCTGGCACTTAACTTAGAAAATCAAAGATACCTTCAAATGGAAGATCTCTGAGTGTGCCCTTTAAAAAGTGATCTCATGCTTGAAAAGACTGTCACAAAGTTGTTTCACACCACATTACTGTGAGCGTTCACTAAAGGGAAAATCTACTCCTCGTATTCTGAGGTGTACACATCAGAAACTAAAGTTACCAGGAATCTGAATCCATTTTTAACATCCAGACAGACCTGTAGAGACATATTAAGTAGAAAACCCACAGAAAAGGAGACCCACCAATAGGAAATCTTGCAGGGTTCAGACAAGGGCAGTTTCATGTGACCTCCTAGATTGGATATAAAAAGACTGCTATTAGTTCCATGTCAGTTCTTATAGTGAATGTTGCAGAGTAATGGAGGGTGTTAAGCTGTCAAATACTAGCAAGGGTTAATAAGGTTAAGGAAGAAGTAAAAGCAGGCCAACAATAAAGAACCATGGAGAAATACTCTTTAATAAATAAAGGATGTCACATCATGTGGGAAAACTAAACTCAAAATTCAGGAGCATAACAATTGCAGAATTCTTAACAGGATATCATCATGTTATTTCTTTAACATGGTCAACTGGCTTGTTCTGTGCAGTGTCTGGTGCTGGCTTTTTAGCAAATCTAAAATCCTCCTCTTCCCCAGCATTAATTTGGGAGGGAGGGGGGGAAGGGGAAAAATCAGGCTGTATAATTGAATGCCCAGAATACTCTAACTATAAATTTGAGGGAGGCAGATTAGTGCATAAATGCATAAATTAACTAGTTAATTAAATAAAAGAACCTCAGCAACAGTAGCAAAGCACCTGGAGTTAGATATGAACAGCGTTTTGACATTGTCCTCGGAGACAATTCGAGTTTCAGCATTTTCTTGTGTCTGAATTCCGAAGTGAATTCAGATCTGTGATTTTTAATGAGTTCTGGATTCTCACATGACAGATAATTATTATGGAGTTTCAATGGTGGCTGCATAAAGAGGGTTCTAAATATTTATCCCTCAATGAAAATTTGACCCATCCCTTTCCCTACAACTTTGTGGAGTGATGAGGGAAAATATTACTTTCTGCATAAGATTTTCCCATGCAATGTCTACATAAATGAGAATGTAATAATTTTTGCAACCCATTTGGCAAAGCATCTTGGATTATGAAGTGTTGAAATATTGGTAAATTCATACTCTTGGAAAATTGTTTTAACGCTCTTTTTCTTGTTTCATATTTGTTTTATGAATTATGCTTAAGTTTTGCAATTTTGCTCTTACACATGGGCTTAACTTTATGGATATGATAGTTTCACTGAGATCACCGCTCACAAGCATAAAGGTGGGCACAAGGGTAAGTGTTTGCAGGATCAGGGCCTTGGAGTTGGAAAGGTGTTAGCTATTAGAGTAAAAATCTGTGTCTCGCTCTTTTTGTTGGGAAGTTGGTCTTGTATGATTGTTGTGGTGATTTTAGAGCTTGAATAGGATGGTATAGTTCAGAAGAGAAGAATGCCTTGAGAAACACCAGAGTTCTAGAAACTGAGGAAATCTGCTCAGAATCTAGTGCCAGCTTTAAACTTGGCTTCATGAATTAGCCCACTCTCCATCAGTTGGCTGGAGATCCTCGTATCTCACCTCCTTTCCATTCTGGGCATCACACCACAAATAGCCCTCACCCACCATTTATATCCCATCTACACCATTCTACGGTGGGCCATATGGTCCAGTCTGCCTCATCCATCTGCCCTGTATGGACTAGGAACATCATAGAAGTGCATGGTACTTTACAGCCATAAGAAGACAATGTCCCTGCCCCAAGCACCTTATACTCTAAGGACCCAATGCTGCATTCTGCCAACTTGCAGGGAAGGGAGCCTGTCTCCATGGTTCCATAATAACCATTTAGGCTGGCATTTTCATAGGGGCCTAAGGGAATTAGGTGCTCTACTCTCATGGGCTCTCAATGGGACGTGGGTGGATAGAGATACCACGCTGTGGGTTATTCCCATTGTCCACAGCAGTGACTGCACACCCTGGTGTCAGCTGTCTTTATGTTGTGCTGACTGAAGATACTCACTTCAGTGATTAATGTTAACATAGATTACTGAGATTTGTGTGAATCTCTGTGTTCTCAGTCTGCAGGTATTTATGCAGACCTTTCCCCTGCTTTTGCCTGGGCTCCTAACCCCTGGGGTCTCTGACTCAGAGAAATCCCAGAAATGGATAGGAAGTTCAGTGGGAAACAACTATTCCTTCTGATTCGGGATCACACTGTTTTCACTCATGAGCCAGCCTGAATGTCCAGGTTTGCAGACCTTGTGGATGGAGCTGGTTGAAAAAATGTGATGTATTTTTTGAGGAAAAATTGGAAAATAAGTGTTTGAAAATTTTGGCAGAATTTTTTGTTTTTTGGGAAAGTGAAAAACAAAAAAAGTTTCAGTTTTCATGTATCCCCTCCCCTTTCTCTCCGTTCTCCACTAAAAAAAAGGGTGGGGGGAGAGAAAAGAGGGGAAAAACCCAAATAGAAATGTTTTTGGATTCTGAAACCCAAGGTTTCCATTTTTGTGTGTGGTGGTGGTGGTGTTTTTTTTATCAAAACCTGGAAAATTTCAGCAAATGAACATTTTCAATGAAATGTCGAAAAGCCATTTTTTGTGGAAAAAATATTTCGGCCAGCTCTACTTCTGCAGAACCTACCTCAAATTTCAGGTTTGTGTTCCAAGCCGGCACGTTGCTCCTGGTTCTGGGTGGGGGTACAATAGTTACATATCTCTCTAATGGATACACTCTAGAATGCTTGGAGAAGAGCAATATGTTTATGACTGTTCTTTTATGATGCTGCTGGCTTTCACTATAAATTTAAGCTAAGTGGGCGGTATTGGAACCAGCTGCTAGAATTTTCTGTTTGTTTTCCTGAGAAAAATGGCAGTGCAATACAATAAATTAAACAATGTACATATTTTTACATAGCCCTATCTGTAAGCATTTAAGTGCTAGAAAATTACACAAGCCCAGGGCAGTGCCGTGCTCTGTGTTCATTTCGCAGGCATTGAAATAAGGCGACAAATGTTAG
Organism: Mauremys reevesii; assembly: GCF_016161935.1. Classification (NCBI taxonomy): domain Eukaryota; kingdom Metazoa; phylum Chordata; order Testudines; family Geoemydidae; genus Mauremys; species Mauremys reevesii. The sequence goes on from NC_052630.1 coordinate 2,355,129, forward strand.
AGTAACTAGATTTCCTTTTTAAGTGACACTTTATTTGTGCTTGAAAAATGTAATGAGCCTTCACTAACAGACTTTTTCTGGCCGTGTTCCTTTTCTAATGACATGCCCATTAAAAAAAAAAAGCTAAGGAAAAAAGGACCCATTTGGTCAACTTCTCTTTTCATTATACCTTTTGAAAAACAGCGAGGCTTTAAGTTGAGGGTAAAAAATGCAAAGCCTTGTGTGTGTCCATTAATTCCTCAGCCCATCCTTAATTAGTGTTTTTTATGGTTAATCTTCATCATAGATCTTTAAGAGTTTCACTTGAGTTGGCTCCCTACGTGTTTTATTGCATTCAGAATACTTTAAGTGGCACACCGGCAGTGTGTTATGGAGGGAATGTATGCGGCCTCCATGAGAGGGGATAGCTCTTACCCGTAATTGATTGCTCACTGGAGCTTGCCCTAGCATTTTACCCCCAGGCCTGACTTTACTCCATATGCCTGGTGTCAAAGTTTGGAAGCCAGCTGGTCAGTCACAGCGTATCCTGTGGGAAGCAGACTGAGCAGAGCCATGGCGTAGCCATCCGTATGCCGGAGTGGATTTTACTGGTGTTTTGATAATAGTTCTGTAAGCTTTAATTATGCTGTATGACAACACCATTCACAAACTATCAAAATACATCCTTGGAGGAGATGGGCTGTTAACAAGTTTGGAAGAAACAGTGCTTTGTTGTAAAAGTAATATGTAGATCAGGTGTCCTCTCCCCCCGACCCCCTGTATCAGAAGACTCTGCCTTGGTTTGTATCAGATGAAATATTTTTGTACACAAGGGAGTTTTTTTACATGTGTATACGCACATACACAGGTTTTTAATTTATCTGAAGACCTTATTTTCTCAGGGTACATAATGCAAGTCTTTTACAGTTAGCAGCTGTAATGCGAGCAGATGAGATCTCCACCAATATCCATAATCAAAAAACACTATAGGGCCCATTAAGGCCATTTAAAGTTGAGATGGAGACTAATGGTATTAAATTATTATAGTGATTGCAAATGAGGCATTACAAGTTAATGCCCACAACTGTAAGAGGTGACTCTGTGTGGTTTTCGTCAACACTGCAGGACTTTAAGGATATCGCCAGTATTTGTGATAATTTAGGCCTAATCTTGTGTGTACTTTTTCATGAGCTATAACTAATACAGAGCAGAGGGGCTCTGCATTAGCATTTGAGTAAACTCAGTTTGGAAATAAATGACATCTGGTGGCCTTGGTTTAGTCCAGTGTAAGTTTATTTTGCATTCAAATAAACTGCATAGAAGTGCTGGGCTTTCTTGTAGGTTTGAAATGATTTTCAGTAATTAAACTGAAGGGGAAGGACTTCCTCCCATCCACACTTGACCGGTTTTATGAGGACATTTGTCTCCTCTCTACCTCAGCTCCATCAGCCTGCAGGTATCAGCTGAGTAAGGTTGTAGTTTGTACCGTAGAGCCGTGCTACTTGTAAGGATTTCAGTTCACTTGCTTGTAGAAATCAAACTGCTGGAGAGTTGCATACCCTGCAAATGGAAATTAAGCTCTAGGTTTCAATTTACTAAACAAGAAAATTGCAAAGGGGAATTTGTAAAGGGAAAATCTGAGTGCCTTAGCATTGCTGCCCAGTTGTAATGCTGTATAATGAACACGGAACAGCATTGGCAAATATTCAAGAGCAGGATGCCTGCAGCAATATTGATGTCCAGCCATCTATCCACCAGTAGGTGTAGCAGGTCAGAATTAAAAGGAGTCAATACAAATTGGGAAGAATTCAGGAAAGGGAGAAAGATGCTAGGTTTTCTTTTTCTCATTTCTTTTGTTTGGCAGATTGGCTGGTTTATTTTCTCTGGGCCACTGGACTCAGTTCTGTTATAGTTATTGTCATTTTTGCCCTGCATGTCAAACACCTTTTTAAGGATGCGACAAAATTGTCAACATAAATAAGTAGTACCGTGGTTATGCCAGACATATTAAGTGATATTCAGTGATAAACCTAATCCAGAACTTGACAGCAAAGCAGAAATCTTTTGCAATCTGTGTATCCCTGACTTTGGGAATAGCCAGAAAACAAGTGAGGAATACAAACATTAATGAGCCTGATATAAAACATTTTTAAAGCAATTTTTATAGTTGCTATAGAAACACCTTGGCCTTCATTCTTGCTAATTAGTTGGATTTTGCACATTTTGTATTTGAAAATGCAAATCAGATTTAATACATTATTACTTATTTTTCATTTATATTTACAGTACTGTTTTCCAGATACACACAAGATCTCTGAGATATTAATTAGTTATATAACACAAATAAGCATGACATTTATGGTCACAAAACATTTCTTAGTTTAAATATTTGTCTGCTAAATGTTTGGAGGAATTATACAAAGATTCATACTTTTTAGAGAAGAAAATGAGTAAATATAAATGAATGAGACTTAAGGTTTTCATAAAATGCTTTTTTAAAAAAAGGGGGAATTGGGAGACTGTTAACTATCTAACCCAAGTAACTGCGGCCCCCTCCTAATTGATAATGCAGGTTTTAAGAACGTGGGTTCAACTTTTTCCTCTCGTTTACACTGGTGTAAATCAGAAGTAACTCCACTGAAGTGATATGGCATGACCACTAGTGTAAAATTGGGCTTGATTCTAGTCTCACTTACCCCATTTCTTTAATTATATGGAAGTGAGAGTTAATTTTATTTTCAGAACCCTTGTATACAAATATGCCAACCTCACCTCTCCAATTTTGGTTACTTCTATCCATTTACAGTAATCTTAGGCAATTAAACAAAAATTCTAAAGGCTTCTAACAATACACAATGGCCTGGATTCTGCAGTTCTTGCTCAGGCGAAAATCCCGTTGAAGACTGTGACGAGCACACTCAGACAAAGACTGCAAGGATTACATGCACGTTTTTGTATGTGTATACAGATGTATCCACAAACTGTGGGTACATTTTGAAGACCCATTGAAAATCTGGTTCTCTTCCATCTTATTTAGTCTGTGTATTTTCAAAACAAACAAAAACCGTATTGCCACTGTGGTCTGGTGGATTTTCTGTTTTACTTTACTAATAAACAAGAATTTTCCTCTTTCCTGAGCTTGTAGTTCCATATAAATCCAGGTTTTTAGATGTGATGAATGGTAAATATTTTAAGAAGACAGTTAACTGAATTTTTTGAGATATTTATTTTATTCAAATTTTATCATGCTAACCAGTGACTTTCTTGGATGGATATATTTTGGACTGCAGAATGTATGGTTTAAATGATATAAACTGCAGATACGAACTGTCCATTAGAATCCCATAGAATACAACCAAATACCATAGATAACATAAGTTTGCAGAAGTTCAGTTCAGGTTTTGGTTTTGTGTCTGTCTGTCTGTCTTTAATGGCTTGAAAATGAAACTGACTAATTAAACAACAGCACAGACACTTTTTTTTAGGTCAGTAATAAAAATAACCCTCCATAGTGAGTAGCCATCGTAAGTACTGCAAACAAATCTAATGGAACAATACCTAGTTTCAGAACATTTCTGTGGGCTATTTGATGCCTGAAATGCCAGTAGACAGCCAATCTGACAGGAAAAAAAAAACAGTTACATTTCTGATCTGTTACATTGTGTTAAATTGGATTCTATTGTCATGCTCTGTACTATTATGTCATTTCATATATTGACTTTTAACAGGCTGGACCCATGACATCTTTAGAGATTGCAACGTGACCTAACCCAACATGCATTATTGAAACGTCAGTATTATGTTTTGGGGTACCATAGATGGGGGGCCATCGAGGGCCTAAACATTTATGGACTGAGTTGCATTAATGACAGGTACATTTCTAGACGGGTTACTAGATTCCTGCTAGTGATAGGAATATTGGCAGTCTGGGATAACCAGGGTAGTGGTTGTATAAGCAAAGGCCCTGATCGTGCAAAGTAAAACAGAAATCTTTTGCAGTCTTTGTATCCCGGACTTTGGGAATAGCCAGAAAACAAGTGAGGAATACAAACATTAATGAGCCTGATATAAAACATTTTTAAAGCAATTTTTATAGTTGCTATAGAAAGTTGCTTTTATAGTTGCTATAGAAATATTAAGTTGTTCTTAATTAAGTTAAATATTTACATATATTCTTGCAGGACTGGGGCCTAATGTGTGTGGAAGCCCATCTGCAGTGCTGACCATGGGGTGATAGTTACGGGAGCTAAAAGGGAGATTCAAACTTTTAGCAGGTTTCAGAGTAGCAGCCGTGTTAGTCTGTATCCGCAAAAAGAACAGGAGTACTTGTGGCACCTTAGAGATTAACACATTTATTTCAGCATGAAATTTCGTGAGCTACAGGTCACTTCTTCGGATGCAAGTGAGCTGTAGCTCACGAAAACTTTTAGCAGTTCCCCTGCCTGCAGCAGCTTTTCACGGGGTCAGCTTACATGCATTGTGAGTGTGGGACATGACTACCAAATTCATAGGCACCTATGTGCCACGTACATTTGGTGTCTGAATAGCATGGTGATTGGTGCACCAGAAATATGGATGGAACAGCAGCCAGGCAGCATTCCTTTAGGAAGCCAACTGTGCTTTGTGCTACTTGAGACGCTGACTAAAATGGGGAGGAGAATTTGATCCCTTTTCATGATTTCTGAGTTTAAATGTGGGGCACAAAGATATTACAATAATCGGCCCATTAGAAACCCTTAGTGAGACGAAATGACAGTCACTGTAGGGGCAAAAAATTAAACTGTTTGATTAAGGTAATAGGTAATAATTGGAGATATACCAATCTCCTAGAACTGGAAGGGACCTTGAAAGGTCATCAAGTCCAGCCCCCTGCCTTCACTAGCAGGACCAAGTACTGATTTTTGCCCCAGATCCCTAAGTGGCCCCCTCAAGGATTGAACTCACAACCCTGGGTTTAGCAGGCCAATGCTCAAACCACTGAGCTATCCCTCCCCCCCAGAAAGTCGGGTAATTTGCTGACATTCTGGGGTTTGGGAATGACAAAAATATTTGCAGTTCTATGCCCTAGTGCTGCAGGGTCTTGTGCAGATGTTTAACTTTACAGACATGAATAATCCTGTGGATTTGAAGGTGCCCACCCATGTGATAAAAGTAAGCATGTGCATAAGCCTTTCCAAGATTGGCGCCATACGTATCTCTGCATCACTTCCGGGTCTGTCACACTGTGTTTGTAAATAGCTGAACTTTGGTGAGTGCTGGTGTAGACAGGGCCAACTGCCCAGAGCAGATCTGCATGCCGTGGTGTGGAATATGTCAGGGGCTGCTTGGTGCTTTGTGTAGGCTAACACTGGCAGTGGTAGGGCTTACTCCACTTTAGCAATGGTGAGACAATATTAGCGAAACAGCCTCAGATAGACAAAACTGTAGAGCGAAATCTCCATTTTAAGCCTCATTGATGCTAACTCAGTGGCTCTCAATCTTTTTTTACTGGTGACCCCTTTCACAGACCAAGCCTCTGAGTGCAACCCCCCTCCCTTATAAATTAAAAACTTTTATATGTTTAACACCATTATAAATGCTGGAGGCAAAGCGGGGTTTGGGGTGGTGACAGCTTGCGACCCCTCCCCCATGTAATAACCTCGTGACCCCCAGAGGGGTCCCCACCCCCAGTTTGAGAACCTCTGTGCTAACTAATATGCAAGGTGACTTGCATCTTAAATAACAAGTAAACCCTTTCGCAACGCAGGTCTTTTAGCCAACTGTTTAGCTAAGAGTAGAGGCAAAACTAAATAATTTTGAATATAACAACAAAGTTAAATAATAGGCTTTAAGGTACAGCCCTGTGGGAATTCAGGGTGTATTGTGTGCACCAGCCTTAGGTCTGACTGCAGTGGTGGTTTTGTAGTGACGTAGCTGCACCAGTGGTAACCGCTAGAGTAGACACACAAAACAAGTGTGAAAAGTAGCATGCTCTGATGCCGTTTATCTTGGGTTCAAATTGGGGTGAGTTGCAACTGGGCAATTCTCATTTTTATTCCCCCCCCCAATTCATACACAAAAACCCCTGAAAAAATACCCTGAAAACGTTCTGTTTTTTGGAATGAAACATGCAAATCTTTTTGGTTTCTATTTTTTTAGTCTAACCCCCCTTTCTGCCTCCCATTTTTAAGTGGCAGAATAGAAAAAGGGGAGGAGAAAAACCCCAAACTTCTGTTTTCAGTGTTCATTGTTGGTTGAAAAATTTGGCACTAATGTGCAAGTTTGAGGCAATGAACATTTTCCACAAACTCCGCTGGTCGTTTTTCACCCAGCTGCAGTAACCAAGTTTGTCTGTTTCTCTGTCTGTCTTAATGAAGTAAATTTTTTTCTTTGTGACATTTGCTCTTAATATGAGGAAATGCTCCTACGTAGGCCTATATTGAAAATGTCAGTAAACAGAGCAATAAAATAGGGGAGGTGGGATTAGTAACAAAAGACATTGTTTCTCGGTATGTGATGAACAACAGGCTAGAACCCAAGTTTCTCAGAATAGATTTGATACTTCACGGCCAGGCCCTCCTGCCTCCCTTGCAGAGCAATAAATTAAATAACAAGAAATTTACCAGCCCTGAAGCCCACCAAAGCAAACAAACTCTTGAATTCTGTGCTGTCATCAGACCCAGGAAAGTTCTTGCGGGATCACAAAACAAATCGAGCAGTTGAGGGCTTCCGGGCAGCTAACTAACAAAAATATACTATCAGAGGATGCAGTCCAGTGAGCTCTGCGTCCGTCACAGCAGTAGGCCGCAAACCTGGGCTTCCGTTACAGAGCTTCACCCCCACATCTGGTGAAGTTGTGACAATCAGTGTCAGACCATTTTAGAAATCAGATACTCTGGGTACCAGGAAGTTGATTCGACTTCCACTTCCTTAACAAAACACACATTAATATTTAAGCTTCACTTTTATAAAGCTGGGTTCTGTCTTAAACACAAGTTAAAGTTATGCACTGGGAAAATTCACTTGCATGTAGCGAAAGCTTTTCCAGCTATTTCTAACCATTTTAAAAAAAGCAAGCTAATTGAATCCTGGTGGTTTGTTGTTGTTATTTGACAGCTTAATATATGTACTAAATCTTAATATTAAAAATATATATCTAGAGAAAGCAGGAAAAAAAATCTATAAAATATTTCCTTATTAAGTAGAAATGAAATCATGTTTATTATGCTCTATTCTGTATTGTTTTTCGCATCTTTCTTCAATTAGATGGCCAGATGACACAGATCATCATGTTACTTTCATTACTGTGAGCACAGACTTTTCTCTCAAGGTTGGACCTCTCGCTTTATCTTTTTTTAAAAAAAAAAAGATAGTTCCCCTTTAAAAAAAACCCCATATTTTATTGTAACAGATTAATAGAGTGCCACAAAACTGATAACACAATCTTGAATGCGGTGTGGGATTCCAGTTCAATTCCAGAGGTCTCATTTTTCAGACATTAGAAAATGTTTCTCACTTATGAAAGTTTCTTTCTCTTTTCAAATGTTGGTAAGATAAAAGGAGAAGCAGAAAAAAACCCCTTTATTTAAGAGCCTTGCTGAATTGTGTGAACAATCTATTTTTTTCAAATAACCATTTTGTATATGTTAATCTTTGTTATCTGAAGTTTCATGGTCAGCAGATGTTGAATGAAATAATATGCAAAGGTTTAAATTCAGTACCCACTGAACGCTTCTTGTATGGAAAGTTTACCTTGTGTGTAGATCCAGAATTGTTTATAGAAATGATAAATCTTGGTGGTGGTTTGGTCAGTCAGAATGTGCCTATTCTTCTATCTGTAGTCATATACGCCACCATTTAAACAATATACATAATTTAGTGACGTATGCCAACCCAAGGAGCTCCCTCCCCTCCCTGGGTAACCTCATTCAGGCCAAACAGGAAAATGCAAATAGTTGAGCCTTACAGCCTGCCCTGAAACTCAACAAACTACGTTTCTGCCGGACCAGGGGATTAAACGCCTTGCAGAACTGAGAGCCTGGTATCCAGAATGCCCTGCTTCCAATCCCCAGGTGTTCACATGTGGGAACGATTGACAAAAGGGCCACGGTGGATCCCAAATGATGGGCTGGCACATTGGGAGAGAAAATGAAACTGTGGCTTTATACGTCTGTGGCTGAGATTTCCAAAATGACGTGGGAGCCCAAGTGCCCTTGACTGCTGATCACTTCGGTCACTTTAGTTCTCACCCTGTCACAGCCTCACACCCTGATGAGAACAGGAAGTCAGTGCAGCCTGCTGAGGGAAGAGGTGCAGTGTGCTTTGTGAGGCAAGACCAACCACATTGCACTAACCGGATCTTACAAGTGGCCTCAGATTAATACTAGAGAGGGGGATTTAGTTGGCATTCTGGTCATTTAATAAGGTGCCAGAAAGGAAAAACCAATTGCCATGGATTTTCTCCAATATAAACTGCAGGGGTTATTGTCCCATTGCCTCTCCTGGCTGCCCAACTCCTCAGCCCCCTTCCTCTCGATGTGAGGAGAATGGATCACAAAGGCTTTCATGTTACACATAACATATGTGGGTCTACCTTTATCGTGTGCGTGTGCAGCGTATTCCACGTGGCGTAATGCCCATTATACTTGCTTTTGCACATCTGCTGTGTATGACACTGAAGAGAAATTAGGGCAGGCTTGAACCAGGCATCTTGGTGATAAAGCATCACGTTAAGCCTCTCACCCACCGCTCTCGCTGGTGCCCTTTCATCCAGAGCTGCAGCAGTCCATGCTGATCTATTCCTGGGTTTCGCTCGAACAAAGAATGCCAATCGCTGTCACGTTAACTCCCAGCTCATCAGCTGTGTGACCCGTCAGTCACAAACCCTGGGGCTCGTAAGTTTTAGGCATTTACAAGAATTTTCCCCTGGAAGAGCGCGATGTGCAAACCTACCTCCAAGCCCTTGATTGGCTGACGGTGGGTTACTCAGACGTGGAGCTAGGATTTTAATTGGTTGTGAGGCCTAGCTCCGCACGAAAGAGTTCTTTCAGTGCCCAGAGGAGGTTTGTGGTGGTGTTATTTTTAGGGTAGGTGAGGAATATTATTGACTGTGATTTTCAGAGGAGCCGAAGGCAGTTAATTCCCAACTCCTTTGAAAATCTCAGCCTTTCCCATTGTGCTACCATGGCACAAGAGAGTTGCTGATAAACAGAGCTGTGCCTGTGATCTCTAGTGCACTCTCCTGAGCATGTTGGATCTTTTATGCAAGAGAGCGGTTGGCTGTTCTTCAGAGGAATATGAAAGAATCAGTGAGGTCCTCCAGGTGATTGTTAAAATCATATACAGCCTAGAGGTGCATATTTATCTGATCTCATGGTCGCAGCTGCTGTGAAACTTACTTAAAGCCCAGTATTGCAGAGTACCATCAAGTACCTGTTTGTGCAACCTCAGAGCATCAGCAGAATGATTTAATAGATGGACTGCAAAAGCCATCACTTCCTATGTTCCTAAAATAACACCTTTTTGCTGGTCTGTTTCTTTTTTTAATCATTTTCATTTAAAAAAGAAAAGAGTAAAGCTAGGAACAGTGAGTGATTTTCTTTAAAGAGGACAAGAACCAATTTTTTAACTGATGAATGGACATGAGGTTGGGGAATGTTTCTATGTATTTTAAGACTTCATTTTCCCTTAAACCTTATGAAAAACACCAATGTTTTCATTGTATATGGTGTTAGTGAGTGCGGTTTTGTTGGAACGGATGAAAGTATGGTCTTGTGGATAAGGTACTGGAGTGAGGTCAGAAAATCTAAGTTCAGTTCCTGAACATAGCTTTTCTACATGACCCTGGGCAATTTACTTAGGGTCAGATTTTTCAGAAGAGCTCAGAACGTTGGGTGCCTGGCCATAAGTATCACGATGGGAGCTGCAAAGGTACTGAGCGCTATTGAAAATCTGGCTCCAGCTTCAGGTGGTGAGCTTTTGAAAATCTGGCCCTGAGTTCTTTGGAGCACTGGGGGTGAAATCTTGGAGTGGCAAAAGTCCAGTTGACTTCAGTGGGACCAGGATTCCACCCCAGACGCGCATCTTTGCCTCAGTTCTCCATCTGCATCGTGTGAATATCTAGATAGCAGATGACTCTCCTCTCCTAGCTAACATTCTCCATGTGAATCAGCACTGTTGGGGTTAAAAACTCCTACACCTTTTTTCAGCTCACATCCCCTCTGTTACATCTACATGGAGATGGATACAGTAAAAGTTAAATGCTCCCCCAAACATCCTTACTTTATGCACTAACCTTCTATTGTTGGAAAATATTTTTTTCCCTTTGTTGAAGTGTGATTTCCCCATTTAAGGTATGAATGCTTCCCTTTAGGCTCTGTCTGCTTCTTGGCTTATGTACCCCTCGAGGTGCCAAAGCAGTGGCCATTTGGTCATTCATGAGGAAAAATAAATTTCACAAATGCTTTCCTGACCCATACCTTGCTTTTAGGTGTGTGGGGAGGATGGTCTTAGTATATTTCACACTCTTCTTCAAGCACAGAGAATGAAATTTTCATAGAGAGTGTGGTTCTTCCATGGATCAGACTCAAAATGGTTTTATTATCAAGGTCTTATAAAGGCTTATATGATGCATAATGTTCTGTTTTGTAAAACAATTTGAAGTGCTCTTTTAAAACAAAAATACTCATTTCAAAGTGGTACAACTTCTATCATGTTGCTGAAGTCTGCTTAAAAATTTTGTGAATATGTGAACTTTTTATTTAGCAAAGATTCCCGAGAGGTTGACATGACTCTCTCTCTATCCCCATTCTCCTTCCGAGTGTTTCCTCCATTTGTATGATACTGTGTGCAACATCCCTTTGTTTAGTTGACAGTGTCTTATTCATTTGCCTTATTGCCTGGGCTCTTGAAGTTGCTGGGGAATTGTATTGACAATGATAGTTTCTAATTCTATTACACTGTTCAACCACCGTACCATAGCAAATAGGCAACTCATCCTATGTAATAGCGCTCTTTGCATGCTAGGTTTATATGGTGGTGGTGTTCCAAAAAATAAAAATATATGTAGATGCAAAGATTAAAAGAAATCTGCAAGCAGTAGTCCTCCTTATTGGTTCTATGGAAGCACATAAGAGTCCATTTCTGTGGTATTGATGTTGGTGGGATTTTTGCCATTGATGTTGAATGGGACCAGGAGCACACCTGAATTGCTGAGTTGTCCTGTGATAGCACATGGCATAGATAATAGAGCTTACAGGTACTTTCTTGACCTATGCTGGATGTGAACTTCGCGGTGTAACTATTGGACTAATGACACTTAATAGTGAACATCAGTTCATTTATTTATTTTTTTATTCCAGCTACATAACCTGCTAAGGATCTCATATTATGACTTTGCTTTCAGGGATATGTTGAACTTTATGTATTTTTAAAGATCTGCTGTCCCTATTACAAGCCTCATTTATGCACAGCATTAAAAGCTCTTCCAGTTTGAGTTTTATTTGTTCTCTTGATCTGAATTATCTCAGAGTAGCCACTTTTGCTGCACTCTGATTTGTTGATTATTGTTCTTGACATTTTTCTTCATGGAAAAAGTGGAAACTTTCTTGTGACTGCATTGTGCTCTTCCAGTCATGTGCAACGTACAGCATCTTCACTATCTACTGATACCATTTCTGAGGTTAATCTATTGTAAAATTAGATTGTAAAAATGGACACAGTTACCACATTTACATGCCAGTGCCAAAGGACTCATGAAGTAATTCAGATACTGTACAATTCCTTGTGCGGAAATCACTGCAAAATTCATTTGTAAGTGACATGTAAACCATGCAAATTAGCATGGATTCTTTCTCAGTTCAATTCATCTTTCAGAGGTTGTTACCCTCCCAATCTGATTGCTTTAAGAACACAGATTGTCTTCTCTTGATGGTGAAACGGCTTTAATCCCTTTTTCCAAAGGTCAACTAATCTCCAGTTTTAAGTGCAATAGATGCAAATACAGTTCTCTTGCAATGCTCCTTCTAATTTAATTCTCTCCTAAGCTTTCATGTATAAACCTAGTAATGGATCAAGTTTGGAAGGGGTCAAAAGGTTTCTGTTCTAGTAAAATTTAAATTGACATCACATACTGATAATGGTGTTCTCTGCTTTACTATAAACACTAGCTACTACTATATTGGCATATCATTCTGTACAATAACACTGATATTCTAAGCTGAGGCACATCATATTCTTTGCTTTGTTGGCAAACCTAGCACTTGCAACCGAAATAGAGTAGAGACAAAAATACATTAATTTTGTTCATGGCTGTAGTGCAGTGTCTTCGGCTTAATTTTTTTTGTTCCATCATCTCTAAATGTACACATTTGTAGACTAAAAATATGCATTCAAACTGCATATGAATTTCAAGTTAATAATTCCTTGAATTATACATGGAAGAGGCCTCAAAAAAGTCTAAATATTATCTTCCACTCCAGCCTACTTGGAGAAAAAGACCCTGTAAAAACCAACTATATAGATCAGATTTTATTCTTTTCATTCTTTTTGGCTTACAGTCCTTCACATCTTTAAAGAGGAGAGAGGGAGCACTCTACCATCCTATTGATTATAGACAGGAGAATGGCAAACACATAGTGAAATATTGGCAGCATCTTTCTTCCAGCTGAAACACGTCTGTGATGGCCTCCAGAGTTAGAGCAAGCTTCATTGTTAAATTCAAAAGAGGGCTGGCGTTATCAGCCAGGGACACTTACAGGATTTGATTGATAAATTTACTACTCTTGTGGATTACCTCTTCCTTTTGTGCAGGTCTCCGGCTGTATGTCTGGGCTGGGTCCTGACAGAATCCAGAACCTACGTCTATACTAATTTACTGTGAAGTACTGAGGAGCCAGAGTATTGTTACACAAGCCATTGTGACATAGAGAACAGGGCCTGGATTTTGTTGGATGGCACTTTTTCCTCTTTGGAGCACAGTCTTTCTTACAACTGATTTTTGTTATTTCCTGACCTTCTGAAAGTGTTGTTATGACTATTTAAGGAATCTATGGAGATGTATTCTCGTAAAAGACAGTGTTACTGATTACTTTAAAAAAACCAAATATAGTTGTACACAGCACAGCTTTTATGCAGAGCATTTCAAATAACTTTATTCTAATCCCTGTCTAACTCCCTGTGCTGTCATCACTACAGTCAAGCAGGAAAAGAACTTAGTGTCACATTGGGACACCCTAGCTTATCCCCCAAGAAGTCCCAGTGACTACTTTTGACCTAAGGTGCTGCCCTGGGGATTGGAATCCGCTATAGAGATTATTTTAAATCAAAACGGTCCTTTCTGAATGACAAGTGAGCCATTAAGTAGATGGGCAGCTTTTTAATTCTCAAAACACAAAGGAATTAAGGCCAACAGAAACTTTGGTGCTAGTGAATTTCTTTGTTTTTTCATGCAGTGTTGTTGTAGCCATGCCAGTCCCAGGATATTGGCGAGAGAAGGTGGGTGAGGTTCATATCTTTTATTGGACTGACTTCATTTGGTGAGAGAGACAAGCTTTCGAGCTACACAGAGCTCTTCCTGAAGTCTGGGAAAAGTACTCAGAGCATCACAGCTAAGGACAAGACTGAATAAATAATTTAGCCATAAGCAGTTAGCACATAATCTAAGGGCCCATTCAAGGTGAATTGGCCCATTAACCCATTTGTAGTCATAGGACAAAAAGGGGGGATAGTGGGTTACAGTGTGTTGCAATAAACCATAAATCCAATGTCTTTATTAATACCATGATTTTTAGCGTCTAAAAAAGCTTTGAACATAAGTTCCCAGGCTCGTCTTTTGGAAATGTTGTGCAGGTTTCCTTTGAGGATGAGGACTGAGAGGTCAGATACAGAGTGATCGCTTTGTGGAAAGTGTTCACCCAAAGGTAATGTGGTGTTTTTGTCTTTTATTTTTATTTTCCTGTGTGAGTTCATTTGAGAGTGTAGTGATAGTCTGGTTTCACCCACGTAGTTGTTGCTGGGGCCTTTAATGCTCTGGATGAGGTACACCACCTTGTGAGAGGCATGTGGAGGACCCCTGGATCCTGAAAGGTAGGGGTGTGTGTGTGGTTGGGGTGGGGGAGTTGGTCAGTGTAGCAGTGGAGATGTGTCGGCAGGTTTTGCATCTGTTCTAGCAGGCTGGTGCTGCTTTGAGTTGGTGTGTTCTGGTCTATAGGGAGCTTGCTTCTGAGGGAGAGGTTGGAGGGTTGTTTGAAGGTCACTAGAGGGGGTTCACGATGGGGTCTCCATCGAGAATGGGCGTAGTTGTTTGATGGTACCCTCCTATGGTTTCCAGTGTGAAGTGATAGGTGACAGCTAGGGGTGTGTGGTCGGAGGGGGTTTTATTTCAGTGTTGAAGCAGGTTCTCTTGGGGTATTTGGGCGGCCCATTCTTTGGTGGAGTGTCCTTGTTTAGTGAAGGCAGTTTTGAGTGTGTTAAGGAGTGCATCCTGGGCTTTCTCTTTGAAACATATTCTGTGCCTGACTGTAGTGAACAGATACCTTGGTGTGTTTGGGGTGGTTACTGGGTCTCTGAAGGCAGGTGATCTGTGGATTTCTTGTATATAGTTGTCTATAGGGTTTTGCTGGAGTAAGGACTGCAGGATCACACTTTTATTTTGTTGCTGCTTTAGATAAATGACTGTAAAATGTAGTCAGTGTGTCTTTCACTGGATTTGCTATGACTAAAAACCTCCTCTGAACAGTCCGAATGTGAATGCAATGGCTCGCCGCAGCTTTGAAATCCATTTCCCACAATGTTAAGAATTAAAAAGCCACAAAAGCCGACCTGTACATTTGTGTTGTATGAGCACTGCTGATACACAGCAGAGCTGTCATTTTAAGAGGAAATCATCCATCATCTGCCTGCTAGTCCTCAATAATCACCTTCTATTACAGTCAGATAGAATCTTCAATCGGTGGCATGGTGCCAGTTTTTCCACAGTTCCCAGTTTCCTGTTCTTTACAGAGGTATTCAAAATAAATCGCCATTCAGCTCAACAAATGTAGCATTTGAGGAGAATATTATTGTCCGTTAGCATGTTACCTCCAAAGAAAATCCAGGCTGGGGTGTAATTTGCAGAATTAAACATTGTTAACCGATCCCCCCGCCCGAATTGCATTTCATAATTACTGTTGTTGTTTTCATACACACGGATGCAATGTAAAACTTGAAAGACGTTGAGCAATGACCCTATTATTAACAGTATAAGCAATGACCTGATTAGAAGGATTCCATGAAGCAGAAAGGTAAAGGTGCCAGTACAAGGGGAAGTCATGGAGATAAAATGCATAGGGAAAATGGCAAAGGTTAAGAAATAGTTGGTTGTTTTTATAGCATATCTCTTTACTGTCTTTTGGAAAAAATGCATCCAGGTTAAAATATTTTTCAAAGTATCTGACTCTTTAAATATTTTGTTTTCATCCAGCTGTGAAATAAAACACAACAGAGTAGTGAACTGAATCTCTCCCTATCATTTACGGTGCTAATGGTAACCTCTGCTTTATGCATACCATTCCGTATGCTTTATAGCCTTCACCGAAGAGCAGTTCTTACCTTTTGCACAAGGTTGAAGTGTGGCACTAAAGCAAAGACATTGACACACATCAGTGGTTTATCCTTTTGGAAAATAAATAATAGTAAAATTGTGAGATAGTAAAAAAAATAGTAAAATTTCTCTCTCTTCCTGGTCTTAAAATAAGTAAGTAGCAGTTTGGTTCTGTATTCAACGTGTAGTGTCCTACTTTGCGATTAAAACTAGATAGTGTATTTTGAGAGCAGTGCACAGTACACACTTGAATTCACCAAAGGAAAATAGGAAATAATTCACTCTGGCTTGAAAAGGGTGGGGATTTCTTTGTTTCTTTTTATATTTATTCAGGAAAAGCTGACAATCGTCCCACATTTAATGAACAACACCATCAATCACTGTGCTGACAATGAGCGGAAAAGAGAGGTAGATGTCAGACTGACGGCATATTGCTTTTTTCAGCTAGGGTCTGGCTGTTTATAACACTTTTCATTGGCCCAGCTCTTGCTGGACTAGGACAGGAATAGAAAGAAGAGCCAGAAATTGGGTGGGAAGCTGCTTTGGCTTTTGTGCTGTGCAACCTGAAATAATCCTCGAACACATGGTAGCTATGGTGTAACTTTCACAATTTTGCTTGGCCAGCTGATGCCATTTTCCTGTCTTGTATCGAGATTGTGGAAATCGGATTTGGTGGCTGAGAAAAGGCTACATTGTAACCTTAAAATCTGGTCTGAGTTAAGGGTAGCACATAGCAGTAACAATGGCCCACCCTCCCTCTCCAGCTCCCCTCACTCTGGGGAGGCAATCAGGTTCTTCACCCCATTTCATGGAGCAATTTACTCTATGTACCCAGTCAGCTCCTCTAGCTGGAGCATGGAGCTAGAACTGTTTTTATTGCACCCTCCTTGACCACTTGCCAACAGTGGTGAGTAGCCCTTACTCTCCCTTGCACAGTCAGGATAAGCAGGGTCGATCAGTGGGGTTGTGGGCTGGAGAAGGGCCTTTGCTCCCCTTTGTGACAGTCTAGTCCACCGGGAGGAGGACACAGAAGGATTTTAAAGCTCCAGTCGTGAAGGACGAGATGTGGTCTCAGCTTGGCTGGCTGTGGAGACAAAGGCTCTGACCTAACATAGAAAGAGAACATTCGGAGCTGTGCCCGATCATGTTACCGGGAGGTCCTCGGTCTGCAAAATGTGGGTTAGCCCAATCAGCTCTTAAAATAGCAGTTTAAATGCCTAACTCGGGAGATGTTTCCTTCTGCCCAGAATTTGTATTTTAAAATACACTCATCCATCAAAAAAGACAAAAAAGGAACGGATGCCAACTCCAGCTTAAATGCCTGGCCTGTCACTACCATGGTGTCACCCCGTATCAAGCCATCGTGACGCCATTATTTTCATCAGCAGCATAAAACTGGAGCAGCATCGTGGTGAATTGAGTACAGTTTCTTTTCAGCCTTTTTAGAAAGAACAGTGTTATTAGCAACTGCTTCGTTTATTGGCCTCCTGCGTGACCTTGAGCAGGACGCGTCCCCTCTCCATGCCTTTCTTTTCACTCCCACGTGGAATTCCTCTTGTCTGTGTAGATTGTAAACGCTTCAGGGCAGAGACTGTCTCGCAGCACCCGGTCCAATGGGGATGCTCAAAAAATAGGAGGGAAAATCATGGAAAATTTCAGTTATTTTAATTTTCATTGATTCCAAGGCCAGAAAGGACCACTGTGACCATGTGCTCTGAGCTCCTGTAGAAGGCAGGCCAGTGAACTGCCTCAAAATAATTCCTTCCAATCCCGATTTTAAAATGGTCAGTGATGGAGGTTCCACCACGGCCCTTGGTAAATTGTTCCAATTTTGCAGGTTTCAGAAAGGAACAATTTTCTGCTCCAAATATTTTGGTGATGATATTTATTGAAGTTTTTCATTTAAAATTTTTTTTGAGTTTTTCCCCTCTCCCTCTTTCTACCATTGTTTCTTCTTCCCCTTTTCCCATTTTGCCACAGAGGAAAAGGAGGGGTGGGGGGGAAGAAGATTAACATTCAGTTTTTGATTTGAGTGGCTGAGTTTCATGTTTCCTTTGGCCGCTCTTGAACTATGCCAAAGGGAAGGAGGTTTTGAAAAATGAGAGTGACAGAAGGAAAAATGGAGAAATCCCCTCTCTGGACTGGATGACATTCATTCTAATGCATTTGATGGTGAAAAGGTGGGGAGCCTTTTTTCAATATACAAAAATGGAAAATTCTGAAAACTTTTAATTAAAAGTTTTTGGTTTAAAAAAATAAAAGGCAATTTTTTTGGTTGGAGAAAACCTTCAAACAAAAAATTTGGACCAGGGTCTTTAACCACCCTCTGCGCGAGCACTGAACAGCAATGCCTCTGAAGTTTGGAGAGTTTTATGTAGGGGTTTGGCATGGCAGTTTCCCCCTCCTACGGGTTTTCTGTGAAAAAGAAGTAATATAACCCTGAAGGAAGTAGCTCCACAACTGGGTTTGGTCTGGTCCAGATGGGAAAGTCTTACCCCAACGTCCCAGGCTCTTAGTACCTTTATAGTCTCAAACTGGCGTATCAGGCATCCCTGCCAAATGAGTGGATGGTCTCTGTCTATTTACTTTGGACAAGAGTTTGCACCACCCCAGTTGCTCCCTCCCCAGCAGAGAGGCCAAGGAAGGACAGGCTAGGTCAGTGGCTTTCAGACTTTTTTTACTGGTGACCCCTTTCACACAGCAAATCTCTGAGTGTGACCCCCCCCCTTATAAATTAAAAACACTTTTTTATATATTTAACACTATTATAAATGCTGGAGGCAAAGCAGGGTTTGGGGTGGAGGTTGACAGC
The DNA here is from genome assembly GCF_016161935.1 of Mauremys reevesii. Taxonomy (NCBI): domain Eukaryota; kingdom Metazoa; phylum Chordata; order Testudines; family Geoemydidae; genus Mauremys; species Mauremys reevesii. Next base: position 2,373,479 of record NC_052630.1, read on the forward strand.
TTGTGACCCTCCATGTAATAACCTCATGACCCCCTGAGGGGTCCTGACCCCCAGTTTGAGAACCCCCGGGCTGGGTAGATTGAACCTCCTTTCCCATGCTAAGGGGTGGTGCCTTCATGTTAGGATGGGATGGGAGAAGTTACTCTACTGCTGCTCCTGCTCTCTCTGCGCTGTGGCTAGAGAGAAGACCTAGCTCTCTAGGGCTGTCAAAAACACAACATCGCTGAACAAAAATAGATAAATAAAGAGTTTAAAAAATCACCTTTCATAGCCCCTGTTGTGCAAGATGCCACCTAGCTGGGTTCAGTCCCCAGCTCTGCCATAGACTTCCTGTCTGGGCAAGTGCTCAGTCTTCATATGTCTCTGTTCCCAGCACTTCCTAACCTCATGGGAGTGCTGGGAGGGTAACTACATTACAAAGATTGTCAGGTGCTATGTTAATGGCCATCTTGAAATACCTTTAATAGATTGGAATAAACGATGTATGTGAGCTTCCACATACAAGCATGGAGAACTACATATACAATCCATCTTGGAACACTCCTGCAGGAATTTCAGATCCAATAAACTCACAGGTAAAACTCTCCCGTTTAGGTAGTGTCGTCCCTGTTTGATACTTACGCAATGGATAATATTCTTCACCTACGCAGTAATACGAGTCTAATCAAACCAAGATATCGATGCAAGTTAGGAATGTTCTCTGCTTTGTTTAGCTGGCTCAGAACAGTGCATGCGAGAAGACACAACTGAGTGGATAATGTTTGTGAGACAAGGAGGGGCTTGCAGCATTTTGTGGCGTGTCAGATGCCTCTCAATGGAGTGGAAAACATCACACATCTACACGGCTTTTTGTCTGTGGCATGCCTTTCGCTTCCCTGAAATGCATTCGACATATCACAGAATGCTGCCACCCTTACTGCTGACTTGTCAAATGTAACCTTCTGCTGACAGTATGCATGATTTGATGATGGATCCAGCACACAAGTTACATGGTATTTGGCTTTCCCGAGACAAACAGGGCAACCTGTCTTGGAATAATGTTTCAGATCACCTTCTGGATCTTTGGTTTTTCTGCTGAAACATAGTTGTGCTTCTAGTTCCAGTTACTGAGTTGGACAAGGTTGGTATAAGGAAATATAAGAGGAGTGTTGCTGAATTGCGATATAATTATAAGAATAAGGCATACTGCACATGGAAAGCACCTAGTGGGATGGAAATACTGACTATACTGAGCTCAGGGAAACAGCCACCCTTGCATCTCCTCCATCATTTGAAACAAATGAAAACTGGGCCGATAAATTTCATGATCTATTCCCAGATGTTTTGTTTAAAGGAAAATTTCCTTACGTGCAAACTAACTGCAAACTAGAAATGTAATTGCTATGAAACTTAAAACTATCTAGAGAAAATTATAGCTACTCGATGAAATATATATTTTCTCAGCATAAAAGAAAGAACGTTCTCATCCAGAAATGGTATGTAAATAAATAAACTCTAATTGGTTTGACAATGCCCCTTTTCCTGGCAGTGCCAAGAATCCTAGCATTGTAATTACACAGTTCTGGGCAGACATGTGGTTTCCATTAAGAAAGACTTGTGATTGACTGAGTTCATGATCCATGTCAGAAAAAACACATCAGTGTCTTTATAAAAAGAAAAAAAAATAGATCCAAATTTACTTCTAACTTCATGAGAACTGGGCATTTGGAAATAGTTTTAAAGCAGTGTGATGAATGGGATAAGTGAAGCAGGTCACTATCAGGAAAGCAGCCGAGTTGATATTTGTATATAATCTTAGATTAGTTAAATGCAACGACTTGCATTTCTACAAGGAAAAGAAACAAATTCTTGCATTCTTTTGATGGATATATATATTTTTTAAAATCTTCTGTTCCAAACCATTTTTTTTCAGTTGTTTCTTTTCAGCAACATTATGTTTGTAAATGTTTTCAATTAAAATGAAAAATATGTTCAAAGTCTTAACATATTGTGTTTGGCTTGCATCATACAAGAACACTAAAACAAAGCTAATACACTTACAAGTTTTGAGAGCAGAAAACTGCACGTGTTTTTCTAGGTGGAAGAAAAACTGGTTGGTTTATGAAAGGGAGCAATTTTAAACTAAAAATCTAATGACTTTGCCTTAATCACCGAAAGTGACTAAATGTTGGATAGTTTATTTTCTGCCTTCGCATAAATACTTTTAAAATGACAAACATTTGAGGAGGCTGCCAAATACTGTCATTTCTTGGCAACCTTAACTTTTTATGCTAGATGTATTTTCCTGACAACAAAACAATTCTGTCTCTCCCCCCCACCCCCTTGAAATACTGTTTTGTCAAAAAATAGTGGCAAAATACATGCTGATTTCTTTTAAATGGATAATATCTGTGATGGCTTAAAAAAGTGATTATTTAGACTATTACAAAATATGAAGAGGTCACCAATCTGGTGAACAGTAAGATTTCTTTTGTTGGAAGTTGATTTTTTGCAATAGTAGCCATATCAATAAATAGATATTTGAATATTTTAGGTTCCCTTGTAGGGAGAAAGAATGGTCTAATTAGAGTAGTTTTCAACCTTTTTTCAGTTGCGGCCCCCTAAAAGGTTTCTAATGGAAGTGCAGACCCATTTGGAAATCTTAGAGATTTTCTGTGGACCCCCAGGTGTCCACGACAACAGGTTGAAAACCACTGGTCTAATGGTTAAGTCATCAGGCTGAGAATCCAGGAGACCTGTGTTTTATTTCTGGCTGTGCTGCAGACTTCTGGTGCAAGCCAAGGGTGCTGGAACCTTTGCTCCACACCCCCAGCAGTGCCCTGCCAGCCGGTCCCCTACCCCACACCCTCCGCAGTGCCCCCTGCTGCCTCATCCACCCTGGATGGGGTCTCTAGGAGCCAAGACCCTGGCCCCCTCCAGGCCCCTGCTTTCCCCTCTCTTTGCCAGGGCTGCCTCCCAGCAATGATCCCAGAGAGGCGCCTTTGCCAACCGAAGCGCGAACCCAAGCGCCAGATGCTGCTCAGTGGAAAAGAGCCAAATCAAGCAGGGCAATCTGCTGCCAGTGGTGCCACCCAACCACAAGGCCTTGCGGCGTCCAGGCCTGCCCCTACCCAATGGCCGCCAGCTCTGTGCAAGCCTCTCTGGGAACCGTAGTTCTCATAGTGCACTAGGGTGGCCAGCAGCAGCCTGGAGGTGTTAGCTGCCTTTCTGCACTGTGTGAGCAGGAAGGGACAGGAGCTGCTTCCAGCTGCAGGGGGAAGGGGATGAACTTTGCAAAGACACGGGCCAGGTCATCCCTCCCCACTATTGCTGGAAGCAGACCCCGTCCCTTCCTGCCCACACAGTGCCGAAAGGCTGCCGCTGGCCATAAGCCCTGGCAGAAATTGGGGGGGGGGATGTTTCTTTTGTTAAAAAGTGAGGGGCATGGCCCCTCGCTCCCCTGGTTACGGTGCCACTGGTGTGAACATGGGCAAGTCACTTCATCTACCTTGTGCCTCAGTTACCTATACCCATCTGGTGATAATACGATGCTACTTCTCACAGGTGTTGAGGATGAAATCCATGAATTGTCCATGAATGATCATGAGGAGGCTATACAAATACTGAGACAGACAGATGCAAAGGATTTTAAGTGTACAGTCCCTATTCCAATAATGTAGGCATGTAGCTCTGTGTCTAAGATGGCTCACTCCGCACAGCTGGGTGCTCCAAAATACAAACTTTGTCCCAAACTTCAAAGAAATGTTACCTGGGCCTCGAAGATCATTCTTGATTAAAATACACCTCTACCCCGATATAACGCGACCCGATATAACACGAATTCGGATATAATGCGGTAAAGCAGCGCTCCGGGGGTGTGGAGCTGCGCACTCCAGCGGATCAAAGCAAGTTCAATATAACGTGGTTTCACCTATAACGCGGTAAGATTTTTTTGGCTCCCGAGGACAGCGTTATATCGGGGTAGAGGTGTATAGTGTGGAGTCGCACACATTTCTAACATGCCTCTGAAGGTTTAGATGATCAGAAAGCAGGGCCTTAATAAAGTTCCTGGAACAAATTGACTCACAGGAAGACATTAGATAGTCCATTTCCGAATTTGATTGGGCACAAGAGACCTGTACCACAAGGAAACCACTTTGGACTTAGAGCATTATCCACTTGGGATTTCTTTGCTTATTGCTTGCTTACTTGCTAGAGTCTCTTTGGAAATGTGTCTTCTTTCAGTCATTTGAAGCTGTCACTCCAAACTGCCCATGACTCAGGCAAATTGGCTTCTCTGCGCACCTTTTAACTATCCAGCCCAGTGTGTTAAATTAGACATAGAACAATTCTATCCAGAAATTTTGACTTTGAGCATTTATTATAAATAAAAATTGGTTTAAATAACCTAGTTTGATATTACAACATGTAATAAACAGAGTTTTGAGAGAGAGAGTTTATGGGGTGCTGCCTTAATGTAGGAACCAAGTTTAGAAATGTGGGTGCACATCTTGAAAATCTGTGTCCTACTGGATATGCAAAAATCCTGCAGTTGTGTGCCAGATTGTTAACTGCACATGTGAATGACCACTCCTGTGGGTGGCGCGTGCACAGGCCGGCTTCCAGTAGATGGGCCACAAAAATGTGCACACACGCTTGAAAATCTGGGCCTAGGACTGAGTTTGCAAATGCAGACAATCTGTGCAGGTTGCTTGAATGGATTTATGAAGTATGAACCTGATCCCAAACCCATTGAAGTTAATAGGAGAGTTTGTACTTTTGGATCAGGCTCTAAGTGCTTTAAGAGATGTGGTCAGCATGAAGCTATTTTGGAAAATCTCAGTCTTGACTTTCTTCTCAGATTGGCCCTTTCCTATATGAATCATATTGTCAGGGCCTTTTGGAGTGGGGGGGGGAGTGCCCAGTAATTGCAGGATTAATCTCTTAGTCTTAAAAATGATAAGCAGTTCTTGGAGTCGATGCATGTTTTATTAAAAATGCTTTTCATAGAAATTATTTTTTTGCCTGTAATTTTTTATAGTACAGTTTCATTAAACTGTGCTTTCCCACTCTGGATAGTGGATTTTATACGATTATTGAAATGTCCTTTTTGTGAGATCGCAAAAGAACAATTGTCTGGTTAAAAGCCTTGGTACGTCAGTTAAAAATAGGAACCCCCAGACTAGTCATAGGGTCAGCAACATGCAGATTGTAAAAGAAAAACTTAAACTATGGAACAAGAAGTAAGTTTTTGCCTGTTCAGTTTTGCTGCGTGTTTGGTTACATTGGTTTTCAGAGCTAGAGGGCTGGTGAAATATCTGACTTTGTTGACACCAAAGTCTTCCTGGGTAAGCAGAGGGCCACAGAACCATCCTTCTCAAACTGAAATTCTTCATAGGCCAAGACACTAGACTAGGACTCAGGAGATCTGGGCTCAGGCCTCACCTGTGCTCCAGGGAGTGTGATGACCATGTGTTACTCACTTTAGGGCTTGCTCATGCAAGGCACGGACCACTCAGGTATTTTAATGGGTCAGGACCAAAGCATGTGAATAGGCCCTTTGAAGTCAAGGGTATTTCATTAGTAATAAGCCCTGGTGCAGACAGGACTAAGAAAAGGATTTTCCCTGAGCATGCACAGAGGCCTACATTAGCAGCCTGGCCCAGCTTGCTTCCCTAATCCCCTGCTGTTACACCAAACGAGGTCACTCCTGCGTTCGGACTCCTTTTCCAGTTCTGTTCATCATACTACCAATGGGGCACTGAGCACTTGTTAGGGTGTTTACTGGAGCAGGAACGTTTAGCACCTTGCAGGGTAGCATGTGTAATATGCCTCAGTTCCCTCTCTGTGTTCTGAGGAGAATAATGCTTTGCTCCCTAATTGGGGGTGTGTGTATAATAAAGAGGATACATTCATTAGTGCTGTGATGGTGCTCAGTGCTATGGCACTGGGAGACACCCTCAATAAATACAAGGAAAATGACTACCTGAAGTTAACCTGAGCTGCAGGGAACTCAGCACTTCTGAAAATCAGGCCAGTCATTTGGCGCTTAACTTCAGGCTCTTGTTCCGTGTCCGTTGTGTTTGCACAGGATGGAATGTAGTGTCAGTGACAGCAGCAAGGTGTTCCTTTCCCCCCGGTAGCCTTGTTACCGTCTGATACTAGCTCAGTGGGTGTGTCGCAGAGTGGGGATGGCTGGGTGGGAATGCAAACCGAGCTTGATACTTGTATAAGAAGGAGAGGAATACCCACATAATCCCCTATGAGAACCTGGCAGGTCTTGCCATTGTCTTGATGCATTTGGGGCTTTGTAGGGTTGGAGGGGCTGTGAATAGCAGACTCAGCAAACGGTGCACCTTTGGACTCTCCTCAGACTGTAACGCTGTTCAGACTAGCATTAGTGAGTGGTAGGTAGGACTTCAGACCTGATCCAACTGTGCTATCTTGCGGGGATGGGAAATCCAGGGAGCCTTGCAGAAAGGCCCCAGGAGCAGTGGTTCTGGGGCCATATTCCCTGGGATATTCAGGATCTGCTTGGTTAAGAGGCTATGCCCCCTTCCCCCTTCTATGCAGTCACTAACCCCTTCTTTTATAGGGATGATACCTCTGGTTTTTAGTGGTTTCAAAGCTGCAGCTACTGGGTAAATATTCAAAAGGTCCTATGGAGACTAAATCCTCATTTCAAGTTGTGTAGGAGCTTCTGAATATTTTACCCATTGTGTATTAATTTGTCTCTTGCTTGATATTTATGGGGAAAGGTTAGGGTTAGGCACGGGGCTGATTTAGATGGGGACTTTTGCACTCTTTGTGATGCAGGATATGATCCTCTTCATATAAAACCAAACTCAACAGCTGCTGAAAATCCTTTAAAATTAAAAAGAACACATGGAAAATATTTTTAAAGCTTTATGCTGAGATCTGACCAAATTGCACATTTTTTGTGTGTTTTTATTCATGCTCAGTCTTGAGCTGAGACACCAGAACCATCTGACTTGTTAGTTCCACCACCAGAAACATAAAATCCCCGGTGGAAATAGATGTGCTATAGAATTGGAGTGAATTTTTTGGCAGGAAAAGGCATCATTTGTCTGAAGCTACAGAAAATTCCTCTTTCAGGGTCTGGTGTAGATAGGAAATTACTCCGTCCATGTTTGGTGGATAAACCCCCATACGAAGGCGCCAGGACTTCTCCAAATGGGTTAGAAACTTCTCTGTTTACCAGCTCTTGACAGATGTCATCCCTGCTTGGGAATCTCAGCCCACCAGTCAATATACCCTGCTACATTTACCTAAACGGCATGTCCTCCTCCATGTTGTTGCATCCACGCAATAATTAAATGTGCCTTCAAACAGTATTGAAGGTAGGTAGTCTTTGAGCTTATTGGCTAATTAGTTTAGCTTTGTCCTGTAGCTTCCCATCACTGTGTAATCAATATTACTCTAGAGAACATTCCGCCAATATTGGAAACAGATACCTCCTGCCTTAAGGTATGGCCTCACTGCCATTTAGGTTCTACTGTAAAATAGTTTTAGTGAGAGTATAGAGTCAGTTACGCTTTCAGGAAGGCTGATATATGAATGTACCTTTTCAAAAAGCATATTTATATGCACAAAAATGACTCCTCATATTTCCTCTGGTTCCTTTTTTTCTCTCTTTAAATCTTTGGATTTCCAAGAAATGTAACCAAGTAAGACAAAGCTTTTCAGTGCAGTTGCCAAATAGAGCGTTTGTTTTATTTAAATACCGTCTTTGGAAAGCAATAATCTTACATTTGAAAAAATTACAATGGGGGATAGAAGTGTAATGAAAAATGCGGAGTTTAGGTACAGTTACCTCTTCTGAGGGGAGAGAGTGTTCTAGAAAACTTCATAATGAAGTGAATGTGTTTTAATGCACGTTAGAATTTTTAATTCTCTAGCTGTTTCTGCTGACTGCTTTAAAAATGTTGTATGCAGTGTTGTTGTAGCTGTGTTGGTCCCAGGATATTAGAGAGAGAGAGAGAGAGAGAGAGAGAAGGTGGGTGAGGTAATATATTTTATTGGACCAACTTTTGTTGTCTTGTTTATCTCGATCACCAGCAGAAGTTGATCCAATAAAAGATTAAAATGGGGCTGTCGTATGCTTTTTGGACTTAAGCTACACCCTGCTGCTTAAACTGTCTCATTTATTCTAATGTATGCAGAATTTTAAATTAATAATAGGATGTACATTCTTCTTGAATATATATTCAGGAAGAACATACATGGATGGATATATATATAAATAAATACAGTATTTTATGCATTCAAAAGTGATATGAAATAATCATTCAGACCTACCAAATATTAATTCTTATACATGTTTGTGGTTTTGTGTATAAAAATAGCACTTTGAGATCTACTGATGCAAAGCACTATATCAGAGCTTGTGTGTGTGTTTAAAAAGGAATCTTTTCTGATCTTGCAGCAGCAGAATAATAAGAAGGTGTTTAAAACAGAAGTGGTAATAACTTTTATAGTACCACTGAATCAATGTTATTGAGAAAAGTCTTGGGGCATTGCAATACCTGTACCTCATGTATGCTGTAATAATGTACAGTGCTACAATGACATCTATTGTAGCATAACCAATAGCACATATTAGGATATCAAGCTGCGAGTTTTTGTTTGTTAGGTAAAGTGGTTTTCAAATTAGTTTTTAATGAGTTCTAATATTTTAAGCTTACATGAGATTTTGAATAAGAGGTGCTTATATTAGACAATGGTATACAATATTACTTCATGGGATAACATTTAATTAAAATACACTAATTTATGTATTTGTTTATTAGTTTGATCCCTAAAGCAGCAAAAAAAAGTGATTTTTTTAATGAAAAAATGTAAATGAGGACTTTGGCATCACTAATAAAGGGAAATTAGCATAAGTTAAAAATTTGTTCTTTCACTTTAGTAATGTTATACAAATAACTTCAAAATAACTATTTGATTAGAAGCCTGCTCAGTTTCCATTGAGAAGGTGAAGACGCCAGTCCTACTCCCATTGGTCCTGATTTTGCTACCCTGGCTCATAATGTCATTCAGTGCAATGGGACTCCATGTAAGGGACTAGTAATGTGCCAGATTCTCATCTGCTGTAAATTATCTGAGCTCCATTGATTTGGATGGAGTAACACTAATTTACACTAGCAGAGGAGTCGGCGTAGCATGAATGAGTGCATTTGGCTCACTGATGTTTAAGGGAGTTTTTACAGTTGGCTTCAATAGGGGCAAGATTAGGTTGCTGTGGGAATAACCTTCTATTTTCCTCATTTCCTTTTTGGCTTTATTAGGTTTTACCTGATTAGCTCTTGTCTAAAAATATGTTTCCTCTTAGTACTTTAAACATATGAGAAGTTGCAATGCAAAAGCCCCATCTTGATACTGACAAACTTTCCACTGACATTTATGGGAATTCTGCCTGAACAGGGATAGTTAAATTTGGGGCTCAGATTTTTGTCTTGTGGTGATGTATTATAATAACAAGAGAAATAAGGTTGTTAGTAACCTGCTAATGAGACTATTTTTGTTTGAGGTCCTTTTTTGTTTATATATATATATTTATTTTTACACCCTCAGGCCCAGATACTGCAATTTATGGTGGGTTGATCCTGCAAAATTCTGTAGTCCTTGGCTCTGATCCAGCAAAACACTTAATAACCTGGTAGTCTCACTGAAGTCGATGGGACTCTGCCCATGCTTAAAGTTAAACAGGTACTTAAGTGCATAGCTGGATGTCCTGCAACTTTGGATCCATTGGAGTCAATAGGGCTCTGTATGGACCCAGCTAATTGCAGGATCTTAGTCTAAAAGGATGGGTTGGTTTGTGTAAGATTATCTGTTGCCAACTGTCTGTGAACAAGGGGAGAGAAATCAGGAAGCAAAAACCCCTGTTACTCTATTTCTTAATCTGTATGTACAATTTGTAAAACTAAGATACAAGAAGGTGAATCATTTTGGAGGAAGTCAGTCCATTGCCTGAAAATGAAGTCTCCGGTATTAGTTTCAGTGGAGTAAAATACATGACAAGACATTCCCTGAGATTTCCCCCCCCCCCACGTTCTCCCTTTGTTACTTATTTACATTCACACTTCTTCACTTCAGTACAGTTTTTAATAAACAGCTTGTGGAGGTTTACTGTTTGTTAATGAACTGTCAATAGACACATGGTTTTAAAAAAAAAGAGTTGCCAGTTTGAAGGAAAAGTGTTTATGCCATTAAGACAGAGAGAAAAGCAGCTTTGGCTGAGGCTGGTTGTTCTCTCAGTCCTCAGCAGCACCGCTTCAGGTTGGCTGTTGGGATTTCGCCTTTAAGCAATAGGGGAAGTGGCAGATTGTTTGCAGAAGAAGTGCCAATAGTCATTAAGAAGAAGTTGTGAAGTGTTTTAAAACATGGCTGTTTGCATTCTCAACAAAACAAGAGCTGGAGTCACACAAAAGTACATAGAGACAAATGCACATGTTTTTGTGCAAACTTTTCCCGTGTTGACTCAGAAGTGAAAGTGGGACGACCGATGTTCACTCTTAGTCAAAGCAACTGGGTTTGAAAGTAACTGGGTTTTTTGTTGTTCTCTCTCTCTCTCTCTCTCTCTTGCTCTCTCTTTGCTGTACATTATGTACATCATAGACACGTTTGAATGAGGAAATTGTGCCTGTAAAAAAAAGTCAGCGGATGAAAAGCAGAGTTGATTTTAAAAATAACGCCCAATATTACTGTGCAGTCAACTCCCAATGCTTTTTAGGCGAAAGGAAAAGAAAATCTTGAAAGCATTTAAGCAATAAAAGTACAGCAAGAAAAAGCTCTCTAATATTCTTTTGTGGGCATGAAGTGGTAATGTATATTGGGAAAATGGAACAACTTTTTAAAAAAGCAATATATGATGTCAAAAGTAATACACACTGCATCAATACATACTGTGTGTCTGTATCAGAGGGGTAGCCGTGTTAGTCTGGATCTGTAAGAGCAGCAAAGAGTCTTGTGGCACCTTATAGACTAACAGACGTTTGGGAGCATGAGCTTTCGTGCGTGAATACCCACTTCGTCAGATGTGTGCCTCTGTGTATTATACATACCTATATGTACATATTGGGCCTGATTCGGAAAGTACTTAAGCACATGAGGTATTCTACCTTTGTTAGTAATCAACTGATTAACTTTACAATTTTATAATTAAATCATGTACTTAAATATGCATGGGCCCCCTACGTACCTATATGTGTGTATATATATCATAAATCCTATAACCTACTAGTTTTAAAAACAAATTAGCCAAATGTGACTAATACCAATTTGCTCCCATTTGGGATCCTTTAAAATTGACATTTAATTTTGTAATATTTTTCTACTTTTTTCCTTAAAAATTTCATGTATCTTTTTTTTTTTTTTTTTAAGTCTAGCCTAAGTCACAAATGCATCCTTTTTCTCATGTATATTTGATACCAGGCTCCAGTCTAATCTGATAAAGTGCACTTTGCCTGTGGTGTCTTACAATAAGCTGGCTGCATTAGTGCCGGGAAAAATCAATACCGATTTATAATTTACCATCGCAAAAACCTATCACTTTTTATGACCCTCTATCCTGGCTCATTAATATTACATTAAAACACTCCCCCACACACACTGCAACAGGGTGAAATTGTAAGCCAGTCAGGTTTGCAGTCATAAAGAAAACTTTAATTGGCCTTAGTTTGGGAATTCGCCTCAGATTTTGTTTACGTATGTGATTTACAAAAAAATAGTTTTGTGGTGGATTTTTAAAATGTATCGCGGTAACACACCTTACCGTTTTTTAGGTCACAGAGCTTCTTTCTAACTTGTTAAATACCAGTGCTAGAAGACATTGCTTTCATAAAATGACTATGGACTTGGTCAATCACTCAGTGCCTTTGCTTTTTTATTTGCATTTCTTTTACTGCAGTGACAAAGGATAACAAATCACGTTCGCTAACAACATTTTCTTTTCTTCTTCTAGTCATAGTTGGGTTTTTTGCTGCTGTTTGTTTCAGGAGCACTACGAAGATATTTTGGAGAAAAATTATGGAAACCAAATCATGATACATTATATTGTCTCTCTTTAAAAAAAAAATTGCTTTTCTTTTCTGAATTGGCAAGAGAAAAGTGATCAGAGTTGGCTGTTACTGGCCTGCTCCTGGGGGCTGCTGATGGCTTTCTGTAATGTGCAGAGCACCCTCCACTCCGGTTGACTTCGTTGGGGCAAGAGATGCTCAGCACCTTACACATTTGGGCCTAATATTTTGCTCTCTCCGGTACACAGTGGAGACCACGACAGGAACTGAGAAATGTAAAACCAAAAATGCATTCAGTGGTTCTTATATTTTTAGAAATGAAGACGCCCCCCCCACCCCAAACAAAAAAATACTTTGCCCCCTGCAAAGGGAATTAAAACAGTTTCATGCTCATATGTTTTTAGACTCCAAAACTCCTTATATCTAAATTCTTTCCAGATAATGTCGAAAATAATGATGTCAGTGTTTATGTTGGCAACAGAAAGGTGCTCTTTATTTATTTCATACTATTCACAGCGTTTCCAGGGAATCTTTTTTTTCTTCCCTTCATCTTCTTAATAACATGAAAATCCCATCCTAACAACATGTTTTGTTGTCTTCCTTGCTGCATTAAAGTTAAGGAATAAATAAGTAAACAGAGTGTAAACAGAGAAGCAAATAAATAAATTGGAAATTCAGTGTGTTCTCAAGTGTGCAGTAGATCCACACCATGCAGCAAGTACATGTCGTGATTGGGTTTTTAAAAGACGTTCGCCTCCCTACTGACTGACAGGGCCTATTGATTTTTTAGGTTTCTGCCGTCATCAGTTTTCAGCCTCACAGCGGCCATATGTCGAGGTCAGGGCGCGTGGGGGCTCAGGCAGGCAGCCTTCGCCACATCCCAAAGTGAAGGGCCGATGAAAGAAAATCAATCATGTCATAAGTGGGAAGCATCAAAAATTTTCCCCCTGTATGGCCAAAGCCCATCAGGCTGTCTCCACTCAGTAGCTAAGGTTAGGCATCTGTCAAGTCAGGCTAGGTGAAAAGTATTAGAAATGCCAGTTAACCCATGGTAAAGCTGAGTGGAGCAGTGCTTTATTTCCCTTTGTTTGCCTGTTGGATATGACAAGGTTAGCATTTTCACTTAATTTTTGAGACAAGGTAGCATTCCATGTCCCCCTTCCCCTTCGCAGTTAATCTACAGAGTATACTATACTGGATCGATTTTTTGGCTACTGATTATAAAGCCGATAAGAACTAGTATAATATATATAAAACCAGATGTTTTTCTTTCATGATCCACTGGGAGGTCAGCAATGTTGTATATTTATAAAGTTCCCAAAATGTATACCCTAAATGAAGGATTATATGGAGCACAGCTCTTTTGAGCAGCTCTCTGCACATATAAGTTTTAGTGATTTAAAATTAATTGCCCATTTCACATATTGGTATGAATTTTACTTGACTCTCATTCCAGAATTTCTTCACTAAATTGACAGTAAATATTTTCATTGTTCCCTAATTGGAGAAAATATATTTCATGCACTTTGTGAAAGTATACTGTTGTGCTGTATGATTTTAATCTTTCCCCTCCTTGTACCATTTAAAATCCATACAATTAGATTGTGCAATTATGCTAAATAATCGATCTTCTGTATCTTGTTTGCTGTTTATATGATACCTCTTGCAGAGAGAAAAACATATCTGCGTATGTCCACTAAATTTGAAATACTGATTTGGTAATACAATGGGATAGTTAAGATTATGTTGGCAATCCTTCAAGGTTTTTGATTGCAGATCATGCACCCTCAGGGATATTGCAATAGGCCATGGATAACCAACTATGTGTAGACTTATTGTTAATGAATTAGACACAAAGAAAAACTAATTAATCAATATAAAAATGGGAGAATAGCCCAAATGTGTTAAACTTGTGTAGAACGAAAGCTCTAATTGCCATAAAGATAGGGTTTTTTTATATATGTTACTTTCATATTTTAAAACTGTCCTTTATCTTATCTCCCTGGGTGACTCTTGTCTTTTCTGAGAAGGAGGAATCTCTTCCAAGATTGATGCTGCCAATTGAAACTCTGGTTCTGAAAGCTCATGAGAGGAGTTGTTCCTGTGAGCATTTGATCTAGAATTGGAGTTGGCAGCATGGTTTGCTTGAGAGATCATTCCACGTGGAGCAGACACACCAAAAACAGGGAGAGAATGAAGTAAATGACTGAACTAAGCTGTGCTTTAACTTTCTGCTTCTAAATTGACATTCACTGCCCAAATCGAGATGTATACTTACTAATACATGTTTTAGTTCTCTGTGCTTCAGTAATTACACACTCCATTCCATAGCGATAAAAAGACAAAATGTTTCTTTAATCAGCACTATGATGTGAGACCGTTAAGGTAATAGTGCTTGAAACTATTAGAACCTCAAAGATATTGACTGGCTTGCTTTTGGCAGGTATAATTGCGTTTTTAGGTTATATTATGTGGGCTTATACGAGTTATTTTAACACAGAAGATCTCACTGTCCACAGTTTTAACAGTGGGGAGAGTTATATGGGGTGGAAAAATCTGCTTTTGAGAGCTTTTGAGGCTGCTAAAGTGCGCTCTAATTGGGACTGCTTTCTAGTTCCTGTAATGACGAGGCCTGCCGGGGAATCTAGTCCATACCTCTGAATGAACTTGGTTGAGTGGGACAAAATTATTTTTGAAAACTTTCCTAAAGTGTATTTGATGTGTTTGGTGATGCATCATGGGAAAAGACCGGTTAGAGAACATCACTTGTGTGAATTCAACCCACAGGGAAATCCCTCTCCCCTTGATGTACAAATATTATTCCCCATAATGCAGCTGAGAGTTAAGAACTCACCGGAGAGTCTATAGACCCCATAGCATCCAAGTGTTTGGCCTCATCGTGCAAACATCAATGGCTATTAGCTAAGATAGTCAAGGGTGCAACCCCATGCACCGGCCATCCCTAAGCCTGCCAGATGCTGGGACTGGATGACAAGGGTGAATCACTTGATAAGTACCCCGTTTCAGTCATTCTCTCTCAAGCATCTGGCACTGGCCACTGTCGGAAGACAGGATGCTGGGCTAGATGGACCATTGGGCTGACCCAATATGGCCGTTCTTATGCTCTTAAACACTGAGGACACGTCTACACTGCAATAAAACAGCTGCAGCTGGCTTGGGCTGCAGGGCTACCAAACTGCAGTGTAGATGTCTGGGCTCGACACCAGACGGTCGCAGAGTCTGGGCTCCAGCCTAAGCCTGGATGTCTGCCCTGCCCTGCAGTTTGATAGCCAGCAGCCTGAGCCCTGCGAACCCATAGGGCCGCCCAGAGGATTCAGGGGCCTGCCTGGGGCAAAGTGGGGGGAGCTGCGGCACTTGTATTCACCTGGCGGCGGTCTGAGTCTTCAGCGGCGGGGGGCCCTTCAGTCGCTCTACGTCTTTGGCAGCACTGAAGGGCCCCCTGCCACCGCAATGCCGCCAAAGACCCGGATCGCCGCCAGGCCAGGGCTTGCGGGGCCCAGGGCAAATTGCCCCACTTCTCCCCCGCTCTGGGCGGCCCTGCGAACCCAAGTCAGTTGACCCAGGCTAGCTGCAGGTATTTTATTGCAGCACAGACATACCCTGAGTAACTTTACTCCTGGATCCATAGATATATATATATATTTTAAAGGCCAGAAGGGACCATTGTGATCATGTAGTCTGACCTCCTGCAGAGCGCAGGCTGTAGAATTTCTCTCCGTAATGTCTGCATCAAGCCAGAACGTGTGATAGAACTGAAGCCTCGCTCTGAGAGAGTCCCACACAGACTCCTGTGAGTAGTTCAATTGGACTCGTCACATGAGTAAAGTTAGTCACGTGTTTGCGTGATTGGACCCTTTATTTGTGATGCTGGTAGAAAAAAGTGACCAAAGAGAGTGTGATTCTCCTCTCACTTACAGTAGTGAAATCCAGGAGTGACTCCAGAGTAGTCAGCGGAGTTAGTGAGAATGTGAGAGGAGAATCAGGCCCAACAATTGTTACTATGTTGAATTATGAATGTCCAGGTCAGGGAAGAAATTATACATTGTGTAAAAAAGGGCAAGAATGATTGTATCTCAGCAATAAGGCCTTATCTAAATCAATCTAAGCAAGGGTTAAACTGGTTTAAATGTGTCCACGTTAGGAGTTTGCACCAGTTCAGTTAGATCCATTTAGCTAAACAAATACACTTTTCTAGTACAAACAAGAGCTAAGGTAAGATTCACTTTTGGAATGGACTTATGGTATAGTGTATTATGTTGGTGTCATAGCTTTTGTTTTACAGACACTGAATAGTTAATTCCAACTATTAAAGAGAAATGTAAACATTTGCATTTGAATATTTTAGAATTAAACCAGATTTGGTGGTGGTGGTGGTGGTGGGGAGAGGCTTATCCTAATCACATTGTCCTTTTTATGCACTGCATTGTTACAATCAAATCCTGCTAGTCATCCACAAAGCATGCATTAGCCAGATGTAACCTATCTACAACAGGTAAAGCTTATGAGGAAGTATAGAGCATACTTCACAATGCTGTAGTTTAAAATCATTTTAAATATAGCAGAATTGGTAGGCTGAGCACATGGAAGAAGTCAAAGGCTTTTTCTGTATTTTAACTGGAACCTAATTCATGAGTTCATAAATAGTTGGCTGACATTTTTTTCCCAGGCCCAAAAGTTTCAATCAAGAAATGAAAATGTCTTCCCCCAAATGAAATAAGGTTAAATAGCGGCAATGCAAGAAGGACAGAGACTTGTTGTTGTTATGGCAGCAATTGACCATCAGGTTTGTGGTAAGATATAGTACAGACCTGAGATAAAGACCGTTCCTATCTCAGCAGGCGGGGGGGCGGCAAGCAAGCAGGCAAGCAGCAGCGCGCGCGCGCCGCGCCGCCTTCCCCCTCCCCGGGTCCGGTCCTCCTCCTCTTGGGGGGGGGGGAGGGGGGGGTGGATCTGCCGAGCGCATGCCTGCGGCGCCGGGCAGGTCCACCGGAGCGAGCGGACCCGGACCAGCGCCGCTGCGCGCCGGGAGAGCAACCGAGCCGCGGGAAGACGGGACGGACCGCCCGCCGCGCCGCTGCCGCAGGTCCGCCCGTCCCCCCCGGGACCCGACCCGCGCAGGCATACCGCGAGAGCAGCCCCAAGCCAAATCGCCCCCCCCAGGATGCCGCCTGCCGGGCACTGCCCGCTGGTGCCTAGAGCCGCCCCTGTATCTCAGAGAACTCTTGATCTGTATGGGACAGAATAGAACAGATTTCCCACTTGCTCACTTCAGGCCCCAGTGCTAGTTTTGAAGGACCAGTGGCTGCAGGGTCAAAGCCGGTTGAGTTGTCTTGGCGGGACTGCATCCCCTCCACCTTTTCTCTTGAAGGGCTGTGTTGGGCTCCCTTTGAAGGCTGATCAGTTAATGGTTGCACTATTGTGCTTTGAGAATATGAAGCGCTGTCAAAAATGTTATCGTTAAGGCCATCCTTGATCAGCCGGAGTGAGAATACTGCTGAACAGCATGAACCAAGTCCTTTCCCACTGATGTACATGAGCGACCTCTGCAGACTGTCAAGGGCCTGCCAGGATGAGTATCATGCAATGGCTCTGGCAGTTAAGCCTAGGTTCTCTCATCTGGGAATCCAGGGCACTAAAAATAATAATAATTGGAGATATACCAATCTCCTAGAACTGGAAGGGACCTTGAAAGGTCATTGAGTCCAGCCCCCTGCCTTCACTAGGCAGGACCAATTTTTGCCCCAGATCCCTAAGTAGTCTCCTCGAGGATTGAACTCACAACCCTGGGTTTAGCAGGCCAATGCTCAAACCACTGAGCTATCCCTCCCAACTACAGGGGAAATGGCCCCACTGCTTAGCTTTTGGTGTAGGGATCTTTTTTTCCACCTCCAACCATTAGTCCATAAGGTGGATTAGTTACGAGACTGGATCAACCTAATGAGTACCCATGGACCGTAAAATGTGCTCGCCCTGTATCGCAACCCCATCTTTCACCAGAATGGGCTCTCCTCAGCCAGCTCTTTCCCATCCAGTCTCACTTTTTATATACTACTCTCCCTTCCCAGCCAGCATACGCTTCCCCTAAGCTGACCACAAGTGTTGCTGGGAGCCCAGCCACACCTCAAGGAATCTGTGGCTGCCAGGGTACCCTCGCTGCGGCTTCTCTCCTTCCTGCCCTCTGGCCTCTCCAGAATGGCACCCCCAATACAGAGTATCTTAAGCTTTGGCCATATGGGTCAGTTCTGCATAGACCTTTTCAGGATACAGGGTAGAGACCACAAAGTTCTGTTTTATTTGAAAAAAAATTGTCTACTGCAGCACATAAGAGTAACATTGCTCCAGACAGCACTTCAAAGGCATTTCAGCCCTATTAAAACAATAAATTCCAATGGTTCCAAAGAAGCTGTTTAAGATCTCTTGGGCCAGAAATCCATTTTAACAACAACAACAAAAAAGTCCCTGAATACAGATGTACCCAATACACTTCAGAACTGTTATGGTCTTCTAGATAAATAATATTCATTTTTAAAAATGTCTTTATAATACACATTTCAAAATGTTTAAAATATATTTTTATGATAGACCAGGATGAGTTCTAAAGAGCCATTAGGGCTTAGTAGGAAATAATACACATTTTAAAAATAGTGTTTTAAATACACATTTTAGGACTGTCACAATGCAGATGAATTTCAAGGAAAGATATTTTTTCCCCTACTCCCTTTTCTCCAACTAGCATAAAAGTAATGAACATTTCCACACACATGTGCCTACTTTAAAACTGAATGCTGATGATCGGTCTTAAATGGATGCAAGCTAGGAAGCTCCAAATTTAGGCTGAAATGTCCTCCTTTAATTAGCTCAATGTGTGGTGCAGCTGATGTGATACCATCCTGAGGCAGCTTCAGAACTGTGGGTGACATTACATACCATATAAGATATAGATGCAGTACCCATGTACAGCTGGGAATGTAACAGACAGCACTGCAGCCTTGCTTGTGGATTATTTTTGGCTTTTGTCACTTCAGGGCAGACTCTGTGACTTCAGTGGAGTCTCACTGAGGATGAATTTTATCCTTTGTGTCAGATCCAGCCACAGTGTGCCTCTGTGGTGGCTGGACCATAGCAGTGCCATACTCAGAGTTTGTTTATCTGGGGAAGTTATTCTGGAGCAAGGACTGGTAGACTGTTAAAGGACTATAGATGTGCTGGCATAACTCCCTGTGGAATAAGCTAAACCAGAAAAAGGCACTTTAATTCCAGAATCAGTGTCCACACAGAGAGCCACTCTGCTCAATGTGCCCATGTAGACAAGCGCTGAGGTTCTTGCTCTCCGCAGCCAAGGAGGAGGTGCTTAAATGTGAGGGGAAGTGCCCCTTTTCCAACAGGAAAGTGGTACAGTTTGTGGGAAATGGAGGGCTCTTTTCCTAAGGCAGAGATGAGCTCTTCATGGTCTGAGTGAACATCAGCCAACCTGGGTGTGTGCCCTGAATATAGAGGGTACGTCTTAGATGATGTTTCCGTTCAGGTCAGCCAGAAAGGGAAACAAAAAGGGGCTCATCCGCAGAAAGAGAAACCTCCAGGGAACCCCCCCACAATGATTAGGGGAGGAGAGCTCTCCCCACCAAAGACTGTACGACAAGAGGAGAAAAGTCCCCAATGACACAGCTGCCTTCAGGGAACCTGCTTCCCTCACAGGTTTTGAAATGTGGCCCCAATCACCATATGTGAACATCATGTGATTGGTATTTGTGGAAACTGATCCCTGATGAGAGGCCTGGTATGAACCTTCTCCTGTCCTGTGTCAGCTGACTGGGCCCAGGAAATAAAGTTGTCTCTTATCAGAAATCCGGTGTGTGTGTGTCATACCATTATTACATGGTGTTAGAAGAAAACTAACTTAAATACTGGAGAAAAAGGAGCAAAGGAAGCCAGATGACTCCTTTAGTTTGGAAGGGAACCTAGCAGAGAACTGGGGGGAGGTATTTATAGCACTTCCAAATTATCCTGGAAGCGAGCATTCAAAGGAGCTAGACAGGGTGAATGGTTATTTGCATTGTGGTATCGCCTGGAGTCCCAGTTGTGGATCAGTGCCCCATTGTGTTAGACACAGTACAAACATTTGACAGCTGTGGCAGGCCCATTGGCACTGGAGATTACTATACATTCTGGGGACATCATAAACGGGACTGCTAATTGCTAGGCCACTTTGTGCAAAACATGCAAGAATATGATGATCCATGTAAGAATGTTTCTTGGCTATTATGAAACGGAGTTATGCAGTAAAGCTAATACATATGCATTGGAACAGTTAACAAATGGGATATTATATTTGTTTGAGGTATAACAGAAAAGTGGGTCAAAGCAAAGTTATTGTGAGAAATAGAGTAGACTTTGCAAAGAACAATGGATATTTGAAGGACTAGTGAAAATTGTGCTTCCCAAATGAAAGTATTATAACAAGCATGAAAAGAACTGACGTGCACCTAATTAAAGATGTGTATATCAAAGTTTCAGGTTAAAATAGAAGGGTAATAGAAGATGGACACAATATTTGTTTGCAATAATTGGGGAGGTAATCATGACACGGCACAAGGGTTGAGCTAACATACGTGAAATAAAAGTAGCCATTTTCCAAAAAGCATGTATGCCAGTCTGCCCAAATAACAAAGAAATACAAAATAATGTTCATTCAGGAGCATTTAGCTGATGGACAAAACCAGGAGGATGATGATGCAGAATTAGAGCTTTTTGTTGGATCTCTTAAGTTTACAAAGCCAGGCTCTACAGATTGATTTGACACTAGGAATAAATGAGGAAAAAGTGAATTTCACAATAGAGGCTGGAGCTTCATGTGATGTAACCACAGCATATAGTGGTAATATGAAAATGTGGCTT
This sequence comes from Mauremys reevesii, assembly GCF_016161935.1. Lineage (NCBI taxonomy): Eukaryota > Metazoa > Chordata > Testudines > Geoemydidae > Mauremys > Mauremys reevesii. Next base: position 2,394,415 of record NC_052630.1, read on the forward strand.
ATTTCACATATCGAGCACAAAAGGAGCCCACTACTATAAAAATTATATCTGCTAACAGGCACAAGTGCATTTGGTTTAAATGGGAAAGATTAACTCTGATTAAAGGGTTAATTTTTTTTATCCAAAACCAAGTTGTTGTACAACACATCAAGTAAGAATGTAATAACTCATTATAAATCCATTTGCTCACCCTGGGATTCCAAATGAGTTAAATAACAGATAATGGCCCTCAATCCATGCATGGTTTTTTGTTTTTGTTTTTGTTTGTTTTTTGGTAATTCCCTTCGATATATCAGTTCAAGCACACCCTGGTCAAGCCCTGACTGTACACTCTCACATAGTTTAGCAGAAAAGGCAGGATAAATAGAATGGCCGGATGCAAAGGAGCAGTGCTTGGCACTGTTAGAAGATTCCAACGTGCCTCTCCGGGCTGCGTTGGGGTTACCAGTTCAGAGACTCATGAACAGAAGGGCAGACACCTTAGTGCCAGCATCTAATATCCTTCTGGAGCCAAAGATCCTGAGACCTGAAGTTGTTATGAAGGAGGAATATACCACAAAGCTAAAAGAAGAAATACTAAGGTAAAGAATACTCAACAGTTACTCTCACTGCAGGTGGGAGAGAATGGTAGATCCAAAGAGAGAGAGGCTGGCGCCCTGCCAAAATTAATGGCTATATTATGAGCTCTCAGGTCATACGTCCTAACTCCTCCCCTTTAGGGGCAGCTCTACTGGAGGACTTGAAGATACTTAAGCAACAGCAAGAAGACACTGCTGGCTGGCTGTCTCTTGAACAGGCTATTGCAAAAGGAACAGAGCCTAGGATCACCGGCTCTGTGCATCATTGATTCCCAGCAAACCTACATATATTCCCGTGAGATTAACTTCAGTTCTTTGCCTGCTTTGCCATCTGCAGCGGTGGGAGTATGCCTGTTTGGGCAGAGAACAAAGAGATCTCCTGTGGATAGCAGGAACTGAGTAGTTTGGCAGCAGACCTCTTTGCCTTCATACCTAGAGGGTGAGGTACTAGATTTCCTGGGAATTCTTGGGATCCGTGTTATACCTATTCTCTCTGTACATCTGTTGGCCCAAAAATGTCTTCCACCAACGTGGTGTGACATAGACTTGCCCTTCTAAATTTTCTCTTCCTGTGGGATTTTCCTGGTAGTGAATTGTTGGATCCTGTAACTTTCTTGCATGTCTGTCAGAGTTACCATCATACACACCCATATAGGAAGAGCTTGTGAAATTACTGTTAACTTCCCGAAACTCCAAATGCCTGTGTTGATGGCATGAGTAGGTCACAGTCAGTGATCAGTGCAGCTGAAGTCCAATACAAGCAAACTTGCAAGGAATTTCTATAAACCAAACCCTTTTCAGCACAAACTATCACAATAAAACATAACGGGGATAATTAATAATTGTTCCAGTGACCTTGAAAATTAATATTGTTTCCTATTCCTGTAAACAATCTGAGTTTCCTTTTTATTACTATTTTTTTTCCACAGTAATTTGGCATAAACACTCCTTTTCACATAATTTCCCCAGTTGACTTTTGTCTCCTTGGCAATTTCTGGCTTTAATAAAGAAAACCTAATTAAGAAGGAGCTGTTGATTGGTTTGCTAGTGTAATTAACGCAGGTGATGCTAATGAGTTTCAATGAAAACAGTGGTTTATAGGGAAAAATAAACAGTTGGGCTGCATATGGCTTGAGTGATATCTGCACTTTGGGAAGAAATTATGATGGTTTTCAAGCCTCATGTGAGTGGTTTGTGAGTGTGGGAGGGGGAGATAAACTATTTTATAAGGTGCATTAGTGGAGCTAGATCAAGTTGAGTAAACATCATGGTTTGGATGTATTAAAAATCAGATTTCTCCAAACTCATTAATTGCACTCGCAGGTTTTATCTGGCTGAGGAAAGGAAGAAATAATTGTTTTGCCTTTTTCTGCATGTGTCAAAGCTGCAGGGCAACCATAGCATTGTGAAGAGAGAATCTTGGGCCTTTGCTCTGTATGGCCCTGGGATTGTGGTTTCAGGGGTGGGAGTAGAGTCGGGAGGGAAACCCCGTTCCTCCCTGTTCTCCCACCCCATCCCCTAAAAATAAATGGGTTGGGGGGCGGGCAGGACTATGAAAGGAACTTTGAGATTTTGTACCACAGTTTTCATCACCTTCTGTGGGTTTTTTCCCCCTGTGAAGAGGCAATCTGGCCCTGAGAGCAGAATTATGACCCTCCAAGTCTAAATCAATGTAACACATGAGTCTTTATCTGGCTTTGAAGAGCCTGTCTTTAGTGGAGTGGGGCTTGTTGAATTTCTGCTAGAAACATGAAGACTGTAACGTTATCCAATTACCCTTTCTGCACTGCAGTTCCTTTATAAGGAGTCTTTACTTTTCCAATAACATTGACATCATTTTTTGTATATGGTCTACATTTCTAGAAGGCGTTTGTGGATGCCTAATTTACATAGCTTTCATTTTGCAAGGTGAAAGAAAGTGATGGTTATATTTTCAAGGGTATGCTCTCTTTTGTTCAGCCCCATTCTTTCTTTAAATCTTCCTTTTATTTGTTTTTTCCTTTTTTCTTTTCATTTTCATCTCATTTTTCATCATTATGTAGTTAATTCTTTTTTTCAGCTCATGCTCCACTTTGTCTTGTCTATTGCTGTGTGACAGAAAAGCCAGAGACATTCCTTGTCTGGCAGTACACCTCCAGGGACATCTTTTGAACTCTCATAATTTGTATTTATTGCCACCCACTTTGTAAGTTCACAGTTTAATTTGCCAGCAGTGGCAGTGTTAGGCCGACACAGTAAAACAAGATAACGTTAAAATGTCAGAACGAGAGGGGGCATGAATGATGCATTACCCACTGCTAGAACTTGCACTTGTCATGCCTTTCCACCAAAGTGATGTTAACTACCTTTTGAGAGCCTTATCTGACTGGTATTACTCAGAAATAGGATCATTAGTTCACTGCTCTGATTAGGAGGTTGCTATGGTTGATTAACTCTTCTGGAACTGGGCTTACGGTAGAAAACATTAAATGAATCTCACTGGGTTATACATCTAGAACTAATTTCATAATTATTTGTTGCAATTATTTGTAGTTGTTTACATGTGTATTTCCATAATATGGGGTTGATCTGATTGAATCAAAGATACAGGGGATATCTTTTAAACCATATTTTTGGGGGGATATTTGAAATTGTCTATACTGTTAAGCTCCTCCTCCAGTGTCAAATACCCTTTGTTTTGTTGTGGTTTGTTTGAAGTGATCTGGTTATGCAAATTACTGTAAAACTCGGAAATACTGCAATTGGATTTTCTAGTTTTGGACAAACTGAATTTTGTACTGATAGTGCTAGGGGAAGCCTCAAGCTTCGTGCATGCTACTGCTAAAATCAGGCTTTATGCACTTTTCTGGGGTGTGTAGAAAAGTGCTTTGCTTAACAACATGTGGGGGCTTCCAGAAAGATCAATGAGCATGCACTCGAGGAAACACATTGTTTAGTAGCAATCCAGTGCTTACCCCTGAGATGCTGGCAACCAAACTGGATGCAAAATTATTGCTAAAATTGCTTTTTCTTGGATTATTTGCCAAATCTGCAAAATTTAGGAAAAAAACAAGTATAGCAAACATTTAAACTATTAGAAGGTTTTCTTCAGTGACACATCCTGAATCAATATGGGAATGTATTTTCCAAATGCTGCCTTACCTTGGTTTATTCATTGTACAGACTGCTTCTCAATGACATTATGACCCCAGATACCACAATGCACAGTTAGTTACTGTGTACTGAAAAAATTGGGATCCCCTCAAAGGGGAGATGAGCAACAGAACATTAAAAATCATGTATATTCTAACCCATCGTGTCCATCTGTTGTATAATCCAGTGTTAACAATTTAGCTACTTATTATTTCAGTGTTTTTTCATTTTGCAGAGTTCACTCCATGTGCCCACCTGACATGGATAATTCCAAACTGATTTAAAGCAATGCATCAGAAAGAGCTAGATGAAATAAATGCTCCTGGTCCAACCCAGCTCTCATTGACTTCAGTGGGAGTTGGATCAGACAGTAATCCAGGGCCAAGTTGTGGACTCCTTACTCAGGTGGGTCATGCTATTGACTTCCACAGAATTATAGCTGGTAGGAAACTGGGCAGAATTTGGACTAAGATTAGTAGTACAAGATGCCTCCCGGGTTATGCAAACCCGATTTACGCAAATCCCCACTTACGGAAAAAGTTCCGTAAGCTAGAAATAGTTTTTTTGTTTGGTTGGTTGGTTGGATTTTTTGCGTAATGGTTGGGTATACGTTTCCAACTTAAGCAAAATTTGAGTCATGCAAGGCGTTCCGGAACGGAATGCTTGCATAAGTCGGGGAGTGTCTGTAAAAACAAAAAAGATTTGAAGCACCAATTCAAACTGTTAAGTCACTTTAGTGAGTGGATTTTGACCATTGGAAAAGAAGTTTTGCTTTGATAAATTGACATAAAGATTCCCGTGTTACCAGAAACACTTTTTTTTGAAGCAGAACTGAGCCATCTGAGGCAGAATTTACAGTTGCCTCCTGCCATTGTACCAGTTGACTGTATGTTATTCAGTGGGTTAAGGCCAAATCCTGTCTCTTACTCAATCCTTAGAAAAAAGCGAAGTAAGTGCCTAGATTTGGGCCATACCTTCATTAGGACTACTCACATGAATGAGTGCTGCAGGACCACGTCCCTGATTTGCAGTGGGTTTTGATACACTGCTACTACCACCATCATAATTGTGCTATATTTAAAATGTAATCTCTGGGTGGATTTACAGCTGCTGGTCCAGCTCCAGCTAGGTCCAAACCCCACACAGAGCAAGCCAGAAGTGTGTGCCTGCAAAGGCGGCATTCAGCTTACTTCCCCCATCCTGGTGGTAGTTTTGTGCAGGCCAGTTGTCCTGGGCCAAGCTGGAGAAGCTTGAGAGGCTGTCCTGACTTACCTGATGTTAAAAAGGCCCCAGGAGTCCAGAACCACAATCCGGGATTGGTGTAGCATAGGTGTATCCCAGCCACACACCTCTATTCACTGCTACATGAGCAGCAAGCATGTTGTGTGGTATTAACAACCCCCAAGTTAGCTCTTCACTGCTGGATGATTCACTTTACGCTGGGTGGATCCTTTGGCGACTTAATCTGGCCCTAAAACCAGATTATTCCAAGAGCCAACTCGGATCAACGAAGTCCGGACTTGCCACTACCTTTCCATGGGTTGCACTGTAGGACCCCCATCCTCAGTTAGTGTAAATCAGTGTTGTTCCATTGAGTTCAGTGGAGCTACACCAATTTACACCAGCCGAGGATCCGGCCCTACACTTTTATTGCAAGGAGATCTCCCCTTTACCAGCATTAGCATTTCTTGCCTGCACAGTCTGGAATTGGGTGTCTGCTTTTGAAGCCAGGATCCTCATTTGGCTTCTTCTTTTTTTTTTTTTTTTTTAAATGGAAGTTCCATTTGGAAACAGATAAGCCAAACGATCCGAAAGAACCTTTCCTTTTATTAAAATTAAATAAATTGCTGTGACATTTCCCACTTTTATGATGTGTTTTAAATGTGTTTCTTGGGGAAAAAAGGCTTAAGTGCAGAGCCGATCTGTTAGACTGACAAGAAAGACGTGAAATTTTTTCTCATCGTGGCAGAATGTTCTTCAGGGACTGGTGGATTTGTCTGTCCCTACAAAACAATTATTCCATCTGAATTATGATGCTGTTTGACACCTCCTGTTCTGTGAGCTGCCTCCTCAGTGCATTTTGCCTTGTTGCCCAAATAGTCACACATCTCATGTCATGTAAGAAAAAGAACAAAAAAGAAAGTGTCACCAATTTTGCTTACCTTTTTTGCTCTGAGCCAAGGCTTTTGCAGCACCATTAGGATGTAGATTATCATATTTAAAACCTGTGATGACACCATTGTACCCATCTGAATGATTAATCTGCTCATTAAAAGAGTGCCGATGGGCTAGTCTAATTGGAACATGGATCTTCTTAAAGGACGTTGCAGGGTCGGGAATAGGAAATATTACTCATAACATAAAGTGGGGATTAATTATGCTACTAAATACTACTGTGTGAAATTTACATATGGGTCTGGTCATTGGCAAGGGGTTAGCAAAAGTGTAGCATCCCATTTTTATAACCCTAAAGACATAAGCAATAGGTTTCTAGGAAAAAGCATGAATCTTTACCCAGTGTTATTTAAAAGCCAGATGTATAGTCAGATGCCACAGGAAGGGGCAGTAACACAGTTTTGTATCAGTTCATCACAACTGTTTAAACGGAGATGGTTTTCAAAGCGAAAATTGCAGCCATAGCTTTACTCCCAGCAGTGAGCTGGTCGGAATAATACTTTCTTTTAAAAAATTCTAGCAGCGAGTAACGGCACCATGCACCCCTTCCATCTGGCTTGTTGGGGTGCTCCATGGCAGAATGCGCTATGGCAGGTGCATAAGGTGAGGAAAAGAAAACCAAGCATACCTACCCTTTTGTTTGACAGTCACCTCGGATTGTCCCTGGTCAAAAAGCTGCCCCTTTTTTATAGATAAGAGACTTGCCCAAAGTCAGAAAGGAAGTCCGTGCTGAGCTGGGAATTTGGCCTCAGGTTCCTGAGTTCCAGTCTAGTCCCCTGTCCACTAGATCGTCCTTCCTGGTGTGAAAGTAAAGCAATATTCTAATAAAAGTTTTGGCCACTCATGGAAAAGAAAAAATGCAGTTGTCTTGAGTCCTTATTTGCCAAAACTCACAGGAACATTATCAGTGTGGACATATGAGTACATAAGTAGCGTTTCCTTCATGTAACTGGAAAAGCTGTTAAATGTATCTGGGTCATATTCCTTATAGAAAAGCCTCATAGAATCTAATTTAAAAGGGTAACTTTTCCAAAATTCTTTCTGTACCATCTTATGGAATTCTAAAAATTTATTCAGTTCTATAGGATGATCCATCAAGGAAACGCACTATAGAAATCTTACCATTTGCTGCTAAATTCTGTAGCACATTGAGATATTTTGATTAATAATTAAAGGCCAGCTCCAGCAAGCACTTACTCACACAAAATCCCAGTGGGAGTACTCATCTGAACAAGTACTATTCATGTGAGTAAGGATCTTAATTTAATTAAATATATAAACATTTCTGTTTGCAGAAATGCCATAGCCGTGTTGGTCCCAGGATATGAGAGAGACAAGGTGGGTGAGGTAATGTCTTTTATCGGGCCAGCGCCTGTTGGGGAAAGAGCTCCGCAGAGCTCTTCTGCAGAGACCAGGCTTGTCTCTCTCACCAAGAGAAGTTGGGTCTCACCACCTTGTCTCTCTCAAGCTTTTCTGTGTCATTCATAGTTCTGTTATCTGGTTGCCTTGATGAGTTTATCTAGGAGATGGGTCAACATTATTATCCCAGTTTTGCAGATGAGGGAACTGAGGCATGGACAGATTAAAGTGACTTGTGCAAGGTTACATGGGAGTCTATGGCAGAACAATGAAGTGAACTTAGCTCTCCCAAGTCCCTGTCCAGAACTTCAACTACAAGTCTGTCTGTCCTTCCTCTCTTGGCTTGAACATCCCAGTCCAGCAAAGCACTTAAGTTATGTTCACAGTCATTATGGGCTTCCAGTTCTGCCCATGGTTAAGTGCTTTATTGGTTGGGGCCTTGATGCTTTCAAGAATTGTTTTGAGGTCCACTGTTCATTTTAAACCTCTTCTCCTGACTCAGTTACAGGTTGGTTCTGCCATGGAAAGTCCTGTATCATGGATCTCTCATAGATTACAAGAGGAGTTTTGGCGTCATGTCCATGATAAAAGGCTCTTGATAATTACATGTGGTACATTCCTAATATCAAGTCAGCCAGAGGAGAACCTGTCTCCATAAGAGGGACTCATCAATGCCCAGGTACTCTGGTGATTAGGGCCATATAACTGTACGGAGTAGCTAGCCAGCTAGTGATCCAGCCAGCCAGATGGACGGGATTCACTGAGCAGCAGCCTCAAAAGGTATTGACTGGCAGCCAGTTGTTATAGACAGTAGTTTGCCTTGGGTGGGGGACGGGATGTAGAGCTTCTTACTGGCCTCCAAAGTGGGAGCTGATCAAAGTGTTGGCTTCGTAATTGCAATCCGCCTCCCCAGCAGCAGAGTTCGGGATCCCCTTGGAAACTGTTTTTTAATTCCTGAAAGCAACATAGAAGAGCTAGAAATACTCGTCAATATAAAAAAGAGTACCAGAGTTGTGCTTTAAAAATAGGCTTTTGGGATATTGCAAGTTTTTGCTGGCAAAACAATCATCATAAGCCAGTATTTTTCCTGCAAGTAATGAGATCATGGGAAAAACTGGATGAGCCACTTTTACAGTAGGTGAAAAAGAAAACACAATGTGTGATTGAGCTAGCAAAACATGTCCCGGAATATTTAGCCTCTACTGCATATAATAAGCTGCTGCTGTAGGGTCCTAAGTGGTAAAGTTAAAAGTAAGTGTATTTCTGACATGTTTGTCAGTGTTTCACTGAGCCCTGATGCTGCGTGGGGTTGATTTGTGGCTACGGACAAAGAATTTTTTAATAACGAATGTGTGAGAAAGAGGCGGCATTTATTGATGGGCTGTGTTGTTGACAGTGTTGTTTACATATTTGCAATGCCACCGCCCCTCAAGCTGCTGCAAACTTATCAAATCGCTTCAACTAACTCCCATGCTACCATCAGCAGTAGTCCAAATCTGTCACAAATGGCAACCTTCAGCGTTTGTTTGAAAAGACGGTTAACGGGGCTGAGTATTTGCAGAGATGCAAGGCATAGGCAAATGAGATTATTGCACAGAATATACGCTGTTCAATGGCTGTCTCATATAAAATATAGAGGCTACTTCTGAAACTCCTTGAATATTTTATTAGTAATGATATTGTCTTGTGCTTTTTTTGTTTTTTTGCACAGCTTTTCTTTTCAAGACTCATGTCTGGTGAGTTTTTTTCTTTTTCAAATATATGTTTTTTTTTTAAAGAGAGAGGAGAGACTGCCCATCTGTAAAAGAAATAAATGATATTTCTCCTGTCAGGATAATTTCCTTTATTTTTTTTTTAATGCTGTGAGGTTAAGAATCTCGCAGGAAAAAAATGGCACAATGGAGAATAAATGTTACCCAAGTTAAGTGTGTGTGAGGGTTAAAAAAGAAATAGCGAGTCCTTGATCAGGACCCAATTTAAAGCGCAATGTTCAGCTAAGGCCAGACAAAATAGCTTCTGTGGCGCTTTGTGTGACGTGGAAGCCAAGCATAGAGTATCTTCTGTAAAAATGCCCCCCTTTGGCTTACAAAGTGTCTTAAGTTACGTGAATGGGGAAAGTTTTGAAACAGGCCTTAGAGTTTGATATAATATCTCTCAGCTGGAATCAGTGCTTGTTACAGTGAATAACAGCGTGTTTTTTTTTTCTCATGTCTGTAAAAGTGATTGGGTGACTGTTAGTGAATCCATGATGCTCGTGGTCTGTGTGTTTGACCTGGGATCTGAGAATCTCTTGGAGCAGTGGGAAAGGCGTAAAGCAATAATTTAGTTAATCACTAGTGCATAGGCCAAACAGGCTTGCTTTGCCTTGATGTTAATCAGGAAGCAGTCAGATGGAATATATGGGCCAACCTGTAACAGGAGTGAGGTGAAGTCAGCTGTCACCATATTCAAAATGACTGCAATCGGTAGGTGTCCTGAACTGTGCGTGATGGGCATGTCATTCTGTAGCTGATCTCTGAATTTAAAGGTGTGGCATCCTAATCAGCACCACAAATTAGAATGGTCTGATTTGCATGGATTAACAAGGGGAGGTCATTGCCTGGAGACAGGTCAGTGATACCACCAGGGATTTGAAGAAAAACTTTGATTCTTCTGCCTCCCCCCCCCACTCCCTTCCATGAAGTAATCATGCTGTTCTATTGTCAAAGGAGCTCCATTACTTATAAAGGGAGACTTGTCATTTAAATTCATCTAAGTTAGGACACCACTGAGCGCTGTCAGATGTCAATCACAATACAGCAGGGAAATGTTTTTCAACAGATTTCTACCTTCCTTTCTCCATCGCACAGAGTAGTGATATAAAGGGCAGGGGTGGAGGGGCCCCGTGTGTACTTCTTAGGGTTAGATTTTGTTTTTCATCTGTAAAGCAGTGGTTTTGAAGCTATGTAGTAAAGAGTCATTGTCATGTCTGTCATGGCGAGAAAGGAGAATACAGGAATATTGTTTACAAAAATCTAAAGTTTTTGGTATCCGTGGAGGATTTTTTTATGGATGGCGAGGCTTGGGTTTTTTGTTCGTTTTTGTTTGTTTGTTTTGTTTTGTTTTGCTAGAAATGTCACTCGCTAATAAGAGTCTCCTCTGCTGAAGTGGCTTTGAAACATTTTGACTATACAGGGGGTAGCGTGGGCTCGCCCCCTTTCACCAAACCTCTTTCGCCTTTGGGTGGCTGTCTTACAATTCTGGTTTAAGTCTGGTAGTGATTGAATGTCATCCCTACCTGCCGTGTGTTCAACCCAGTTTCATCACAGCCCTGCATCGCCGGTTTCAGCAGACAACGTAAGGATTGCATGAGTCTTAGGGCTGACCTGCTAAGGGCAGGAGTTCCCTGAGTCTTCAGGCTGAGCTCAGAGACATCATCTGTTCTGGGGTAGCGCCCGCTTGGACTACAACCACCTGGGGTGCACAGTGGATAAATGGAGGACTTTGCACCTCTAACGATGAGAGACTGGCGCTTTTCGCTAGCACTACGCTCGGTTTAAAAAAGTGAGCGGGGGAGGGCAGAAGCAGACAAAGCTGCTCTAGCTGCGAAAATGAATTTGTAAATCCCTGTGATCACTTAGTTTCAATCTGAGTTTTCTCAAAACGTAATAACCCCAATAAATCATCATCATCATCTACTGCTAAAGGCCGCTAGCTGGGCGGTGACAGGCTCCAGAACCTCTTACATTAGTCTGTTAAGACCCCATTGGATAGGTCAGAGCCTTTTCTCTTGGAAGTGACACAAGACCACACTGGTGTTTGCCCCTAGGAATGAGGGGGGAGGGATGACCATAAGGCTCCTAGTACTGTTAAGAAGAGAGCAGCTGCTGGGCTCACCAGCAGTTTGGTGGCTGAAGATCAACTGCAGGGGAGCTCCTGGCAGCTGCTGGGGTGGCTTGTGCCAGTAGGTGTCACCACAGCCAGTCAATGGCAGTTTCTAGAAAGCATTGTGTGTTAGATGTGATTCATTGGTAGGCGCTTTTTGCCCTGTCTCCAAGAGTTACTAAATTAAACACTTTTTTTCCTGGTAAACTGTAAATCTGGAGAGACACATTAACATAATGGACTGTTCTGAATATTATTGTGAGGCAGATGCAACGTCTTTTTTTTTTTTTTAATCAGATTTTTTTAACCAACTCGATCTTTCCAGGCTGAGCAAAGTGCAGTTGTACCGTAGAGTCCTTTTTGACTAAAATATGCCTAAGTGTTTATTTAGATATGAACGGATTTTAAGCATGCATGCCCCAGGATCAGCCGTGCATTGATCTAAACGTTTACTGAGAACCAGGCAGTTGGACACAGAATGCCCTGAGAAAATGAAGTTTAATCATGTGGAAAACTTTGCCATTTGCATCAGCACAATAATACATAGATATGTGTACTTTCAGTTCCTCAAACAAAATAAATGGCGTAACTAAATGCTCTATGAAGTTGAACATGATATTATATACAACTCCACTGTAAAGCCATTAGAAAAAATACAATGAAAATCCCCTATTATGCAAAAAGGTACATGCAATAGTTCCTGAGCAAAATGAGATACAGTAAGAGGTGTAACTTTATGGCTCATTTTCTCTCCATTAGCTTCTTGTTTACAGAAATCAGGTGCAGTATCCATCCAAGCGTAAATCTGCTTTGAAATAAGATATCTAGGGCCTGAATCAGCAATGTTCTCAAGTATATATCTAACTTCAAACAGACGGGTCGTCTCATTGACTCGCATCTTAAGTTAAGCCCATACTTAACCTGGTAAATCTGGGCCCTAAACTACAGTTTTAGGCCCCATCCTGTACTGAACTCGGAGGAGGCACATGAGTCGACCCATGTGGGAGCTTATTGGACAATCATGGCCTTTCACTGTAGACCATTGTTTTTTTCAGTACTATCTACTCTGGGCCAGATTCTGATACTATCAGTGAGGAGTACCATCTCTATTTAACATAACAGCATTGAACCAGGGATGGGAAGACCAGTACTGAGTCATAAAACCCAATGATCACTTTTCAAAACAGTCTCAAAATACACTTAAGTAGAGGTTTGTTACACAAACATCCAATTAAAGAAAAAATTTGTGATGGATGCAGGAATACACTGCTCACGGACTTACTGTTTACTGCTGCAGTTAACAGATGGATAGGCCAACTGATCCACAGATGTGTGGCTTATAAATATAAACTAACGTCTTACTAGTGATGTATATCTGCAAGTGGCAACAAATTACTTTCTATTTAACTCTTGGCTGTAAGCTATGGGTAGATTTGTAATAATACAGTAGCTGTCTATAGAACTGGTGAATATTTAACCATTCTTACATCAGTATAAGTTGATAACTACTGATCGGAAAAAAACCCTGTTCTTTCTGAATATTAGAATGTATTGCTTTCAAGAATTAGTGCCAGACTTTAAAATGTTTGATTTGTACTTTAAAGCACAAGGCCCGGACCTTGTATTTCAAACTGTATTTTTCAGTTGTTTTAAGCTAATTAATTCCTATCCCTCCCCCCCTCAGCCCATTCTAATTTAGAATAAATAATTTTTGAGGGGGGAGAGAGATGAAGCAAGTTTTAGCCAGAAAATGGAAACCAGTCCTTGTGGCATATAATTATTTCAGCTAATAAAACGTAATATCTCTGTTCATTTCAAATAACACATTGATGAAATGCAGACTGCGGGGATATGCATTCTATTGTTATATTTGCTGTTTAAATAATTTATTTGCAAAAAATCTGAAGGCTGCTTTAGCTGTAATTAATTATTCATTAATGACATGCTAATTGCACGGTACCTTTGAATATTTAACAAAATGCAAAAATAGGCACTGTAGTTAAGTTTTTAATGTAAGGAAAAGATTCCTTCCCACACCACCTCTTTTGAGGAAAAAAAAATAGATGGGATCGAGTGAGTGGTAGTAGTGGCCTACTTTCCTTTCACTATCTTCAGTCACTCTTTGTACAGTGGAATATAATGTCCTTATCTAGACTTAACAATTGACAGGGTGGCAATCCCTTGACTTTTGTCCAAATGATTTCTCAACAAAAATGGGTTAATTATCGCTTTCCAGACCTTTTTGACTAACAAAAGGCCACGGTTCCTTTTCTTCCTTTCTTTCCTATTTACTGTATATGGAACCCTTTGAAATGCGATAGTTTAATCGGCGACACCTTCTAAATGGGGGATTTCTGAGTGCCGGAGCCCTCTGCAGTGAGCTCATATTGCTGTGTGTGAACATTACCCTGATTAGGAGATATAACCTTTATTATGACAAAGCCATTCTGGACTTTAAAAATGGGGCTGGGGGGAAGTGCCCTTCCAAGCCTCTCCATGCACGATAGCAGATTTGGTTATTTTCAGCTAGTAAAAGCCAAGCAGCATACTAACAATACCCCTTTAATAATCCGTGTCTGAACAAGAGCAGTATTTTAGCAAGCTCGTTAAAAATGTTAATTGTTATTACATACCTAGCGACCATATCTTTCTGATTTTCGTGTGTATGTGTGTGGGTGAGAGAGTTTATAAATAACGTGTTAGTCATTCCTTTAAAAATATTTTTAATTTGATTAGTTTTGTTCTATAGTGGCAAAATATAGGGCCATGAGCACCAACCTTTAGAGCCACTGCCCTTGGTTTTGGTCGAGTGTATGATTTCAACCACAGTAAGATAGATTGCATGGGCGCTCTTCTGTTTGCCTCTCTGGCTGGTAGTTTATCCTATAGACTGGGCTGTATTCTCGTGCTTAATTAGTTGGTAACTACCATTAACGTTAATAGCACTTAATAATGTGCATCAGTGAATCTGAGCATTATTAGGGTGATATGAAATTAGCATATACTATACTTCAAGCTCATGATGAATTTTATAGCTTGGTTACATTATTCCATGGTAAGATGAAAAGAAGAAAAAAATCAGAAGTACTCGAATACTAACTTGCCAGTAAATGGTGGCCAAGATGGTAGGCTATCAATGCATATAAAGCACATACAAGGTTATGCAGGTAATTTAGGATCCCAGTAGATGAACCAAAGATGTTCAGACAAAGTTTTCCTAGCCTGTCCCATTGTTATTTGCAATTTCGATTATGTCTTAAAATAGTATTTGTTATGCTAGGTGGGCTTCTGACAATACCGGTAAAGTGACAGGATCCCTCCTCTGAGGAGCTTACCAACTAATTTCAGAACATGACAAAACAAGGAGCGGCATCAAGACAATCAGAAGGGGGCTGAAGGATAGAGGATGACATCGATGAGATGCTGGGGTTACTCAGTGAGGCCTGGGTAGAGAATGATGGAGTAAAGGATCTTTGTTTAAATTACTAAATGTAGCTGTTGGTTAATTTCTTGTAGGCTCCGCAGTAGAAGTAAGTCTTAAGGGGAGGCGATTAAGGAGGAGATGGTAATGACTTTGTGGGCGACCTAAGGAAGCAGGTTCCCTGTGTATGAGATAGTGTGGAGGAAATGCAAAGGCAGTCATGGGAGAAGGGGACAATGGGGTGTGCAGGTTAGCATCATGGGCGTAAGAGGGAGTGTCATAGAGACAGATAGAATCTCCTGAGCTGAATTTATGTTGACATTGACAGTAGTGTAACTTACTTGTTAGTGTAAACTAGTAAAAACCAGGTCAGAGTTGGACTTGCAGAGGCCTGGTGTTCAGCGGATGTGCAAAGCTAATGCAAAAAGAACAGGAGTACTTGTGGCACTTTAGAGACTAACACATTTATTTGAGCATAAGCTTTCCTGGGCTACAGCCCACTTCATCGGATGCATAGAATGGAACATATAGTGAGGAGAGATATATACATACAGAGAACATGAAAAGGTGGGAGTTGCCCTACCCAGAGGCTAATTAATTAAGAGAAAAAACTTTTGTAGTGATAATCAAGATGGCCCATTACAGACAGTTCGACAAGAGGTGTGAGAGAATACTTAACATGGGGAAATAAATTCAATGTGTGTAAAAGCTAATGCAGGATCTCGAGGGAGAGTAGCACAAGCAGCAAGTGACTGGAGGGTGAAAATAAAGCAGATCCAAACACATACACTTTAACTCATGCCTGCACCGTCCCTGATGCACTCAGGGCCAAATCCAGCCCTGGAGTAAGTGAGCACAACTTCTAGTGCCAAGGGAGTGACTTTTGGTGGTAAGAGCTGGACTCGTTTATGCCAGGGCTGAATTTAATCACCACCAAATACCACATCAGAGTAAATTGCCCTTGCTTTTCATTCCCAGACCTGTGCAAATTCCTTTGCTTTGCCACTTCAACCCACTTGCTCCTGTGGCTGAATGCACTGCGCCAGATGTGTAGCTTACAGCACTGCTTGCATCACTGTTGAATTTGGCTCTGTGGCATGTTCCGCTGTCATTCCTAAGGCAAGGGGACAAACTATATGGCAATTACACGAGCATACAGGCGAGCGGAATTCGGTCTGCCTTAGTCCGTAAGGAGACCTCTGTTGCAAATGTGACTTCTAACATAGTATGGCAATTAAATGCCGGGCTCCTGCCTGTAATTATGAGTTTAGATTATGAATTAATATTTGAGAGTTTTCATGGCGTTAAATATAATAAACCAAATAGGAGGAAGTGGCTAAAAATGAGGAAAAAAGGTCCTATTGAAACATATTCAGACATGACATTTCCTTATGTCGATAGCCATCAAGAGCTTTGCTTTACCATCCATGAAGACAAGAATGTCACATGTCAATCAAAGGGAGAGTCACCAACAATGGATCAAGAATGAATGAAACAAAGTGATGTCTGCCTGGCTTTGGAAAAGTTCTATTCTCCAGTGGGAAGGTGTTATAAAAATGAGGCATTATGAGCCGTCACAGCAAGACCCAGATTTTTAAGTCGTTTTAAACTTTCTTTTGTTATTTACAATCACTCTCTATCACCTCTGTATTAGTCAGATTTTCTTTTACAAAAGATGCATACTTCCTGCTAAATGACAAAGGAGTGGTTTGCTCAGTCTTCCAATTTTATTTATCACAGTATTTGATGCATTTCTGAAGTCCCAGCTCCTGGAGTCAGGTGACTATATGAGACAGTCACCTTTCATTTTTGAGAAAAATAAGTATGTAGCCCTCATGATTTCAGAGAAATGCTTGAAAACACGACTCCTCCTAAAGGCTCAGAAATCAAATGGTGTCTAAATAGAGCCCAAAAGTTATTTTTAAAATTTAATTATTTTTAACCCAATCTCTAATTTTGGGGGTCTAACTCATGACATAACTATTATTCTGTTGCTTTTAAAGTTGAGAGAGAAGCTTGTGAACACAATTAGTCTCACACACACATAAAGTCCTATCTGGCATTTTTGTTTTCCTCCAGATGTCACTCATCATCTTTGTTTGCCAATGTCTCTTTGGTACCATGATGTACAGACTAGAAAGCCATGCTTCAGGTTCAGGCCTGGTGCTGGTCTTCTCTGCAGCCATATCACATATCTAATTTAGTGTACACTATCAGTATGATGGTCTATGATTTTCTAGACATCCCCACTGTGACCAGATGGAAACGTTGGCCGCATCTGTGAATCTTTATTCAGATAATGCCTTGATCCCTAGCACGTAGGACATATTAAGGGGCTTCTTGTCCAATATTACAGTGCCAGTTACTTCTGGAGCAGTGCTTCTCATAGTATTTTCGCTTTCATGTCCAGCTTAGTAGCATCTTTTGGAGCTGTTGCCAGCACAGATCAGGCACCTCTCAAAAAGGGTACGGAGATGAATTGGCACAGGGCAAATGCCTAGCATTGGGGATTCATGGTAAGCCTTTTCCAGTGAATAGCATCTATTCTCCCTTCTGTGCATGCATGTGGCTTGCGTCTGAAGCTGGTGGGGGCGAGGTGGGGTGGACAGAGAGATGCTTATTCACTGAGGGGAGAATAGGGTCAGTGCTGATTGAATCTGTTTGGCCATGTGGGGATGGATCCAGTACCATGAGCACATTCGTGCTTGAAGTCAGCTACAAATAATTGAACTGCCTCCTCAAACATGGAGTTTGGACCCCCGTGACTCTGCCTGTAATGGTGCTTTCCTGATTTTGGTGAACAGCCAGTGTGTCGTTTTTCTTGTAGAATCTGAATATACCTGCAATCATCTGAGAAACAAAAAACAATGGGGATTTTCCTTGATTGACCTCTCATGTTCTGATCCTTCCACGTCCATGGCTCATGGTTGCACAGTGTGTGGGTGAAGAGAAAGCCACAGAGAACCCGCCTCCTATGTGTGCTACAGTGCAATGCTCTGCACTGCCGGTCTTCGTGGCAGAATCTAAATGTTGACCTCCCAGGTGTCTGTATCCCAGTTCTCTTTGTCTCTTTTAGGTGCTTTCCTTAGGAACTGGAAATCAAGTTTAGTTTGGTCTTTAAAATTTCAAGAAGGAGAAAGGCATGTTCTGGATTCTTGAATGGGAAGATGCATGTGATTTCAGGTAGAATTTAGATGCCTCAAGTGGACAGTTTTCAGAAAGAAGCTAATGCCTGCTTCCAGGGGCGGCTCTAGGAATTGCGCCGCCCCAAGCAGGGTGGCACTCTGCGGGGGGCGCTCTGGCGGTTGACGGTCCCGCGGCTCCGGTGGACCTCCCGCAGGCACGCCTGCGGGAGGTCCACCAGAGCCGCCTCCCGCGGCACGCTGCCCCAAGCGCGCGCTTGGCGCACTGGGGTCTGGAGCCGGCCCTGCCTGCTTCAAAAAGGTATAATTTAGGCAAACCAACCTTTTGACCTTCTAACTTCAAATTGACAAGATTGCTTGTTCAGTACATCTGTTTTTGTCTGTAATTATAGTCCTCTGCAGTGATGATGATGACATTTCTATAGCAGAATAAACCATGTTTTGAGGCTAACTTTCCCAAGGGGAATGTATCTCTTAATTTTTTGTCTTCTTTTTGTCAAAGAAACCAAAACCTAATATCCCATTTGGAAACCAGAAGCCAGGAAGAAAGAGTTAAAGTGTCAAGTGCTGAAAGTATATGGATGTCAATGGGAAGACCTGTATAATGGGGTTACTTTAAAATGGCAAATAGTCCCAGATCTTATTGAATGAAAAAGGGCAAATGTCAGAGCCTGATGGAAAAATAAAGATAAGGTTAGGGGTCATGTGACCCAGACACATCCCCAGCCATCCAACTGAAGGGTGGACCCAACCAGCGTCCTGCACCTCTCCCTGCCTTTTTGTCCATACCGACCTAGCAATGATTTATGGCTCACTCAGTGTGTGTCCCCGTGTCCGTGTGTGTATGTGTATTGTTTGCCAGGGTTTTCTGATTCTCTGGTTCCAACTGTAAAGCAAAAATCTTTTCATGCCTTACAAATAAACTATGATCAGTGATGGTGTCCCTCTAAACATTATTTCTAAAATCATTTTGGGGCCTATTTAATCCTTGTCCCAGACTCAATTGTGCTCCATTGAAATGAATAGGAGTTATGAAAGATTAATAACTGAAGGAAATACAAAGGCCTTTAACTCTGAGCCACAAGTCATGTTCTGGCAGCACAGACCATGTCCCCACAATGCCAGTATGGAAGGGATGCTCTGCTCTGGGATCTCCCCATTCCTCCACTGAAGCAGCGGGGGGCCACCTTGCCCCCTCCTTTCCCCATGGGGCAAGGACTGGGTAGACTGGTGGCAAAGAGTGGATGGTTTTGTACTGGGCAGGGCTGGGGCATTCATATTGTTCCCCCCTCCAGCCACACAGAGGTTACATAGGAAAGCAATACAGTCTCCTGGTTTGGCGTTTCCAGGATTAGGTTTATGCGCAGCCTGATGCATTTCACTTAGCTACCAATAAACCATCGAAAAGTGCCCAAGTGCTAGTTACTAGATGGTCGGTTTTCTTTGTCAAGGTTTTTTGGGATAAGAAATGGGGTTTGGATTGATTTGACAGTGCTTTTTAAATTTTTCCCCATGGAAATGAAATGAAAAAATGTAACTGAAACTGGAAAAAGTTCCACCCCTCCTCCTTCCCTAGGGGAGGGGGAAAGGGACCACTCAAAACACCCCTTTCAAACCTAGAATCCCACATTTTTCATCTCAATTCACATCTAAACAAAATTAAATTTTACATTTTGTTTTGATGAAAAATCCAAAATTTCCATGAAATTACCTTTTTTTTTTTAAATGGAAAACCCTGGCATTTTGGGGCTACTCCCAGTGTTTACACAAACCCTGTTCTTTATTTTCCAGCATATAGGAGCAGAAGTTGATATTTTGACCTTTTCCCAAGTGTCCTACACTATATTTTGAATGAAGCTCAATATCAATTCATTTTTCCTGTTGAAAAGCTTAAAAAATAAAGTAAATGTAAATCCTTCTCATGCCCCTTGAATATGTTCATCTTAGAAATAGGTGGGCTGCACTTTATTGTGAATGCCGTTATTTGAAATAAACATAAAATGTAAGTGTTGATTTTTGGCATTTAGAAATGTGATAGTCAAGAAATGACATTTAAACATCATAAACTTGTGTACATGAGTGTAGCAGCACAGGGCTTTGCTCATATATATTGGCTGAGAATCTGGACCGATGCGCCTTGTGCGTTTTGGACAGCAATCTTGGCAACACTTTGGCATGAGAGTAGATCCATTCAATGGGACATGCCCACATGTGTAAAGTTACTCCTCTGCCCCAGTGTTTTCAGGATTGGGGCCTTTATTCAGTAAACTAATAATAGGAGCCTGCCACTGCAGAGGCAAGCCCAAGGAGGAAGCCTGTCGTAGCCCTGATGTGTAGATTTGCTAGTATTAATTGTTAGTGAGTATTCACTTAACCACTGGCCACTTGTGCAGATGTTCATAGATCCTGAATACTGCACTCGTTTTAGTATGAATTAATATTCACAATTCACTATCCATTGTGCATTATTCTGTTCTTTAAAACGTTTGCTATCCAATCAAGGAACAGAAACAGCACCACAGGGCTGAGGTGAGCAATCATATGATACTAGTACAAACAGTTTGCAAATATCATACAGGCTGAAAATTATTTGCCCATACTGTTTGGTTACACATAATGGATGCATTCAGTGGAAATCAGGATCGGTTTTCAAATGATTTGCTAACCAGAAAATAAGGGTGACGGTCATTATGAATAAATAGACTGGCCAGCGCTAGTAAAACCAAAAACCAAAGAAAACTTAAAAATAAAGCTAACGTTTCCGTTTGTTTTTAAGGTGTAATTTTAGATGCACGTTCATTTGTGGAGACAGACTAAAAGAAATGCGCAACAGACACACCTGACTCACTTGCATTTTGTATTTCTAACACTCAAAAGTACAATGCTTATGGTAATGAATTTTATCTATTACAAGGGAAAACAATCACCTTTGATGACATTATAGAATAAACACATTTAACAGCATGCTGAATTGCTGAAGTATCATTTTCAACGACCTCATTAGTGTCACTTAATTAAAACTTCCTGCTCTTGACTTTGATGCTGGTGCAGGCAAAAACACAGAGGGAATTGAACAAACAACTAAAAAGGGAGGGGGCATCTTCTAGTGATAAATAGCAGTAGTTGCTAATGAAACCAAATTATGTCCCGTTTTCCTGCAACTCCGATAAAATAATATGAAATGCACAGCAACTTTGCATCAAACAAATTAATCAGCCGTCAGCAGATTTGCCTGATAATAATCTCCTGCCCTTATTGATCATTTTAAAAAAGTTTTTTTTTCCTGTACACAAGCATTAGGTTGGTGATAATTAAAGCTTCAGCTTCAGAAATGCCATAATAACCGTTAATTAGCAGGATGCTATTTTCAACATAATTTGCTAATTAGGCAGGGAGCTTATATAGTGTATGTACCTAATTACGAAAGGGTCTTGCGCTGTAGACTCATGTGACTGGGGTGTAAATGACACCATTGGGGGGCTCTGGCAGGTTTTAATTATTTATTTTTAAGTATATTGTATTCAGAAACATTTAGCCAATTTAATTGTATGGAGTAACTGTTTCTTTTTTTTCAACTGGCTCACTTTTGCCTGATGGTTGGCATTCCCTACACTAAATAAATACAAGAGGGTCAAATTGTCTGCTGGCTAAACTCTGTTGATTTCAATGGAATTAGGCCAGCAGGGATTTTGGCCCAATCCATCCTTTCATGTAGGCTTTGTGCTGGGCAGAAGACAAGGGTTTTAAGATTAGTTTGTTGTGTTCTGAGTTTGTAATTTCGGCCTGGAAATTGTGTACATGGTGCTCGTACGGAATTAATCTCTATTTGTCTGTCAGATGCAGTTCGTGCTCAGTACAGGACCCTGTAAATCTGCTCCTGCTGCATGACCACAGCCTTTTGATTTCTCTACCGTGCAGCCATTGAGAACACCTATAACACACATCTCTGTCCCACTTAACCATGTTTGGATGCCAGGCATCCAACTTTTTATTTTTTTATTTTTAAAGGGACATTCATTTAATTTATTTGCAAGAAGAAAACTTAACTAAGATCGATCTATTCGATCTATAAAAATTAAGAAAAAGAAGTAATAAAATGTGGATGAAGTAACATGCAAAATACATATTATGGCCATAATCCTGCAAAGACCCAGATGCTTAAAATTAAGTATGTGCTGAGTAGGCCCATTGATTTCAGTGGAGCCACTCATGTGCTTAAAATTAAACACATGCTTAAGGATCAAGGCATATATATATAGTGTGTGTGTAATTATAAATATTTGTGCATTTGTGTACATAGAGTTTAAATTTAGCTTTTCACTCTTGCAAAAGTAAAATGGTGCTGTCGTCTGTAGACACACATGCTGGCTTTCTGGATCATAATAATTGATTTATTTTAACTGTTTTACCTTGTTTCAAATAAAACTGTATTTCTCTTTTCCCTTTTTAAAAGAAATGAAAACTTAATTCAATAATAAATGAGCTCCAGCTCAGCCTAAGAGTCACTTAACTTAAATCTTTTTGTAGAGGTTCCCACTTAAACAGCTTGAAAGACAGTAAATCATGTTGGGGAACGGACATCCCGGTTTCATTGCCACGCTGTGGAGCTCGGAATTAATGGCCATCTCTTTAGAATGTATGGATGTGCCTTCCAGCTGCTGGGCCTGACACTGTTATTGCTCAATTAATGGGATTTTGATGTAATTGCAGATCGGAAACATGGCGCCTAAAAATGATATTTTCCCATACAAATTGCATTTTATCATCCAGCTGTGGGGATGAATATGCTACGTAACGGGGCTTCTATCGGTTTTTATTTTCCGATAACTTATTTATATTGGGTAGTTGCTGCCAACTGCAACTGCTCAAAGGCCTGCAAGAGATACACAACTACGTTTATAAGGGTTGCCCTGCCTGCTTATGGTTCATATGATAACTAATCTCTCTGTCTCATGGGACAGGATTCAGGAGAGACTGTGGGGAATCTTCCTTCTGAACATGGTGGGAACAGGAAAATTGTGGAGGGGCCATCCTGGAGTTCTAGGGGTAGGCTCTAGCTATATCTAATGCATTCACTAGCTGCTGGCTGTGAAAAAGCTTTCCTTCTCTTTGAGCCCTAAAGGGGTGGAATTAGATTATCGTTATTTTTAAGCATGCACAGCAAAGAGATGGAAAAGGAAGCTGCAGAATGGTTTATTGCAGTAAGATTACATGGGGATAAAGCATGTTCAATTGTGAGACGTCCGGTGGTGAAGGTTATTCCTTCTAGATCCATACAGCACCCAGCATGATGCAGCCCCTCTGCGTGCTGCCACAATATCTATGTTTACCTCTAATAATCTCAGAGTGGTGGGTTTGTAGGACTCTCCATCTCTGTGCACTCAGAGGATGGTGACAGTAAGCATCAAGGCAAGGTTGGTGCCAGGATACCCTTATTGTATGGACTGCAGAAATAAGGTAAAATGTATGATTAAAATATATCTATTAATTTTCTTAAATAACACATGGAATAAAGCATATGCACATACAGAATAGTCATTGGTAGATGAATAAATAAAAGCCCTGCCCAGAATTGCCAGAATAAACATAGTAAAGAGCATAACAGGTTTCCAAAAGGAATGATATAAAAATCACACTTCAATATGGGTCACCTCTCTTCTCCAGCATCTTTAGGTGATCTCAGAGTTGATCAGTAAGGTTCACTATTAATGGCGCCTGCTGTTTGATTACAAAGACTGTTTCAGATTACTAGTGTCCTGTCTAATTCCAATGCTAAGAACATGCCAAGAACGGCCATACTGGGTCAGACCAATGGTCCGTCTAGCCAAGGATCCTGTCTTCTGATAGTGGCCAGTGCCAGCTGCTTCAGAAGGAATCAACAGAACAGGTCAAATATTGAGTGATCCATCCCCTGTCATCCAGTCCCAGCTTCTGGCAGTTAGAGGTTTAGGAACATCCAGAGCGTGGGGTTGCATCTCTGACCATCTTGGCTAATAGCCATTGATGGACCTATCATCTATGAACTTACCTCATTCTTTTATGAACCTAGTTGTACTTTTAGCCTTCACAACATCCCCTGGCAATGAGTTCCACAGGTTGACTGGGCATTGTGTAGAGTACTTCCTTTGATTTGTTTTAAACCTGCTGCCTATTTATTTAATTGGGTGACTCCTGGTTCTTGTGTTGTATGAAGGGGTAACTAACACTCAAGTTTCCATATTGAATTTATTAAACAGTAGATTGAACTGGGATTGGCCCAGCCACATGATGAACAACATCAGAGGCCAAACCATATAGTTTCCCCTCTTTACCCATTTCTCTGCACTTCGATTGGTTACGGGTGTCTAATTTGCATAATCACAAAAATATCATTTCTTTATAACTGCACTATATGGAATCTCAGTATTCTGACTGTACAGCTGTTTGCAGATCAGAGTGGGTGATTTGCATAATACCTGTGCAGTTATTTTTCAATAACTATGGTGTAATTATGCAGATCTCTTTACTCTGGCTACTCTAATGCCTCTGCTCCTATTGGCTCTGGTGCTTGGAATTTTCAAACTATTGTCTGTTGCAAATGTGCGAGTGGCATTGGCTTCTCTCTCTCCCTTCAGCAGAGGCAGCAAACCCCTAAAATAGTTACTTGAGGCCAGATTTTTAAAGGTATTTAGTTGCCTAAAGATGGAGATGGCGCTTAGTGGGGTTTTCACAGGCGCCTTGAATTTAGTTAGTTTCGGTGTTTACCTCGTATGGGCCTGTGTCAATCTGAGTTTTTACTATCCATCTCAGTGGGAGGAGGAGTTTTCCTTGTTTTTTTTTATGTGGATCTTTCACACAGCAAAGTGTGTGTGGGTGGGAGGGGAATCATGTAAAAAACTCCAAGAAGATGTGATTATAAAACTTCAAAAAGTGGCAGGAGAGTGGGGTTGTGCAGTTGTAAATCCTGAAACCTCATTTCATTTATATAAGCAACAAAGAATCCTCCTGTGGCAGACTAGAACTTTTTTTTTGCATGAGCAGCTTTGTGGGTGAATACCCACTTCTTCAGATGCATTTATATATATATTTTTAAATTGACTGTCCTTTTATTACCTCAGTAATACACAGTAAATTAATTTTGATACATAATATTTACTAATATCCCAAGCCAAGACATTTAGCACGTGGTGGTGTCCACCAACCAGTGCATTTATTAAAAATTAACTTTTAGTCAGTATTAAAAATATTAAATTTCAGCGTGATCTTTTTGGGTGGACCGTATTGAGACCAAATGGACTCAGTATAGGCACAGGGGTCTGTGGATATGGATCCTGATGCCAGATTTGGGGTGTGAGTTTGTAAAAGTCTATAAATAGTGCAGCATTATATAAACATTAGTAATCTTTACTAAATCATTTACTAAAATGTTGACAGATGATGAAATCTAGGTTTTTATTGTTTTATGATAGATCTCCTACATAAATTAACTTATTTTGTTAAAAACATGACCCCTGATGTGTAAATGACTGACTGTAGTTTAGGATAGGGAAAAATATCTAAATAATAAAGATACAAAATGTTATAGGTAAAATAAAAAGTGTAATGAGTATGTGTAGCCACTAGATGGCAGTGCAATGTGGTGTTGAAGTTTGTGGATGATGTAATTGGTGGCTGAGGATGACAGGAACTTCCTGTTGGGATTCTAGGTTGGACACCATGCTTTTACACATGCGGTATCTTGTGTAATCCATGTCGGATCTATTGCATCCGAACAGATCAAAATCATTTGCTAAGAAAATCTTCATGCAGAAATATTTCTTGCCCCTTTCTCATTCTTAGGACAATTCCTTCTCTCTCACACTGGTGTCAATCCAGAATGACTCCCTTGACGTCACCAATTCACTCCAGTATCACTAAAAGAAGAATTTGCATTTTCAAGATGCTGCTGCCTCATGCTTTTATAAACCAGAATCTCTGAGCCACAGACTGTTGCTTTGCTTGGTAGGTTCACGCTCAGTGGTAAAGCCCGTGGGTAGATGGACTGTGTGTAAGATGGACAGTGCCGCTCCCTCTAATGGCTGAAAGGAAAGGAAGTGAATTTAAATGATGTGCGTGTTCCTTGCTCATTGGTTGTGCAGGGACAAAGGAAGGTGACTAACCAAAATCAAAGAAGGTTAGATGTCCTAATCTCATCAGAGCGTCATTAAGTGAATGTACGTGCATTGAACAGACCTGTTCAAATATTAATTCACACACCATGGCAAGATGAATACAACCAAAAGGAATGAAGGAATGAAATGCAAACAGCTACACTGGAGAGTCTGGGGCTGGCTTGATTTCCGATATAAATTAGAGCAGTTATAGGCTTGCTCTAAACGATGTCCCTCTGATTCTGGTCTAAGGGGCCATCCCAGCAGCTGAGAATAGCCAGTGGCGATACCTTCTAGCTGTGTCTCTTATGCTGGCTTGGAATTCCCAGCTGGCCAGATCCAGTGCCTTTCTGGCCCCATTACACTGGCAGTGTATCACAAAGGGGCCATCTGGGAAGTGAGAATTGAACCTACCATGAGCTCTTCTGTGGTGACTTCTACTCATTCTTCTTTTATTGTTTTCTTACTGCAAATTAGAGGTTGTTCAGATTGTGAAAGTATTTGTCTGCCCTTCGAGTATGGAGGGCACATACCAGTAGGGTCCAGCATTGTCAGGACATCACTGCAAGCCAAATCTCCTGAGTTAAAATCCCAGGTTTGGCTCCTCTGTTGTCCAAACAAATCACATAACTCCTTGGCTGTAGTTTTTACAGCTGTAAAATGGAGTGAGAATCCCAAATTTAAAGGAATGTTGTGAATGTTAATAAATGTTTAAGTGCCTCAAAGATGAAAAAATATTGCACAAGGGTTTTATTACTAACTGCAAAGCATTTGTGTTATCAGTATGCCAAAAAAGTGAAATATTTTTAACTGATTAAAAAAACCCATTTTTTTTCCATTCTGAGACACTTCATAATTGCCTAGCTCAGGGTTTCTCAAACAGGGGTCGCTGCTTGTGTAGGGAAAGCCCTAGTGGGCCGGGTCGGTGTGTTTACCTGCCCCGTCTGCAGGTCCGGCCGATCGCGACTCCCACTGGCCGCGGATTGCTGCTCCGGGCCAATGGGAGCTGCTGGAAGCGGTGGCCAGTATGTCCCTCAGCCCGCGCTGCTTCTAGATTACACAGTACGATAGCTATTTATATATCATAGCTTTTCATTCTTTGGCTTTTAGCAATTTGCATAGAATGACAAGGAAAAAAATGTTGCCTCAGGATATTCAGAACTAAATAATGGACCATCAACCTAGAAGTAGATCATCCCCTGAATACCTTGAAGCAGTCCATGATTTTCTCAGCTGCAGTTTTTTTACCAGTTTTTTTATCGCATTCTATGAACACATCCCATGTTTACCTCGTGTTTCTCTACCTTCCATTGTAATGTGATGTGTGGATTAATCTTTTGAGATTTTTATTAATTCTCACAGCAGTGTATGAGTCTCTGCAGTGTCTTAAGATCTGTTTTTGTCTTTGACCGTTTCTTTGAAGGACTTGGAAGCTCCTGTTTTTCATTGTTAGATAACGTTGGTCATTACTAACTCACTTTCCTGGTTGTGGGCTTAGAATATCAAACTGAGCTGCGTGTCAGTTTCCACAACACACTGAAGAGATTATCAATTTTCTGTAAAAGTCTATTTAAAAAAAATTGACAAGGAACTGGACGGAAACTCGTTTTTTGGGGGGAATTACAACAGAGTTGAGTGTGACCTCCCATGCTTTGTAGTGTCAAGGACAGATGAGAAGATGGTATGAATCAATATATGTCAACTGCACAGATGGTACAGTCATGCAGCGTCCATAACCTGATCTCCTATCCCCTGAAACAGAAATTAGTGATCCCTTTGTTATAGGCAATGGCAGCCAACCAGCTGAAAGATCAGAGTGTGACTTAGGTTGGAATTCTCCACAAGGTATTTGAAACAAGCTTGATAGTTGTTTTAAAAAGGGGTTGGGAATACATTCTGGACTGTTGTCTATGGGCATGTGTCACAAGGTCCAGTCTCTGATGGTGGAGCCTCCTCCTGGCCATCCTGCTCAGGCATTGCATCCTTCTCTTGTGGTGTGTCTCCTGCCATCCTCTCATCCTGTGGACCCCTCTCGCTCCAGGAACTGCAGCCTCCTTTTCATGATTCAGCCCTCTGGTTCCTCCTCCTTTGAAGCGGGAGCTTTGTGGCATCGAGGCCTGTGGAGCAGAGAAGAGGCCCTAGATCTGCCATTATGTGGGTGCTCAGGCCTGACCCCCTTGCAGAGTGGGTGCAATAGTGACTCAGTAACTGCGTCAGCAGTGGAGTGGCTGGGCAGCTGCCCTGCACCGACCGACTCAGAGATTTCATTCTCCTCTAGCCCTCTTGAATTCCCATCTGCACAGCAGGGCGGCATGCAGTTCTTGGGACGAGGTGGAGATGTCCTTGGAGCTTTGTCCAAAAGAATAAGCAAATCGCCATTGGAAGATGTTAGTGACAACTCTCACCATTTTATCGAGAGTCTGGAGATATTTGGAGTCTTTCCCCAAACCCCAGCTCCTGGAATTATGGGTTTACATAGGAATCTCTGTTTCTATTATTTTTTTAAAAAAAGGTTCTAACGCCAATGGCTTGAAAACATCAGTCCTAAAGGCGCAAAAGCCACGTGGTAAACAAAAAGAACCCCAAATGTATTATTGCTAAGCCAATCTCCTGATCTGGGGAGGCTGGACGTATGATTTTGAACCCTCGGAGTTAGCAATGTTGTGCCCCTCTTTCTGCTGGGTATACTGCCCACTAGTGTCTGTGAGTGGGAGCCTTCTCTGTGTGGTTCTGCATGGAACTCTTGCAATATAGATTGTCAGGGTCGCTATATTCCCATGGGAGAGGGTTGGCTCATCCTTGCCACTTTTCTGAACAGCAAACAATTCTTGGTTTTAAAGGCTACTCTTAGAAGGAGACTATGTAATATAATCAGCTACTGCAACCCACCAAAACAAGTATTGGCACGCCTGCACAAGCGCCAGCCAGTAATGATGAATTCAGTATTCCTTCCATGGACTAATTAATGCGCTATAACATATCCCAGTGCAATTTGCAAGTCACAGATTGCATTAGGTGATACAAATGACTCATTTGTGAACCTGAAGGATGACCTTTGGCAGGACTAACTTCTGACCTCAGAAATATTAAAGAAAGGTTATTTCACCTTGCCATTGTCTCCAAATGCCAAAATAGCCCAATTAAAAACCTTGACATGGAACTATAGGAGCAGATGTGAGTCCTAAAGGGCATTAATTATTTTCAGTGTCAGCTGGTTGTATAACTGAGGCCAAATGAGAGTTTGGAAAGCTATTAAGCCCCTGTCTTACATGCATTGGGTCTAAGGTTTGAATTCAAAATTAGGTGTATGGTTTCATTTCATTTGAGTAGGCTACACTGAGTTTAAGTGCTGGTTGTCCTAGCAAGAGACGTAAGCTACCTTTTTATATAGTTACTGTAAGAAGACCTTTAAAATATACCCCTTTCAATCTATTTTAGTGTCTGTATTTATGACGAAATAATCATTAGTCGCCATGCTGAGAGGTCAGAATCCCATACATATGTTCAGCATTGTTTCCCTGTGTGCTGTTTCTACCCTCCTTCCATGACTGAGTGCCAGTGATCTTGTTGTGCCATGTGCTTGCTTGCTTGCTTTTTTTTTCCAAATGTGGTGACAGATGAAGATATTGTACCAAAACTCAGTTCCCATATGGCTAATTTCTACATTTGTTTTAACAACACTACAGATTTAAAACAAATGAAAACACAAAGACTTGAGTAATCTTGGCATTCTTTCCACTGCTCTGTAATTTCTTCCTCCAGGTGGGCTTTTATTGACACATACTGAAATGCCTTGATGTGTCTTAAAAAAGAAACTAGTCAGACCGTAATTCGCTCAAAGACTTTCATTTGATTGGGGCAACATCTTATGTAATGCTCACCCTATTTCTCCTTTCCCCTCTCCGCAACCACAGTGGTTTTAAAATCACACATTTTCTCAGAGGAGATGAGCAAAAGACATGTGAAAAATTATTCAAGCAGTACGAGTAAGAAGTGTCGTATTCAGGTCTAATTGAGAGGGGTTTATATGCCTAAAATCTGTCTTGGAGTCTTTTTTTTTTTTTTTTTAAATTTTCCGCCTGCCACCTGTTTACCCTTTTTTCCAGTCACAAAGAAGGGCAAATGACAATGGATCTTGGATACCACGGTAATAAGCATGGAATAAAAATAGATAGATTGAGTTTGATAAAATGGCTTCTGCTACCATCCAAGGGAAACACTTCCAAACTTCAGTTACTTCCCAAAAGGTATTTTTTCTTACCTGCCGAGGACTCTTTGTTCCCAATGTGACTCTAAATCTCTATAAGTCTCATGCTGTATTTTATTTATCGTGCTGGTGGTTTCTGAAGTATTGCCCATCACAGCTTCTTCAATAACCTCTCTGATGCTGGTTATTAATTGGTAATAAAAAGGTAATAATTGGAGATATACCAATCTCCTAGAACTGGAAGGGACCTTGAAAGGTCATTGAGTCGAGTCCAGCCCCCTGCCTTCACTAGCAGGACCAATTTTTGCCCCAGATCCCTAAATGGCCCCCTCAAGGATTGAACTCACAACCCCAGGTTTAGCAGGCCAATGCTCAAACCACTGAGCTATCCCTCCCCGAGAGATTGTCCCCAGAGATTTCCGTTGCAGGCTCACCATCTGACCCCACCTCTTCCTTCCCCATTAGAAACAAGGATTTTGTTGCTCCGGCTCTCCCACACTGCGTAAATCTTAGGAGGGAGATGGTGCTATGGAACTTGGGTGATGCTTTTGCTAAAGTATTGCATTGTCATGGATATGGTCTTCATTTTGTTCCTGGAGTCATGTGATGTCGTGAACTCTCAATGTAATGTATCAGAAATATAAAATAAAGGCCTATTTTCCTAATTTTAGTTTGGTTAGTGCCTAGTTGATCCAAATTAGCCTGCTAATTAAAATCTTCTCAAACCTAGATATCTAAGGATAGTGGCTCTGTTGCTCTTAGACTGGTGGGCATGCAGGGGTAGGAGCAGATGAGTCTTGTGGTTTCGTCACAGGATTTGGAACGATGATCTGGGTTGTATTGCTGTCTCTGACACAGGCTCACAGTAACTTTGGGTGTCTCAGTTTGTTCCTTAAATTGGAGTAGTAACGCTTTGAGATGATAACAGTTAAAATGGGGGTAAGTGCTTTACGATCCAAGGATGGACAGTCCAAAGTAGAAGTGTCGTGAGGTCTGGCAGACAAATGACAAAAACACTAGTCCCCAGATTGTCAGATAACGAGTCTCCCACCAATACAATCAGAGCAGAATTTTTGCAAAAATTGGAAAAGAAAAGTAATGGGAAAGCAAAATTATCAAGTTGCAAACTGTTTGTATTTGTTTCTGAAGGGTCAAGTCAATGGCATTCCTGTCACCTTTCTCGTATTTACTCTCTGCAAAATGTACTACTTTGATATGGCTTTACCACAGCCACAATGGAACCAGCAAGATAGATGGGAAAAAAGAAGGAAAGTGAAGGGAGAAGAAGAGAGGAGGAAAACCTCTGTCGTTCTATTGATTCACCGCTGTCCTGTTTGCGTCAGGGGAAGCAGGGAAGAAATTGGTCCGTTGGCAAGTTATGGCATGGTTTTCCTCTGTGGGGTCTTTGGCTCACTGTGGTCATAGGTACTGTATAATAATCTAGACACATAGACAGCTAGGTGAGTCTGATTCCACTGTACAGGGTGGCGTGCAGAAACCATTTCTTACTTGGTGAAGTAGCTGAAGATTCCTTAAAGAAAATGTTTTGACAATATAAATATAGGCCAGTAAAATGAATTCACATCCAGCTCTGCACATTTCAGTAATGTATACGTGTAACAAGAGCTATGGTTATGGTTGCCTAAGCATTTCTGTTCCAAAAGGCCTTTTCCAAACGCTTATAATTTTATCAAACGTTTAGCTTTTTGGATTGAAAATTTTCATGTTTATTCAGAGTCAAGGTATGAATCTTATCAGAAAGCTTGAGCAAAATCAGTTATGCAGTTTTTGAATATGGCCAAAATAAATGTTGTGACCTTGCTATAAGCATCTCTGGTGCATCAGTGGTTTGGGTGTATCAACTTGACATTTAGCTGGAATATAGTCCCTTGGTTGTAGAAGGGTCTCCTGGTGATCTGTTGAAAATCTGTCTTGGGCTGGCAGAGTTGCAGTGGTTTAAAAATCGTACCTTGCTCGTGCATGCAGACTTCAGTTACACAGCACTGGGCTTTTTACAAATGATCTCCCAGAGTTCCAGTGGCACTGTTCCTGCATACCTGTGTATACATTGAGTAGAGATACTCCCTCAGTATGTGATCTCACAACTTTCTGCTGTTTCTGTGCATACATGGCTAGGAGAGTGGACTGGAATTTGTGTGTGTGTTCGTCCCCAGAATATGATCTATCAGGATGTGCTGGGAATGAAACAGGGCTCTGAAGTGCCATGTGGAATTGTTCTGATATAAAGGTGGTGTGGAATAATTCCATGCAGTAGATGAAGTTTCTTATGAAACCATTCTATAAGACAGGTGAAGATGCACATAGAATGAGACATCAGCCTCTGATGTTGATCCTATATCAGTGGTTTTCAGCCTGTGGTTGGTGAGCCCCTGAGGATCCACAGATTATGTCTAAGGGGTCTGAGAAAAGTTGTTGTTACCATAGACCAGTGGTTTTCAACCTGTGGTCCGGGATCCCTGGAGTTCCACAAACTGTTTCCAAAGGGGTCCACACCTCCATTTGAAATTTTTTAGGGATTTGCAAATGAAAACAGGTTGAAAACCACCATTCTACATCATATATTAATGTGTTTAGTGGATTTCATGCTATGGGATAGAACAGCAGCTGCAATCCCTTGTGCAGCTTATGCCAAGACTTTCCACTGGCTCTGCAAGGTTGGGAGACAAGGAAGAACATGTGCCTCAATTGCCACCCCCACGCAACATGAGTAGGATGGCATATCTGGCTGAACTCCAAACTCAGAAGGTTGAGCCCAACTGGGAAACTGAACTTTGCGGCTTGCTTGTGAAGATTTGACCTTCTCACTAAAGCTCTCCCATGTACCTTACATAGGATGGCATTTTGCAGTTGACCAGAAGTGCTGGCTTCCTCTTTAAAGTAGAATTAGGAGCAAATTCTGCATAGGATTACACCCGTGTGACCCCACTGAAGTTAATGGGATTACACAGGGGTGGGTACATCAGGGTAGAGTTTGGCCTTCCAAACTCATTTCTCTCCTCTGTGGTAGAATCCCACCCGTGTCAGTGAGCATGTGGAATAAGGGATGCAAATGCAGCAGAAGTTTTCTTTAAGTGCCTCTTATAGTAAATGGAAACCAATGCATTAAAATCCTCTCGCTCAAGCAGTGGAAACACATGTTTTTTTAAAATGGTGCTCCTGCATTCCTGTAGGGAATGCACTATTTAACCAGTGGAAATATAGTGTCAAATATCTGTGATACATTATAATAAACTTTGTTCCACATGGTTTGCATTGGCCTTACTTACGTTTATTGTGTGAACGTTTTTCCTCCCTTGGAAGCAGCTGGAAAGTGTAAATTTCTAGTTTAACTAGGTGTTTGCTGTTGCTTGTGGATTTTTTTCCCCCTTGGAGCAGGTAATAGTGTGACTCTATTTTGGAGAAGGCCATCATGACCAGTTGGGTGCAGCTCACCCTGCTGTACTGTCCCTTTAAATCAGGCACGCCGAGTTCACTTTCTGAAGTTCATTAGCTTGTGTTATCAATAATTTAGGATAATATTCCAGTGGTGCCTCAGTGCCTGGACCACCTTATTTTCTCTGTCAGCTTTCTCATACCCCAGCAGTCCAGTGAACTTGATAAGTGTCCCATCATCCTGTTAATCAAATTACTTATGAACCAAAATTGACAGTTTTCATTAATTATAAAGGATTATTCTAATTGCAATTCAAATTTATTCATTTAGAACAGACGGCATTCAGTAATATTTCAGGAAATTTGCATATTAAATGGAGAGGGTCGTCCATTAAGTATGGTAATGTATGCATATTTCCTTATTTTTAACTTCTGGGCCATATGCACTGCTGCTACTTCAGCAGGTGAAAAACCAGAACGTGCTTAATTTGTTCAACAAACACAGGGGCCATAACACATCTTTTGGCACGAACCACCATTGTCCTTCTCCTTTTTTATTCCTTCCGCTCTCAGCCTGAAAATGACTGTTATCCTTCGAAGAAACTTTTGATAAACCTGTTTTAAAAAAAAATTGTAGGCACAGCTGGTAAGGGTTGATTGAAATGTTTTGCCATCGAAGCTGTGTTCATTAATTTCTTCAAGATGCTGAAGCAGGCATTAAGGTTGCCTGCTGGAGTCCTTCCCAGTGTCATGTGGAACAGCAAGGGGGCTAATCGTCATCCTTGTAACATCAACTGGTTACCCTCCTCGTGCGATATGAACCTTTCCCCTCCAGTGAAAAATGAACCTGTCTGAGACAAAAGCACAAACTATGCATGCGATGAGACAGTGGCATTATTCAAACCTGGATAGGGCTGTGCTCCCAGATCATTAAGAATCATATCTTCATGACAATAATAAGCAACTACCTAAACCCAGATCCAAAGACACATTCAGGTATATTTATATCAACCCCTTTATCAATATTTTTCTAGCTCAGGAACACAAAATGCTGTAGATGAGTTGTAGCCTTATTCTTTGGAGCGTTCGCTTGACTTTTAAACAGTTAAACAGTTTCATCAACTATGGTGTTGTCATGAATCATGTGACCTACCTTGTAAGTAATTTAACTAACATATCCAGAAATCGCTGATATCTTGTCTTAATGATTTTAGTAAAACATCTGTCAACTAATTCATCCTTTTTTAAATCTTTTTCTTCGAAAAGGCCATTGCTCATTTAACTTGTTCTTAAGCAGGTTTCTTTCATTTTCTGGACAAAACAAAAATCTTTGCTGTTTCTATTTGCAGATATTTTATTTTTGTTGGACACATTTCATTTAGGCTACGTCTGTCTATCTGTCTGTCTATCTCACATTAAATTATTTTTTAAACTGTGTTATGGATTGAAGGTTAATTCTGAATAGCAGTGTGAAAATAAGTGCATCTTGCAGCAGAAGGAAAGGGAAGTGCAGATGAACAGAAAATATATTGCAAAAGTTAATTATACCAAGTTGGGCTCTGATGCTTGTGGGTTCTGATTTTGCGTAGCACTTGATGCCAGTGTGATGTAAGCACCTACTTAAGTATTTTTCTAAATACTGATGGACTTTTGCTTATCTTTCCACACATGCTCAAGTTAAAGTGCT
Organism: Mauremys reevesii; assembly: GCF_016161935.1. Taxonomy (NCBI): domain Eukaryota; kingdom Metazoa; phylum Chordata; order Testudines; family Geoemydidae; genus Mauremys; species Mauremys reevesii. The sequence goes on from NC_052630.1 coordinate 2,429,503, forward strand.
TTGCTGAATTGGGGCTGTAGGCAGTAACTGAAAGCTAGTACTGGGAAACTAACTGTGACTTTCTACATGAGCTCTGTGAAGTTGGGGAGGAACACACAAGGAAACATGCTGTCCCTGTAAAGACAGTGGGGTGATGTACTTTATTATCAGGAAGGTATCTTACAAAGATGTCTTAGGGAGTCACGTGTCTTGCAGCACAAGGAATAAATCCAGAGGTTTGCGTCGCAGACACTGATGTGGAAAAAATACTCCAACCCGTGTGAGGGACTAGAAAAGCCTTTCCACTCTGGGAAGTTATAGTCTTGGTCCCAGGCTCAGTGCTTTGCTGGGTCAGAGCTATCTGAAAATTACTCCTCCCAGTTCAGTGCCAGCGAGTTGCCTTGTGGCCCAAAAGGAATTCCCCTGACGGAGATCATTTGGTGTCCCTTGGAGTTTTTGTCTGGGTGGGGAAGCAGTTAGTTTATGGATGAGCTCTGGTGTTAGAGGTTGATGAGACAATGTTCTGAATCAGTGCTTCCTTTGGTGCCTTGAGTTATTCCCGCTTCCTGGCCAGGGCTCTGATGGCCCCCTACCTCCCTCTGTCAAAGCACAATGAAGGTTGTGACCACTTTGTGCCAGTGAATTCTGCCTTGGTAGCATTTCTGCCTGAGGTTCCCCGCGGTAGGAGTAAATCTGGTCCCATAACTGTACTCGTTGGGGGAAATTCCCAGGCAAACACTCTTCATTAGCCTGGAGTTAAGAGTGAAAGATTCGTATCACTCACTTCAGCCAAAAATCCCTTAAAGGAATGTTGTAGTTTTCTCCCAAACTTTTAACTTACCCCCAGGTTCATAGACAAGCCTTCCCCTGGGTCAGCCCCTGAGCTGTAAAACCTCAGCTGGGTAGGCTTGGTTTTGGCTAGCGTTGGTGGTGGGATTCCTTGGGAAGAACACATGTTGCAAATATTGCCCTCTCCTGTGGGTGTGAATTGTTCTCAAATGGATTTGATATTTACTAATATATTCACTATTATTTCCTGTTCATTTAATGGAAAGCCTCAGGCCTTTGGAAGCTCATAGGCTTTTGCCCTTTGGCTGCAGATATCCATATACGCCTATGAGGCATGCGTATATTATCCTGGTCTTTATGCTGTCCAGCTCAGAGTTAGATTTCTACATTGAGTATAAAATGTTAGGAAACGCACAGCGGACATCTGCAGTTGCCCCAAGGCAACATGGGAATGTTATGATATTACCCTTGTGTTAATTCTATAGAGGGATGGGGAGAGAAATGCCTATGTGGCACCCATCCTTGTTCATTTACATGGAATCTACATGAAAGTCTACAAAAGTAGCAAAAAGCAAATTTTTCTTACAAGGCCAAATCAGATAAATCAGGTCTGAAATTTGTTGTGTGAATCTTACAAATACGGTGAAAAGTGAAAAGCCAGACAGTTTTTGAGCTCCATATCTCTGAAATTCTGTGTGTAATTTGTCTCAGATTTTCCCCCAAAATTCTACTTTGGTATAAGATTGCAGCATTGGACATTTCCGGTGTGTGAAAATCAGTCTTATAATGGGAAGGCCAATGAAGCTTCAAATGTTAGACCCCATATATTGCAGTGGTTAGATGCTCAGCCACAGGTTGGTTGAGGCTTTTAATAGAGCAGATGTTTCTTGAAACAAATAGTAGGTCATTGTTGCTGTATATCTTTTTATAACAGTCATGCTATTAGATCTAAATTTGCAAGTGAGATGATATTTTCTATTGTACAGCACAGAACTTGGAATAGCTCCTAATATAGCAGTTTTGATGCAGCAAATTTCAGTATGATATATGTCTATGTATGTGTCCACTGAGTAATATATTGGAGAGAAATGGGTCACTATTAGTGGATAGTGGTGTACATAGGATAACTTATTAGCACTATGTTGGGGCAGATACAAATGAAGCTGAGATGCTGGCTACCTCTGGCATGCCGCAAATTCAGAAGAGATCAACAAGATACAAAAAGAGAGGGAGGTTGTTGTGGCCTTAGGGGAAATGCAGAAAACACAAAGAAAAGGACACCTCTTCTCCTTTTCTTTCTGGATGTAATAAAATATGCAGACTGGAGTTCTTAATTTGTTGCCCCTGTTGATTAAAAAGTGACCTCAAATGAGCTACAGGACTATAATGGGCATTTATGCATTATGCAACATGCATCTGACGAAGTGGGTATTCACCCACGAAAGCTCATGCTCTAATACGTCTGTTAGTCTATAAGGTGCCACAGGACTCTTTGCTGCATTTATGGCATTGTATCTTATAGTTAGTCTTCACTTTACAGGCAAGAATTTTAACTATGAACCGGAAATACGTGCATGTGTGCATGTGTGTGTGTGTGTGTGTGTATTTTCTGTGTATTGTCTAAAATATAGAAATGATATCAACACCCACCACCGTCTGTCTGGATTTCAGCTTATGAGTCTCTCTGATTAAATGCCGCGGCAAACTCTTGTCCCTTTCAGCTTCTGTCTGATTTTTCTGAGTGTTGTAGGTAAATGGCACAAAATGAACAGGCCTCACGAAAGCAAACGGAGAGCCATAAATGAGGAACAGGAACTCAGGCCCAGAGCGCATATGCTAAGAACCCAAGTACATTTGTTCTAAGAAATATTTAAAGATGAGAGAAAATGACCAGGTATTGCTGAGATTAGTCAGAGAGCACAAGTTAATACATTTTTTATTGAGAAAAGTAAATCACATCTAAATAAAATATATGGTTTTAAAAAATCATCTCTGCCTCAGAGATTAAACATACTATTTCTTTACTCTGGCATCTAATTTCACCAAGGTAGCTGAAGCTTACAGGTGTCTGTGAGACCTTTTCTGAACAGTAGGTATATAATAACAAAGAGTCCTGTGGCCACAGGACTCTTCGTTGCTTTTTACAGATACAGAATAACACGGCTACACCTCTGACAGTAGGTATATAGAGGATTTCATGGGTTTTTGTTGTTTTATTTATATATTTATTTATTTTATTCTCTGGTTTAGTGCCACAAACTATTAATGGCAAGTGAGACTACAGTGTGTTTGCAAAATATGCATCAGGGCAAGATGTTTATATGGACAATACATTTAAATCTTTATTAAATATACTTGGAAACAGAGAATTTATCATACCGTAGTTCAGACTTGGAATCTGTGTACTCTAGTATCCTGCTTCCAGCAGTGGCCAATATCTGGTGCTTTGTGGGTGGGGGTGGTGAAGCTGGTATTCATGCAAGCGCTTATCTATAATCTTCCTCCAGGGTGAAATTCTGTCCGTGAGATGGGGGTCGGAGGACCATTCCTTGTCCATGTGGCAATTTGCTCATGGTCTGAAGCTTTGGGTTTGCTTACTCCTATCTTTAGCATGAAGTTCGACAACTGATTAAACAGTCATTAAATTATCCAGACCTTTCTAAGATCAAGTTACGGTTTCTTAATATTCTTCTACAGGCATAAGGCTGAGCACTACCAACTACTTGATGGCAGGTGCAAATCAAATAGTTAAAGCATCTGGCTGGAAGGATGGCCTTGTGGTTAAGTTGCTGGACTGGGTCTCAGAAGACATGGATTTTAATTTCTGGCTCTGCTACAGATTTCTAATGGGATTTTGGACAAACTGCATAACCTCTCTGAGCCTGAGTTCCCAATCTGCCGCTTGTATGTTATATCGCTTTATCTTGGCTGCTAAGATTGTAAACTCTTCGGGGCAGGGCCAGTTTCTATGCGTCTGTGTTCTCACCTACTACGGTGAGGCTGAAGTGTACTAGGTACTACAGCAACACACATAATAACAATTTTAACAAAGGCACAAGCACTGTGATTTGCACCTGCAGTTTGTTTTGTGAGTACAAAAATGCAGATGGAAATTTGGCAGGCACAAATGGTGAGCACTTTCTAACCACTCAGTGTCATGTGTGACAAGAAGTGTCACATTTCACTTTATCATTTGCTTTGCTGCTACTGATGATTTTTTTTTCCTGGTGTGGCATAATATTAATGTTTTTCTCTGATGGCTTCCAAGCCTGGGGGTCAGAGCTCATGTTTCACCGCACAAGACACCCAACCATAAATCTCCTTAAATAATACAGAAGGCTGGAAAGGGGTCACTGCAGAAAAAGCCAGCCAGTCTGAACGAAGTGGCATTGATGCATGGCAGAAGAAAGAGCTTGGATTTGGGCTGTGCTGGGTAGGTACCATTTCGAGGACAGCTTTCATGTACAGAGGAAGGATATGCTTTGGTTTTCTTGTGAAGAACCCCTGTGCTCGATTGCAGCCAACCACCAAACTTCCTTGAGGTAGAGCTCCATTGTGCTCCTTGACTCAAAGCTTCATTAATATTTTTAATCCTCAAAATTATAAATCAGACTGAGACTAATCCTGTAGCCTCTGCACACGCAGAACTCCCATAGATTTAACATTCTGTTTGTGCAGCATTTTTAGCACTGCACCCATTGTTTGGCAATAAATCTGCATTGCCTTACCTTGCATGATTTGTATTTAGACCACTTTTTGTCCTGGCGGGACAGAAGTAATTCATAGCTGCCCATAACACAATCTGTGCAGTACATAGCAATTTCTTGCTTCACAATACATAGAGGTTATTTTATGGGATTTGCACAAGACCATGGGGATGAGCAAGCCACAGAATCACTGATAAATATTTAAAAAAAAAATCAACAGTAGCTTTATTAATACAGCTTTGTCAAGTTACTTGGAAACTGTCTATTCCTCTTATAGTTTTAATAATGATAGAAATAATCATAATTTCTTGGCACAAATGGCTAAAGTCCTCTGGATGTCCTACCAAACTTATAAAGATCACAGTTATAAAAAATATGGCAATACACCTTAATATAGGCCACGCTACATGGTGCTATGGAGGGCTATAAAGCTTCTATCGTCATGTGTTTGGGATAACTACAGTACTCACAAGTGAGGACTGAGTTATAGACACAAATGGGAGTGAAAACTTCCTAGGAGATGATTGATCTATCGCTCACTTACACTCGCACACACATTGCATTTTGGTGCCACTTACTTGCGTCTCCTCTTTTTTCTGCAAGTGACACGTTATGTGGAATTGAACTGTTGCACCTTTCCCTAGTGGTGCCTTGAGGAAGAGGCACCGCAGGACCAGTCAGTGGCGTTTGGTGTAACTCCTTGGAGGTCTGTAGGGTTGGTTTCTAGCTGGGACCTAATTACAATAGATGCATCTGATCCTAGTTAGGCTCAGCACCTGAAAGAAGAGCTCTTGGGGAAAGAGACAGGGATCTGCTGATCAGAAGTCTAGACACGGTGCATACAGAGCAGCACAGTATCTTTGTGAGTCAGGCCAAGGGCAAGCAGAGGGAGAAAACCATGGGGTGGTGGGGGGATAGAGAGAAGGCAGAATGGAGAGAAGAGACCAGGAAGATCTAAGGAGAGACCATCTAAACATGACCTAGTTTGTGGTTAGGGGGAAGTGATATTCCAGCCTATTCAGATGCAGGCAGAGGAGGGGTGAGGCCCCCTTTCTGGACCAGCTCAGGCAATGTAGGAGAGGTGTGGGGCTAATACCCCATGAGGGCGAGCATGGGACATGCCCCTCAGTACCTCTTGCTTCACTTGCTCGTGACCTGGCAAAATATCACTCAAGCAGCTACGCTATCAACATAGAGGAATCAGAGCAGGAAACATCTAGAGTCCTCAGGCACTTATCTTTATTTTGGTGTCTCCCTTCCCTTCCCTTCCCTCCCCTCTCTCTTTTGCATGGTTGGTAACTAGCTCAGTGAACGAGCCCCTTTGCTGTATTGTTGACAATTTGGGGTCTGATCCTGCAGTCTTTTCGCATCCAGAACCCCCACTGACTGCAGCGGGAGCTCGCAACGCGGAAGGACAGCAGGGGTCTTAGATCAGTACATGCTGTTGTGTATTATATGGGGCTGTGGAGAACCCGGGCGCAACAGGAATCAGTGCAGGACACTGTGTTAGCCTTAACTCAGGGTTCCCCGGCACCTGCTGGTTGATTTCATGCCTTTAATATTAATTGTATATCTACAGCTGTATGTCAAATACATACGTGCACATTCCACTGATTAAAAGTGCTATATAAGAGCTAGATATTAATTATTATTTACAGATTGCTACTTTAACCTGCTGCTGGTTCTGAAGCTGCTAGTTATGGTTGTTTGGAACCGTGCAAAACTAGCTTTCCCGTTCCCATTAATTAACATGAGAAAATACATTACTCTGAGTACACACCTAATAACCCAAGGAAAATAGATTAGCCAAGTGTTGTATACTTATAAAGATCCGTTTTGATAGGATTTTAAATGCAAAACGTCTTGCTTGTAATCAACAATTGCTGCTACTCATTTTTTTTTTGCATCTTAAACTAAAACATCTATTACACAGGCCACCTGTGGTGATAAGTGAATATGCGCTGTGAAATTATTTTAAACACTACCAATTCACTAAAAGTGTGTATTTATTCCTTGTATTTGCAAGCTTCACATATAATTTCACTCCCATACTTATTTGCACTATAATATCAAATTACTCTTAAACTGTTTTTGTGTAAGATGTCTGCCTTAAAAAAAGATGCATTTGACTATACTGTGTCCTCCCCCCACCCTTCCCTGCTCATTTAAAATACTTTTACTTTACTTAAATGCTGTTGCAGGTGGTGTATGAATGGCAGGCGGATCTAACCCTCCTAAGTAATCTATTGCAGATGAGATAGTGAAGCTGTCACTTAGGATGTTATGGTATGAAATGAAACTTGAAACAACTCTCCACCGGAGAATAAGGAAGTGTTTGTTAAAGATGCAGCTCCTAAAAAATAGCAGATCTGGCTTACTTATAGGGGCAAATCCTGGGTAACATGGATATTAGGACAGGGTATCTTCACTGGAACGGGGGAGGAATCTTCCCCCAAAAGCTATGGCTGCTCTGACTTTCCAGTGCAGGCTCAGGGCTTTTGCCTCAGTTGTGCCCCTGCCGTGTGTGTGTGCGTGCGTGCGTGCGGGCATGCAGATAGAAGGGCAGGTCGCTGCTCGTACTCCCCCCAACCCTCTCTCTGTCTGCATGGAAAGAGCAGGGCTTTATGCTACATCCTCACAATCTGCCATGTAGGATCCTGGCCAGGGGTGGCCACAGGCCCCAGCACGCCAAGCGCGTGCTTGAGGCGGCATGCCACGGGGGGCGCTCTGCCGGTCGCCGGGAGGGTGGCAAGCAGATAGCCTTCGGCGGCATGCTTGCGGAGGGTCCGCTGGTCCCGCGGCTCCGGTGGACCTCCCGCAGGCGTGCCATGGGACCGGCGACCGGCAGAGTGCCCCCCGCGGCATGACGCTGTGCTTGGGGCGGCGAAATGTCTAGAGCCGCCCCTGATCCTGGCTTTCCCATTCGGATGGAACGGCATCACATTTGCCGACTGGATGAGCCCGTTTCAGCTGTGGGCGGTGCCAAGAATTGCTTCAGGGTGCTGAGAATTTTGGCTGGCAAAACTCAGTGGCAACACTGCTAGGTTGGGAAATGATCTGAGTGTTTATCTCCAAGTGTTGCTATCTGCTTCTCAGAAGCACCTCAGAGAATGATGGCTCCGTTCCCCCCCCCCAAGTGCTAAAAGTGACAGGAACGTCAATCTCTTCAGAGCCTTCCACTGCTTAGAGGTGTAGGGGGCAGAACGGATGAAAGGGGCAATCCCTGGTAGCAGCGCCTCCAGAACGCCAGCCTCTGCACGGCAGTGGCCTTACATACTTCTGTAATGAGTAAGAAAAATTGTTTTATGGTAGTTTAATAAAGAAGGAGACAAATGTTGCCCCTGTGCAAAGGGACTGAATTACACACTTCATGAACCAAATTAGTACCACAACGCTTTGCTTTGTTCGAAAGGTGATATGCATTTACGGGCCCATTTTTCAGCAAGATAAATATGACACACGCCAAGACTTCCCTGAAGTAAATATTGTAAATAATAAAAGACTCTGCCAAGGAAAGCTGAAAAATGACTTAATCCTCACCCATTTATACTGCAATGCCAAAACGCCACTGACCGAATTGTATAACAAACTGCCCATTTAATCAGCTCTCCTTAATATTACAGCACAAGTTCACAGCGTTTCCAGGGATATTCAATATTCCTTGGTTTAATTGTTCAGCATTTGACTTGAAACATAATGCATGTGCACACAGGAATATTTTATACCATTAGAGTACTGAATTAGTCCCATATGTTTTCTGACTGGCTGCATTTCACATTTGTTTTACAAATGAATTCATTTACTCTTTTGTTTAAATATTTTGTCAAAGCAGTTTGTCTTTCTGGAGAGTTCTCTGCTTTATTTTTATTTCTGCTTTGCTGCAAATGTTTGCCAATTTCCCTAGGACATAAGGATTGCCAGGCTATATCAGCCCCCAGGTCCGTCTAGGCTAGTGTCTGTCTCTGACCGTGACCAGTATCAGCTGCTTCAGAGGAAGGTGTGAGGACCCTGAAGTGGGCAGATGTGGGATAATCTTCCGCTCGCTTTATTTTTTGTTGTGATGGTCAAAAGTATAACTGGGTTCAGAAAAGTACTAGATATATTCATGGAGTAGGTCCCTCAATGGCTATCAACTAAGATGGTCAGGGATGCAACCACATGCTCTGGCTGTCCCTAGACCTACAACTGCCAGAAGCTGGGAGGGAAAGAAAGGGGTGGATCACTCCAACTGCCCTGTTCTGTACACTCACCTGGAGCTCTGCTTCTGGCCACTGTCTGAGACAGGATACTAGGCCAGATGGACCCACTCTGATCCAGTGTGGTGGTAGTTATAGCCTTAAACCCTGAAACATGAGATTTAATGCCCCTTTGAAAATAACACCATTAATTGTGATAGCTTTGGATAGTCTTGTCACGAAACCTGCTCCACGGCGACTAGTACATCAGGGAGTTCAGTCTCCCGACTAACCCTCATAACTTCAGCAAGTCTCCCATACTAATGGGTATGGATGGATTGGGAGGAGAGACCTGCTACACCACAGCTCAGTATGCAGCTGGTAGGGGCCAGATCTTCGAAGTGTGGCGTGCTCTCAAATTGACTTCAACGCGCTGCACAGAAGTGGAGTCTGACACAGTAAAGAAACATTGAGGGCTAATGAACACTTGGTGAATTATCAGCATGAAGCTATTTTGCATAAGTTCATGCTTCAGCGTTTCAGCTGGCCATGGGCAGAGGTCAGGAATGGATTCTCTCCCCCGCCCCCCACCCCAATATATTCTGTTCTTTAAATCTCCTCCCCAGAAGTATCAGGGAATGCCACGCCTGGAGATGGGACATTGGCTGGGCTGGCCTAGGGCTCCGAGCATTCTCTCTCAGGGGCTTGGTCCATGCTGACCTTAGATTCTAAGGCTTCTAAAAATAAGATGCCTGGGTAATGCACTAGATTGGATTCTTCTCTGCATTGGTATGCAATTGGAATAATTTCACTAAAGATTTATTTAGTGAAACACGGCTACCCCTCTGATACTTCACTAAAGATGTTACTCTGGATTTACACTAGGGTAATGGAGACCAGAATCTGGCCCACTGTTTCATTGTAAGGCTTGGTAAACATGAAAAGATCTCTGTAAACATGGAAGGCAGGATTTTCAAAAGCATATAAATTTGGCCTAACTGGGGAGCTTCACCACTGAACAGAGTTGGGCCTGTGCTGAATGCTTTTGAAAATGCTACTCTGATAGTATCAGTGTTTGAACAGAGAGACTTTGCTGTGGTGGTTCACCACAGCGTATACTCCACATGTGTGAGATCTTCAGTCATGACAGTCAGACTTGTAACAATGAGACATGGGCTTTAGGGAAACCACATCGTGTTATGCTTTGAAAATAGTGTAATAAGCTAATTGGAAAGCTACATGAGAAGAGGTTTCAGTGGTCACTTTGGATCCAGTTCTGAAGGCTAACTACCTTCAGCTTCCATTGACTTTAACTTTTGGGATTTGAGCGGTGGTTGGGGGCATTTAAGGCCCTGGAGGAGGCATTCAGCTCCTTGTAGGATTGGGTCCTTAATGCATATAAATAACTCACAACCCCAGAACAAGAACTTTGACCTAAATTCATGTGCTTAAAAAATCAGGGAAGCGGTTGAAAATTATTTATGCTTGTATGCAATGAGTGATATTCTTATATATATATATATATATATATATATATATATATATATATACATTAACTGATCAAAGAGTTTGCACCTTATAATCATAACGAAATATAAATATAATCCATACTTATCAACCAATCAGTCTTGTTCTCAACAAAATGAAAACTTCATAATTATTTCCACCCGCACAATACTAGGAAGGCCCTGTGCTTGGCAGACAGAGAGAACTTGGTTCCAAAGGTATGATGCATTTATAATATAAATTGTTCTCAATTAGTGTGTAGGTTTGTATACATCACAAACGTGGGCATGACAAAGAGAGGCTTGATTATAATCTCTCACCGGTATGAATGAGCAGAAACTACCTGGAAGTCAATGGTGTAAAACTGGTTGTGAGAACAGAACCAGGCTCAGTGACTTCCCTGATTTGCCGTCCTGCTTTAAGGGGGCAAACCAGGATCATTATCCCCACAGATTAAAAAAAAAAAGAAACATTCTTCAGAGCCCAATATTGCATAGGGAAGATTTAGTCTAGTGTGTGCATTGACTTCCGTGCACTTTGGATCAGGCCCTTGGAGAAGAGGGGCAGCCCGTTCACAGGTGAGCATGTGTCCCATCCAGAGGGAACGCCAAAGCTTTAACCAAAATCATCCAGAGGAATCTGCCAAGGGCCTGGATGCCTCTGCTGGGAGAATGGCATCCACAGCTTGATGTCTGAGCCCTGGGGCTGCCATCAGGAGAAGAGAAACAGCCGCTTCGAGGGAGGGTAACTGTTCTTAATTATTGTTTTTGCCTGACTCGTAAAAGAAAATAAGAAATTACAGTACCCTGGCAGATCAAGACGGTCCTAATCGAACCCTGTGGTCTGGGAATTTCCCTCTGAATCCCTGATTTGACCCAGGGTTGAAGAGGATTCTGTACATACCCTTTGCAGTAGGTGCTACGGTCCTTTGTCAGCTTAGCAATTTCCCTAACCCAAATCACTGTCACTTGACATAATTTAAGGATGTCTGCTGCATTTATTAACTGCTGCTAATGGGCTCTGGCTGGAGAAGACCCAGAGAACGACAGGCCCTTCCCCCCACAGCTTACAGTCATAGATCCCGACCCTGCAGTGCCTGTGTGCAACTCCTGCGCGGCCGGATTGCCCCCGCAGATCCTGTTACAGGATCAGGGCCCAAAAAACATGCACCACCAACACCAGGCAAACTAGAGAGCTGGTGGAAAGTATCAGCTGACTCCCTCCCCCCTCCCCTTATGCAACGTAGGGTTAGAAAAGGGCATTTTTGAACCCGAGGAAGAAGTTTTGTATCCTGTTCAGAAAAACAAAGCCTGATACATTACAGTGGAGTGCAATAGCCTCCTCCTCTGTTCAGGAACTGCAGTTACCTGCATGAGCAGACATGAAGCTAAGGGGGATGGTGCCCACAGTAGTTGCAAGGGAAGTTGAATAGGGGAAGGATGGTGTTTAGGGAGACCCAGATTCAATTCCCTGCCCTGCCACAAACTTCCTGTGAGACCTTGAGCAAGTCACTTAGCCTCTGTGGTTCAGTGCCCCCTCAGTAAAATGTGGCGAATAGCACTGCCCCATGGGCGCCGACTCTGAGTGCTCTGGGGCTCACGCACCCACTGAAAGCACCGGCAGGGCTTGACTAATCTTTTGTGTGTCCTGGTGCCCGGACCGTGACCCCACCCCCGCTCCACCTCGAGGCCCCTCCTCCCCCCGCTTGGCCTCTTCCCCCAGAGGTTCCACCCCAAGGCCCCAGCCCCGCTCAGCAACTTCCCCTCGAGGCCTGCCTGCTGCTTGCACAGGGGGCAGAGAGGAGCACCCACCGGCAAAACCAAACCTCAACGCCTGTGTACTGCCCTGCCTCCCAGGGGCGTTGTGAAGCTCAAGCTTGTGAAGGCCTTTGAGAGAGATCCAGTGAAGAAAAGCGCTCTGTAAGCAATAGATACGTTTATTAGTGTTTGCAAATCGACTAACTGCACCGTTCCATGGAATCACGCTATGGGAATTGCAGTCTGTGGTGGCAATCGGACGTTCTTCAGTGTTGTTGGCAGATGTATGTCTCTAGGACAGTGAGTCACACCCTTTCCAGGCTAATGTCCTGCTTACAGGAATCTCATTTGTCTTGCGCAGCCCCAAGTTAAAAACGACTTGCAAAATCAGACATAAAAATACAAAAGTGTCACAGCCACACTAGTACTGAAAAAACTGCTGACTTTCTCATCTTTGCCATATAATTATAAAATAAATCAATTGGAATATAAATATTGTACTTACATTTAAGCTTATAGTATATAGAGCAGTAGAAACAGGTCATTGACTGTATGGAATTTTAGTTTGTCCTGACTTCACGAATGCTTTGTATGTAGCCTGTTGTAAAACTAGGCAAGGATCTGGATGAGCTGATGTACTCCCAGGGGTATGCGTAACCCTGGTTGAGAACCGCTGCTCTAGGACACTGCTTAGGGCCTTGGCAGAGTAGTAATTCTGTTGGGTGTGGTAACTGTAATATTAGCATATTTTAAAAGTTGCCTGTTGATACGGTGCACCTGCCTGGCTTGTGGAGAGCACACACTCTAGTGAGTGCATTCTGCATTCGGCTCAGGCTTTAGAGTGAGATATGGAGGCTTTGTCACTTGTTTGGTCCTAGCGCACCTCAACTTTCAGTAGTTACCTGTTGATGGCTCCTTGGGGGATTTTGTGAAGTGAGTTGGTCTCCATCTATCTTCTGTTTAAAGAGAGGTCTGCGGCCACCGTGGGGACTCCCTGGGAGTCTCAGCAGAACAGGGCATGTAGACAGCTGCTCTTCAAGGTCATTGTGGAGGGACACTTGTGCTGACATGTGGATGCTGAGATGCCCCTGTTGTCTCCGTGCAGGCATGATTCCCATTGACGTCAGTGGGAGATTTTGCCTCAAGATGGGTGGTGTGATTCAGACCCAGGGTATTGATCTGTGAGGTGAGTTTTACTGTCCCCCCAACAATCTCCACCCCACCCAACCTGTCTTGTGCTCTCTTCTCCAACACGCCTCCCTGCTCCCTTTGCTCATCTAGCACTTGATCTTATGCCAGTTGCCAATGGTCCCAAGGGGCTGTTCCTTCCCTAGTAGATATCAGCCACCTGTGCCCCTTACCTCTTAGACTGGAGTAAGGGGTGGCAGGCAGGAGGTTGACATAGAATCTGCTATGCTAGAAGAGCCCTTAGGCAGCCACGTCTGCCGGGTATATGGTCATTTTTTGCCAGGAAAACAAGCACCTGGGGTCAGAATCTGGCCCAGGGTCCCTCTCTTTTGGTCGAGGTTTGGCCTGATGTCATATAGGGAGAGGTGACAGGCAAAAGGGAGGGAAGTTTGCACAAAATAAGGAGATGATGTTTCTTGTTTCCCAAGTTATGCACCATCTTGATCCACCATCCTTTGAAAAGTAAGAAGAATGTAAATAGGAGTCTGCCCCTGCTGGAGAGATTGTGGAAAGAGGTAGCTTTTGAACTGGTGGGTATGAAGAAAATAATTATTCTGTCACCCCCTCCCCCCCCACAAAAAAAAAAGAGATTGAATTCAACTGAGATCTTAGCAAACCAGGTTAAGACGACTTTCTCCCTGTTGTCTCGCCTTGTCTGTTCTCATCAGCATTGCTTAGGAAATTACTAGTTCTCTTCTGGTCGCGCACAAATCCAGCCCTCCCTAAACACACACAGAACATAAAACACTCCTGCACTAGTTTTCCAGAAACCAAAATGTGATCATCTAGATAAAATGCTAATATGTCTTTTTCCCCAGGTTTGGTCATTTTCCTAATTCGGTGGCCAGATACCCTTCAAGATGATTTTTAATGAACCCCTTTTATTATTATTTTCAATGACACACACCTCCAATCATTGGGGATGCTGTAGCTGAGCTCTGAAGCACACACAATGCCTGTAACATTTTTCAGATAATATTGTCACATACTTGGAGCAGGAGGCCCATTTTGAAACAGTAATTTGGTCCCTAAAGAGTTCTTTAGCCTCTGCCTTGCCTGCCCACCCTGGCCAAGCTGTCGAAGAGAGCAGCCCAAGATAGATGGTCTGGATTTGTGTATAGTAATTTAAAACATCCTGCCTTTCTGTGCTCTCCTGCTGGAGAATTTATTCAGGAATCTATTCTATCTGCTGCATTACTTGCATATACAGCTCCTTGATTTTTATTTTCCCTTTTAGTAAAACCTTTATTAGAATGCAGATGAACCCTGACCGCAGCAAAGGATTAAGTGAACAGATTCTTTAAGTAATAAATCTAAAGGCATATTACATGCAAGGAAAAGGGATTTCCCTAGTGTTTTTGGATTTATAAGTGCCAGAGGCTAAACAACTTACAAGGGCCCTAAGATTGCTCCTTTTTCCAACCTGGGACATGTTCTAATATTGTGACATAGCCAAGAATTAAGCTGGCTTACTAAGTAGAAAACATGTAGCATAATTGAAAATGCACCATACAGACAGGAATGCTTGATGCAGCAACGTCCTGTTACAAAGATTACACTGATTTATAGGGAATGTCTTAACTCCTAATCCCAGTGACACAAGATCACATCGACCGTGTATGCTTTCATAACCAGAAAAATAAGAAAGGAGGTTAATAATATATATGGTAGAGATGAAAAACAAGGTAGAGAGGGCCGAGCCAGCCTTTCCTTTCTCTTTAAAAGAAATTAGCAACTACAGTATTTTTATGATGATGTTTTTGTGTTTAGCTTGCCTGGAAAGCACAGGTATTTTATATTTCTGAAATGGTAGCTGTACTGAAGAGGGAGAGACAAAGAACTGGGGCTGGATATTGCATGGCGTAAGCTGTTTGGAAGAGCTTAGACGGGAGGGGAAATGGTTGGGGGCAGGAGGCAGCCAGAGGAATAACCTTGTATGTAAAGCAGGTCTGGAAGCAGCCGAGAAAAGAGAAGAGTTGTCATGGCTTGAAGCTTAACAGGCAATAAAGAGAAAATGGTGAAAACTGGAATTTTCTGTAGACCATTGGAAAGGGAAACTTCAGGGAGAACACCGGCTATCCCGCAATATCACGAGAGTCAGAGATGGGGACCGGCTTTTGGACAAGTCCAAGGGCAGTTTGTCCTCCATCTCTTTGCCACGATCAGAATAATCAGACCACGCCACCATCTCATCCGGTATAATCTCTTCCTCCCCATTTCTGTTCACTTGAAAATCCAGGGGATCCTGTTTTTAGACACACCCTCCTCTCTCTCTCTCTCTCTCCATCCATCCATCCATCCATCCCTGGGTGTCTTCATCTGCTCCCTTGGTTTCAGGTACTATCTCTGTGCCTTTGTCTCCCAAATCTACATTTCCAGCCCTTTCCTTCTCCCCTGTGTTTAGTGTTGTCTCTCAGCCAGCATGTATTTGCAGATCCAAAACTTAGCTTCAAGCTTTCATTAAAATAAAGTGGTTTCTAGTCCTCATGTTGGTGAAGATAACCTTGACAACATAAACTGATTAGAAGTTGATGCAGTGATCTCTTCCTGAGCCTGCAGAGCGCCTGAAACAATAACTCTAAGTGTATACACCATCTCAGTTATCTCAGTGGATTGTTGACTCTTAAGCCTAAAGACAGCAGCATAAACTTCAATAGCGTTAACTGTTTCAGTGCTGGTCTTTTGAGGATAAGCATCCGGCTAATGTGCATCACCCACAATTGCAAACAGTCTCCAATGCATTCCCAGCTGTGAAATGCTTCAGCTTCCTACCTGATGACTTGTAGACAATGTAGTTACTGTCCATACAAAAATCTGTGGTGAATCAAAAATGGAAAATGTGGGTACAGCATAACATACATTGAATTCAATGTCAAAATCAGGGACATGGGCACTTCTGTGCTGATTGTATATTATTTTTGTGCATCTTTTGTTGGCTTACAATTTCCCCCCCCTTTTTTTGTGAAGGGGGGATCATATGGTAGCATGTAAAAGGAACTTAGAGATCAGTCATAGAATTAGGCATAGTACAGAGACTAGATCTTGAAATGAAGTATATGTCGATAATTATGCAGACCAATAAAAGGGGAAATTAAGCTGTATTTCAAATTAGCATATTTTGGAAGCAAGTAGGAAGAGTTGGTAATTTTTAAATATGGGGTGGAAGACAAGTCCTTGGGGAACAGGAAATAGCTAACAAATATTTTAATATTTACAAAGGAGATCTGCATTCGTAATGAGGACTGGAAGCATATTGTGGGTTTTGTCTCCCTCTAATGGCTGGTCCATATAAGAGGATTATGAGTCTTCTATTTAATCCTTTAAAAGAGGGTTCATGCTGTTAGCCCTGGGAGCGCTACAAATCTTGCTGTCAGCCCAAGAGGAGTTGGTTACACTTGCCATCAAGTAATCAACATACTAAGTGTAAAAAAAAGGAAAAAAAGGTAATATGAATAAACAAGAGAATCCCAAAAGTAAGCTAGATAACCATGGGCTACAAACAGGCCAGTAAGATTGCAGAGTGCAATTAACAGTGCATGGAAAAAATGAAGTTGATGAATGGAAGGAAGTTTCCACTTAAATAAAATCAGTAAGAAATGTTTAGAAGTCCAAAAGCAATAAGATGCCATTTAAGGAGAAAGCAGGGCCTGTCAGTAGATGACAAGGATCATTTTTTGACGGAGACCAAGTCATTGCTATAAAATATTGGAAGAACCCTTTGCCTCACTATTCAGAAAGGAAAATCTAGAGAAATGCCATTAACTGATGTAATTTTGCCGTACGCGTAGGAAGGAGAAATAGTGAGGGATATTATGAGAACATCCGATGAGTGACTGAACCTGGGGACCAGCTGAGATGTGTCCATGTATTCTGAAGGGATTGGCATGCAAGAGAAGGAACGGTTAACGGTTTGAAATATTTGTTTGAGAATTACCAGTGGGCCGAGGAAATGCTTGTTGATCACGCTGTGGAATGGGAACTCCACGTGACTGCAGGCCCCTGAGCTGAAAGCTGCAGCAGGGAAAGTACCAGCAGTACTATCAACAGGCAAAATGAGCTGAAGTGTAGCCTGGAGTCAAGTCACAGTTGTGGCCCTCTCTGCACAGCCAGTGGGGCTGTAAGGGGTCTGAGTCAGACAGCTCCAGGAACAGACCAGGGACTGCCCCACAGTCACTGCTTCCCCTTTGCTCCAGGTGAGAAGTCATCTGTGCCAAACCTATAGGGGGAGTGGGTTAGTTTCCCTTCCATGCCTGTTCAGCTGCACTGACTGGTGCATTGAGGGGATTGGCAGGGATCAAAGCACCTGATCCACACCCACCTGCATGAGCGGGGGAGTGGCAGCCCCATGGACGCTGCTCTCCCCGCCATGCTGCAAGCTGTGATGTGAATAGACTGGTCGGGAAGTTGCCATGTGCCCCCAGATGCCTCTGCATGGTTGTGTAATGGGGGGGGGGGGTCCACAGTTGTGCCCTGAAGTAGCAGCTAAAAGGGTATTGTCTGACTTGAGCCTCTGAGAAGAGCAATCAAACCCACCAAATGAATAAAAAATATTGTAAGATAACAAAATTGTGGCAAGTTAGCCAGGGACTTAATATACCTTGATGTGAGCAAAACTTTGCTCATCTTCATGCACAAGAGATTAATCTACAAGGCCAGTCTGTGGATTAGCTACCTGAGTGGGTACAGAACTGGCTTCAGGGAAGAAGACAACACTTTATGAGCAGTAACTGTTCAAAATGGAGGAAAATGACTCCTTGTGCATGTTACAAGCATGCCAGGTAGCTGATTACATTTGCTGAGGCTACAAAACTAGAAGCATTGAGAGGCAGTCAATACATTAGGAAGAGGGCACTCAAATTCAAATGACTTGGGTAAACAAAGAGCATGGCCCAGGCTAGAGAAATCCCGCCCCCAGCCAAGCTGCATACAGCAGGGGTTCTCAACCCTTTCCATAACATGGACCATGTCTTATAGAGCATTCATCTCATGGTCACCTACCTTCTCAATCAGCATCATGCAGGCCATCTTCCTTCCCACTGGCAATCGTGTAATATCCCCACGGCATTGACCGCTGACCTGGAAAAGTAACATTAGGAAAGCATTTTTTTTACGCTTCTTTTCATGTGATCTAGCAGCTGGAAACTAGGAGGAGGGAAAGCAACAGGGGCCAGATTTTTTTCAGAGCTCTGCACATTATGACCCTGATTCATGCAGGTATTCCTATTCAGGAAAGCACTTCAGCACATGATTTATTGAAAGCATATGCTTAAATCCCATTAAAGTCAATGAGACTTAAGCACATGTCTGAAGTTAAGTATCTGCTTAAGTGCTTTCCCGAATCGAAGGTTACAGTGGAGTTGCTAGGTGCTGAGCTGTTTAGAAAATCGGGTCTCTATGGAGGACTTGACAGTCGGTCCCTGAGCCGTTTTGGGTAACGGGCCCCTTGTTATAAGTGAGCTCTCCCTGCACCAGCAACAAGCTCGCCGCATGGCACTGATGGCCCAAGGACGACAGGTTGTGGACCAATGTTGTGTGAAGCCTTTTGGATCAAATGCTACAAAACTGAGAAATGGAGAGAGAGAATATTGATAGCTGTTGTGGATCAAACCCTGAAACCTTTGGTGCATGGACTTAAATAGCACTAAAAAGAAAAGGCCAAACAAAATGTTGAGTCTAAATAAAGTTGGAGGATTTTTACCACCCCATAAGGGAGGAGAAGGATCATGTTTGGAATCCTGAGTGCAAGTGTATTCCTTAATATGACAGGGCGATAGAAGAAGAGAAGGTATGGTTAAATGTTACAGGGGCACCCGGACTGAATTTGAAGTGGCCTCAGAAGCACGTGGTCTGTATTCTTTAGGAAAAGAGGGGCCCATTGACATGCACGGTTCTAAGAGGAAGAGAAGGCTGATGGTAGGATGCTACTTGAGCCGGCATCAAGCACGGGAGCAAGGGAGCTGGGGTGGGAAGACAAATAAGGTTTGGCTGGTGAAGGAATTCAGGAAGAGAGCAGTCAGGCTGTGGAATCAACGTCCAAGGACAAGAAAAGCTGTGCTGCTTTGAAGAAAGAACTAGACAAGTCTTTAATGTTTGAGGGTAGATCTGCTAACGGAAAGAGAGGGGTGGACTACATCAAGTCATGGACCAAATCCTGCGTGCTTTGGTGAAAGTACGGAAAATGAAAACAGACAGAGCAATACGGGCGAAACATCAGAAATGCCAAAGGAATTCTTTATTCTCCCAACTCTTCCTGGCCCCTTCCCCACCACTCCCTGCACCCTCAGCTGCCCCTCAAGGGAAACCTTGAGTAAATGGGTAAGTTTTGCAGCATCCCCTGAAACGTAGGTGCCTCTGAGCCATTGGAGGGAGGGAGTTCCTGAGCAAAAGGGTCTTCATCTGTCCCTGGAACTCTAGACCTTGTCATCAAAAGAACAGCATTGCCAGCCCCGAGTAGTCAAAAGAGCCACGCCCTGGAAAAAGAATATCTTGAGACTGACTTAAAAATCACAAGATCTTAAAACTAATAAACGTGGGGCTCTTTTTCTTTGCCTTCTGGTATTTGAGCCTTTAGGACTCACATCTTCAAGCTTTTCTCCACTAACGTGAGGACCAGAAACTTTTTCTTGAAAGTGAAAGCGGAGGGCCTCATGCTGTAGCGTGAGTATTTAAGAAGAGCCCCAAATACTGTGACATTTGCAATAAAATGGCAAGAGTCAGCAACGCCGGCTGAGTCTTTCTGACCTGTGCTGCTGGTTTAAGAACATGAAGAGAGAGGTCCTCAGATAACCAGCATCTGAACCATAAAGGACTTTGTAGGTCAGAAGCAACCCCTTGGATATTGCTGGGAACAAACTGGAACAAACAGTGCAGGTTCCAAAGCACGGTCCTAATATGGTCCGGTTATGAAACACTTCGTTCTCGAGTCACTAAGCCCCAAATGATGTGCACTGCAGTAGTCCAGTTGGGCTGGATGTATATACACAGACATCCCTATAGCTGTCTATAAACTGATCTACCATCATTCAAATCAATAATAATAATAATAGAGTTCAGAGGTCCCCCAAGAGATTAGGGCCGTGTTGTGCAATGGCATGTGCTAACGCATGGTAAGAGACAGTCCTTGCCCTAAAGAATTCGCCGTGTAAATAAACATGGTAGGCAAAAGATGGCAGGTAGATGCACAGGCACAGAGAGACGAAGTGTTTTGACCAGTGGCCGAG
Organism: Mauremys reevesii; assembly: GCF_016161935.1. NCBI lineage: Eukaryota > Metazoa > Chordata > Testudines > Geoemydidae > Mauremys > Mauremys reevesii. The sequence continues at coordinate 2,449,824 of NC_052630.1, forward strand.
CCAGGAATAGAACCCAGGCATCCTAGGTTGCAGTCCAGTGGACCATGTGCATGGGCAAACATACTACATAGCAGCCTGGGGCTTTAAGCTGTAAGTCTGATATCCATCTATACCAAAAATATAATGTAGGCAGAGTAGAGTGTATTTTAAGAACCTTTTTCTTTATTCCTTTCCTGACTGGAAAAGATGGCCAAGAAAGCTGAAGTACTAACTGTCAATATCTGATGCCTTTTGCGGCTCTCTTTCCTGATCAAATAAATAATTTGTAAGGTACAAGGATGTACCCTCTGCTCAGCTCTCACTTGCCAGCGCTGCTCTGTGCAATCTGATTTAGAGATTTCAGCATAAAAATCTTCCTTTCTGCTGTTTCCCCTGGAAACAGAGAGCCCAGTGGACAGGTTAATCATTTGGGTTTGCAATTCGTAGTTGGGGAAGCCAAAATAATTTCTCAATTTATGGAATCTACGATGTGCTATTAAACTTTTAGTGTTTTGAAATGAAAATCTGTGATATAACAACACTGTTATACTTTGGAAATACTGGTTTAGAATAGATGGTTCTTCACAACAGGACATGCCAAAAAACCCAAAGCATTAAATCCAGTGGAACATGGAGGCCTGCAGGAAAGACGAGAACAGAATCCATCCCCCTGGTATGGGGTGTTGCTCTGTGCCACATGGACTCCTTGTGCCCTGAAATTGCAGCCTTATAACATGGGGACGCAGCTATGTGGATCTACCAGGCCTTGTCCCTGGGGTGGAGAGTGCATTGGGCATGTGGGTACTTCAGCTCTGAGGCTGCAGTACCAGCTGCTCAGTACCCTGGATTGGGAGGCTTCTTTCTCACTAGCCAGTGCACAGCCCACCAATTTTGTGCTGCTTGCAGCGTTTAGCCCACGGTGTGTGTAGATAGAGTTCCATCTGCAGAGAAGCAGAATTCAACATCCGAGTTGTTTAATTGAATGCCAGCGTCCCACGTTATCCAGGCACCTGCTTATTGTGAAGCCAAGATCAGTAGCTCACATGGGAACGAGGAAGAGGACGCTGGAGAGTAGTGGGCATGTGACTAACGAGGTTATCAATTGCCCGGATCCAATGGTTCATGGGACGCTGGAGTAGATGGTAGCAAGATTCAGCCGCTACTGCTGTCCATGAGCTGCAATGGAAGCTGCAGTGTGGGAATTTGCTTGCATGTCTTTTATAGACAATAATCGGCTAAATCCCTGCGCCTCATGCTGCAAGTGAGCCCCCCGTGTTTAAGGCTAACAGTCGTCCCTTGTCTTCCTCCTTCTGTGCCAAGCTGTTGCAGCACATGCCACACGTGGTAGGTGAGGCCATGAACTTGCAATATCTAGGTGCAAGGGTGACGTTTCAGCTTTAGCTCCGTATTTATTTGTCTTGGTTCTGTGGGATTAAGCAAAGCCAGCCATAGAGTGCTGGGTGTCGTGTGTGACGTTTTCAAGTAGCTGAAAAGATGCTTTTAAAAACAAACAAACAAGAACAAAGACTAAACAAACCTTTCTTCTTCCATTGTGCTCGTCAGGGTTGAAATCCTATATGTTGAATCGGACCCATTATAATGTCCCATTATGACAATTCCAACGGCGCCATTACTATATCAAGCTTTTTCTGTGTTTGCATCATGTTCTTCAGCTGCATTGCAATAGTTCCTGCAGAGCAATTATGGTAATTGCTGTCAATGCCTAGTAAGAATTTGGGGCTTAATTTATCCTTGTGCAACTCCATTCTACCCTGTAACATCCAGGATGAATTTGGCCTACAATATATTGCAGAAGTGTTATCATGATAATAAAGTTCATTTGAAATCAGTGGCACTTTGCTTATTATTATTATAATCATTCCAGAATATGTAATTGGGGTTGGGGAAGTGAAGCAACTGGAAACATTATGTAAAATAGCTGGTGCACGCATAGTCTGGGTTTGCCTTTCTAATTTAAATGACTTGGTCATTTAAATTTTAAAAAGACAGAGATCATACCAGTAGACTAATATTGGTCTACACAGTCCCATACACATGTTTCTTGGGATCTCAGCAGTTTGCATGCTCTGGAGAGGCGTGCATTACAAAGGGTTTAATTAGGGGATCCTCAGTGGATATGAAAGTCTGAGTACAGAAATGAAAAGCCTTGTATGGAAAGGATGGGGTGTGTGTGTGTGTATGATATGTACATTTCTGTGCGTGTGTATAAAAATAAGATTTGATAAAACTATACACATGTGCGCTTGTGAACACACACACACACACACACACACACACCTCCTTTGTGTTAATGAGTTTTCCCTCTGGAGAGGACAAGTCGAAAGGAGCCAGTCCTTCCAGCCAAAAAAATCAATTGCTTCTTCATGAATTATTGAGATGTTTGCCATCAGTTTCTTTACAAAAAAAGGAGTCATTGTTAGATATTCCCCCCAACCCCCCAGTGTACTCTTTGCATTTACCTCATGATATCATGACATAAAGTCACAAATACTTATGCATAAATTCTTTGTCTGTAAGGTGTGTCTGATAAAATATTTTAATATTTTTTTCTCTTCCAATGTTGGCTGTATTTATCCACATGTAGCAAAAGTCAGATCCGCCACAGCATTTAGCAGAGGGGTGGCTTGCAAGGGATTTTGCAAATTAAAATTAATTTCATAGAAAATGTACAAAATTTCCTCTGCCAATAGGGATAACACTCATGTGCTCATGCTTGCTAATGGATTCAAGGCTCTTACATTGAACTGCAAGACGTTACTAAATGAACATTTCTGCCTCTTGTGTAAATAGATAGATTAATGACATGAAGTGAAAGCCCAAGCCTGCTGAAATGTTAGTTTCCTTATGGGGTTTTGAATTTCTCTTCTTTTTTGATAAATGAACCAATCTGGCAATAAAATCCATGCACAGTAGGTTAATAATGTCATAGCTGAACTGTGAAATAATAATGTGTGTACTATCTCTTTGCAAACAATAATCCTTGAAGCCTGATAAATCTATTTGCAACCGACTTGCCTGTTCATTGTTACCAGGCACTCCTCCTTTGTAAATACAAACAGTAACATGTTGTCAGGAATTTTTAAGTCACAGGAGATTACTGGGGCTCGGAGAAGAGGCACAGACATTTGTAGGACAGAAGGCAGGTTAACACCTCTTCTTCTGCATTGCCTGCCCGTCGGTCTCTCTCTCCTAGTAGCTTTATGAGGATTTGAAGAAGGGCCTTCTTGCTACATTTGACCATCAAGCCCACCGCTGGGTTTGTCTGTTGCAACACTCTCACTTGTTACTCACAGAAGTACCATTTCCCCTCCATCGCTTGTGAGGAGAGCTGGAGAAACAGTGGAAAGCTGTATTCACTAACACCCTCCCTAAATCTGGCTTGGAATTCGAGCCGGCCCCATCTCAAACCTTTCTTTTCATTGCTTTTCCATGGATGTATCCATTTTTGTTCCCAAAGGAGATCTGGGAGGAGCTTTTATTCATATGTGTTTGTACAAGGATCACCTTATTCTGTGCATATAGGTGACAGTATCTGGACACCAGTGACCTTATTCTTTGCCAGGACTGCTTGAATGTGTAATAAATGAATAAATACACACATGTCCTGCTATATTGGCATTATATGCTTGTGAGTGAGGGTGTTAGGTTGCAGAAGGTGACGGAGACTGCGCAAACAACCGAATGATCCTGCCAGCATGAAAATCAAAAAGATGGGTGTGGGGTGCGCGGCCAGCAGAGAAGTTCTTTGCCTGGAGAAACTTTGTGAACGATCCATGCTCAGAACAAGGAGGGAAGTGTCTACGGTTGGGCCAGATACGGAGTTGTGGGGATAGGTCCCCAAAGACCAAACCCTGCATGGAACCACCACTGTTCACTGCACAGCAACATGCATGTTTCTTGTAGGGTGGCCAGAAGGGTCGCTTGCCAGCTCAACGTCCGAGAACTGCTGCCAGAGAAGGTGGCCATTGGAGAGACATGGCAATTTCCTAGGCCTGATTTTTATGCATCTCACCTTAAAGTGCTCCCTACCCACAGCTGAATGATCAAGTGCTCCACTGGCTTCTTGAGGCACACCTGTGTATGAACATGGGCACCTCCAATGAAGGACCATGTGGCATCGGTGCCCAATCACAGAGCGTTCTCTCCAAGGAGTTTACGAAAGCCCAATGTGCTGGGGAGGCCGTTGCCGAATAGCAGACAAATGTCTAAAACCTGTGGTTGGATGGCAGACGAAAGGGCCAGACCTTGCCGGCAACAGATGATTCGGCCTCCGTCTTCAGTGCTCGTGAGCTGCTGCTCCCATCCGGATGGACCAGCTCAGCGCTGCGAGGTGCAAAGCGAAGCCGTGGCAATTGGGAGCAGGAGACCGGAATCGTGAAAAACCAAACACAATCTCCCATCAAATGGTTAGTAGCAAAGAGACAATTGTTCTATTTACAAGAGCTTGCCTGCCTGGAGGAGAGGCACAAAAAAAAATGTATCGGGACAAGCATTTCCTCCCTGTAATGATAAGGAGCTGTTGCCTGCAGCATTCAGACTACATGGTTTCACAGATGTTTTTAAAAAAAAAAATAACAACCAACGGCCCTTCCAACTAACTGTAGCCGAAATGCAGTTGTATGTCAGCCTTGCAGAAAGGGGACTGGAAATACTTCCCTGCTGGTTTTTGAAGTCCCAGGGTCTTAGTAAAATTAACACACGTTTTAGAAGAAGCCCTATCAAACCCCACTGATTTCAAGTTACTATTTGAGCTTAGGGTCTAAGTAGCTCAGGGCAGTGTGCATAAACTTGACAAACAGGGTACTTCAGTGCTGCCTGCCCATCGCCACATAATAGGGTGATGCAGCTTTTATTCATTCAAAGAAAGGTTGAGTTTCATTGGCAGGTCAGCCTGCCTGAATACGGCCGTCTTTTCCCGAACACTTCACTGCTATCAATTACAGTTTTGAATATGACTAGTTTCTAATGTAAAATAATGCCAACCTCTGCCTCCAACCTCAGGCCAAAAAGCTCTTTTGTGCCTTTTTATTCCTGTTCTCAGACTGCCTCAGGACTCCCTCTCTGCTTCGTATTTTCTTTCAGTATCTCACTGAAATGCTGCCATCAGAAGCAGGAGTCATGCAAAACCACGTATTTTCATTACATTAGTGACATTGTGAGTGAGGGTCATTAAACTGAATGGTTAAAAAGCTAGAAAACTTTTTCCTATATTGTATCTCAAGTTCTAGTCTCTCCCCCTCTTCTCTCTCTCTTTTTATTTTGTAATAATTGTATTATCCATTACAAACAAACGTGGCTCTGGAATTGCTTGAATTTTCTCTAGCAGTCAACTTAAATTCTCTTTGGAAAATTTGCCCTACTGAATTGAATACAGATCTCATTTAAATCAGGCAATTTGGTTTAGCTGCCATCTGTTGGCCAGTTCCCTATTATAATTCTGCTGTTGATAGTAGTTACCTGAGTGCACGTATTTCAGTAAGATAGACATTAATTTAATAAATATTTGGGATGTTGCACAGAGACTTTCACCGTGCGGAATTTAGGGTGTGTGTGTGTGTGTGTGTGTGTGTGTGTATATATATATGCATGGAATGTTTTTAAAACCAAATCTTCCTGCATTCTGGATGGCAGCATATACTGAAAGATATTTGTTGCATTGCCTCCCTCTTTACAAACGAGCTGCTTTGGTTAATATTAAAGCGATGGGTGTTAGCATTGCTGCAAAGCTGCGTGCTCTCAGGGGATGGCATTTTCAGAATGATTCCAGAATAGGCTCGTGTGTTGGGACACCATAGCATTTGGGACCGCTGTGAACAGTAAAATCTATTGTCGGACTCTGTTGTACAGTATAGAACGTGGCCCCTTCTTGTTCTGTCCCTTCTAAAGCTTTCATATGATGGGCTCTGCTCCCAGCTACAGGAACCCTTCACTTAATCTGTATCTTTTAAAAATGTACGTCTGATTAGCCCCTTCCACAAATTCTTGAGTTCTAAATGATTCCCCAGTGTTGCAAGTGTCCATTATCTCTTTTTTCATCAGCATTTATCCTTTCCCTTGTGCTTTTCATCTCCTCCGTTCCCTTTTGGAGTCTATATAATACGGGGTGTGCTGGGCCTTTGGTGACATCACTTGAAGCTTTCTCCCAACACATCCATTAGTGTCCTGATAGAGACGTGTAGGAAAAGCCTTCCTCTGCTCTTTCGTCTCTCTAGAGACGGCCTCTCTGCAAAGTAACTTAGAAACCCACCATCCCTCTTGGGTGCAATTGCTTATAATACCAGTTTGGGGCTGGAACAGGAGTGTGCTTTGCACAATAGCTCTCTTCTAAAACACTGAGACATTGTTTTGAACGTAAAATTCACTTTATCACAATGTGTTTTCTGTGGGAGGTGGTGGTTCTTTTTGGGAAATCATGAAGAAGCACATGTGAAATGATAACACATTAGCCAGGTCATTCACAGTATGCTCAGTACTGCCCACTTGCCGGATGGAGTCTGTGTGGCTAAGCTCTGTGTCTCAGACTCTATCTTGCTACAGGAGATCTGTCCACTACCTAAAACTGAGTCCTTTCCCTGCTGCTGTCGTGAAGTTCCAGAAGTCTGTGGCAAGCAGCCTGGTGGCCATCCTGAAGTCTGAGAGAGCCATGGATTTATTACAATAGTGCCTTGCTTTCAACTAGACCTGGTTGAAAATTTTTCAGTGGAACAGTTTTCTGTTGAGGAATTGAAACATTTCATGGGAAGGTACTGATTTAGTTGGCATTTTTGATGAAAAAGTATTGAAGTCAAAACAAATCACTCTGACCTTATCGAAACAAAATCCTTCGACCTTCCGTCCTTTCCTTCAACAGGAAATGTGTTGACAAGGTCATTTCAGTATTTCCAAAACAATTTTGACTTTTTGTTCCACATGGGGAAATTTTCAGTATGTCAGAATTTCCTGTGGAATAAAAATCCCAAGGTTTGACAATCTACTTTTAATGATCTTAGAACTCTTTATGTACATTTATTAAGCCTTGGTACATCTCTGGGAAGTAGGTAACTATTATACCCATTTTGTAGATGGGGAAATTAAGGTGGCAAGATTAGTAACCCAGTTCCTATCTCTCCCCAGTTTTACACATGGGCAACTCTGTTGACTCAAGTGGAGAAACTCCTGATTTACATCACAGTCAGAGAGATCAGAATTACACCCTGGACACCTTACCAGAATGTTGGCCCAGAGGTAGTGCCAAGATTGTAACTCAGGAGGTGTGATACCCAGTCCTCTGCACTGAATGTGAAACCACACTTGCAGAGTATGTGTTGTGTGGGTTTGGTACAAGTTCCATGCCAAGGGTAAGACCCTACAACCCCCACTTTGAAAGGATGTATTCCTGATTATTATTGCATTGCATGGCTCACACCTTTGGCGAGATCACTGACAGTAAAGAAGAGGCAAGGACCAGATGCCTTCCAGTCCAGTTCCTCCTCCCAAACAAATACACAACGCAAATACTTGGTGAATAAAAATGTTTTCACACACAGCTCTTTTCATGGGTGGGTTACAGAATATCAGGCATTTTATTGGCGATCTAAACATTACTTGGATTCCCCATTTGAATACTTTCTTTCCCGTGTATTGATTTAAGCCCCAGGAGCAAACAGCAGTCAGCTCATTGGAAGGCAGCGTTTGTATGAAACACCGATGCATTGCTAGTGACTGACAGAATCAAAGTTTGGTTTAGTCAGTGACACGGGGTTACGTTTCTTTCCAGTGCGACTCTGCACCAGCATTTGCATGCCATCTTAAGGTGGCTTACAGTCACCGGAAGCCGTCATTTCCATTGCAAGTGGTGGCAGGCGGAAATGGCTTTCCCCTCATTACTGTAATAAAGCACAGGCATTATCCTGCAGTAATGAGGGGGATCATGTTTATCTCTTGTTACCTCCACTGGGCTATGAAACGTCTAAGGCCCGATTAAGGAAAGCGGTTTGGCACATGCATAAATCCATCCTGGTTCAGGACAGCCCCCAAGCATATGTGTATCTTTGACTTCAGTTAAACTTAAACACATGTTTAAGGTGTCATAGGTTTTTAAGGCCAGAAGACACCATTATGATGATTTATTACGACCTTTTGCATAACACAATAAGTACATGCTATATTCCAGAGCCAAGATGTTTTCCTGTTTGGGACCGAAAAGATTAATTTGCAGAAGATTTCAGTGTCCTTTTTAATTTTTTGTTTTGTTTCGTTAAAGTCTGTTGTTATAATGTATAGTACACAAATTTTTCTTTCCAACGGGAGCACACTATGTGAATTAAATTACTTAGCCTATAGTTTTATGAAGCAATAATATTTTTGAATAGTCAGCAGAATCCCTCCTAAGTTGTGTGGAAGCTTAAAGGGTTTAGAAAGTTCTTCTGTGGAGATAAATAAGCTGTCAATTCATGATGAAGAAAATCAAACTCGTGCTGTTGATTTTGGCTGTGGCACTTACAAAAGTATGAGAGAAATTTCTGCCGAGTCTTAGAGTGCTCCATGTGTTAGCATTTAGCTTTCCAATGCCACATTGTGCTTCTGATAGCGTTTTGAGAGGGTAAACAGAAATGTCAAAATAATGAAAATCAAAGATTAACCCATTCAGATATTTTGAGTAAGAAATCAAACCTGTATTGGAAATGAATAGGCAGCCGTATTAGCTTGCAGAAGATGCATTTTATGCCAGGATAGTGAGAGAGAGAGGTGTGTGTGTGTGTGTGTGTGTGTGTGTTTTCCTGAAGGACTTTTCAGTTCTAGGTTGTGAAACGTTAAAACGAAGATTCTAAACAGAAACCTGGGAGGTATAGAAAATATGCCAACAGCAAATTAGTTTACTTAGTTCATGACTTTAATAAACCCTTGCAATTAGCAGGGTATTTCCTTTTGACTTGTGGTCTCAAGCTATGCATTTTTGTGTGTGATTTTTTTTCCCCACAGCCCTTAAATGAGGAAAGCAAAGTTGATGATCCTGCTTTGCTACAGGCCATATATACAGGCAGTTTAATCATGTGCAAGGCTGTGTTTGAATCACAGCTCAATATTGTCGAATTCACGGACTGGTCAAAGTAAAAAGGCCAAGTTGTGGGGCAGTCGTCAAGAACTAGACTATAAAATTGGCCTGTAAACCCATGTTCTCATACCCTTGCTCACAACGAGTAGTCCCATTGGAGGCAATCGAGCTACTTGCTGAGTAAGGGATCAGAATCTGGCCCAAAGTGGCCAAAGCCCCTTCTCAGTTGCTATATCTGCCTGTGTCCCTCCATACTTGTACCCTACCAGCTCCCAGGTACTTTACACTTTTGCATTTTCCCCCCTTCCCTTGAATAAATAGTCCCAGTTCTCCCTGTTGCTAAACCCTCTTCGCAACCTTCTGACTCAGTTCAAACTGTAGCGACCAGATCTGCCCATAAACCCCCTGGAAAGTGCCTGCAAGCCACCACCTCGATGCCACTGGCACCAGCTCATCCCTGGATGACACGGTCCCAATTTCTCAGATGCCGGAACTACCCACAAACCTCCCACAATGACAAGCTGATCCCCATTGACGTAATGGCCCTTTATGTTTGCCCAGCCTACAAAATTACAGGGGTCATAGAGAAAAAGGTAACAGGATGGATGTTCGTGCTCGCTGTGTCTTCTGTGACACTGTGACCCTATTCATGGACTCAGTCCTGCAGGAAAACTGGGCACTTTGTCTGCAGTGCAGCTTTGAAACTATACCCTTAAAAGGTTCTTCTTTAGGTGCAAGTGAAACACCAATGAGAGTCAAGTGTCTAATCCCATGTACTTCAGCCAGATGGTTTTTCCTTTCTGCTTTCATTCATAATTGAACATTAGTTATCAAGTATAGCTGTGTTCTGCCACAAGCCTGAAAACAGTGGGGTCAAACCTGCTGTAGACGGACACTCCTCTGACTACCAAGGCTGTGCTTAAGCACGACGGGCGGCAGGATCTAGGCATAGCACTGTCAGAAAGCCACGTGAGTTCTAATCCAAGTTCCTCCACTGGCTAGCAGTGTGTGTTTCAATTGTACTTTCCATACAATGAGGATAATTCTATCTATTGACTTCACAGGGGTGTTCTGAGGATTAATTGCAGTTTGTAAAGTACCTTGAAAAAGTGAAGGGTAATGTACATACCCATCCACACACACCCTCACCCCTACATACACAAATATGTGTACAGGTCTTGTTCTGGAATAAAGCCTGGTCTACACTGGGATGTGGGGCGGGGGAATGGAAATTGATCTAAGATACGCAACTTCAGCTACGAGAATAGCATAGCTGAAGTTGACGCATCTTAGATCGACTTAGATTGACTTACTTCGCGTCCTCGCAGCGTGGGATCGACGGCTGCCGCTCCCCCGTCGACTCTGCTTCTGCCTCTCGTCCTGGTGGAGTTCTGGAGTCGACGGGAAGTGCATTCGGGGATCGATCACTACCCACCGATCCAGCGGGTAGTGTAGACATACCGTTAGTGTCCACATGACGAATTATACCCAGATAACGATACAGTATAATTATGCCAGTAAATTTCCCTGTGTAGACAAGCTCTTAGTTATGGCCAGATTCTGTAGGCAGATATGCACATGCAGAACTCACTGAAATCAATGAGAGTTAAATGTGCAGAGCCATGCAAATTTTCAGATATCCTTGACATGCGGATACAAATACTTTATCCACACAGGGTTCTATATATGTGCGCATCTCAATTTGACTCTAAGGGTACGTCCATACTACCCGCCCAGGTCGGCGGGTAGCGATCGATTTCTCAGAGTTTGATATATCGCGTCTCATCTAGATGCGATATATCGAACTCCGAACGCGCTCCCGTCGACTCCGGAACTCCACCACCACGAACGGCGGTGGCGGAGTCGACGGGGGAGCCGCAGACTTTGATCCTGCGCCGTGAGGACGGGTAAGTACTTCGAACTAAGGTATTTCGAGTTCGTAGCTGAACTTGCGTACCTTAGTTCGAACCACCCCCCAGTGTAGACCAGGCCTAAAAATGAGTATTACTGATCTACTCTCTTATCTGCTGAGGGTATTAAAGGTCTGAATTACAGGCTTTCCCAATGGCGGTTCTGTAGCAGCAGACTTTGCAACTAGTCGTTTACTTTTGCCAACCACATTTTGTGTGCGGGAAAAAGTAGTTTGGAATCTCTGTTAGAATCCTTGAACAGAAAAAAACAGTTTCACCCTTAATAAAATGATTTTCTGTGCATTTGCTTTATTTATTTTTTAATATCTTTTAACCTATACAAATACAGATGTAACTTCTGTGCTGAAGAATTTCTTTAGGTGTACAAGGGATCAGATATAAGCCATGTCTGGAAACAATACTTGGCCAACAGCCGAGTCTTTATATGGGTTGTGTGTGTGTGCGTGTGTGTGTATGTGTGTGCGTGTGTGTGTTCATCTATCCATGATTCATTCTGAGGGCTGTTTTAGCCTTCATAAAATATTCATGCTGGTTGTGCATGGTTCTATAATTGCCATCTCAGGCCTTGAATTATTTATAGGTTGTACTGTTCACGTAGTCTCATTTACTGATAGAGCAGATAACACCATACAAGAGGATCCCAAACACTCTAATGCCTGTTACTTTGCATTAAGTAGTGGAATTATATTACTGTAGGTGTAAAATGCTGGCCTTTTCCTCCTCTTGCTTTAATATATCATTTTTGTATTTATAATATGCTAATTGTTGAGATGCTGTTAAGCCTCATAATTCCTGCCGAGTTTTACAGAAATCAAGATGTGGCTGAAATGGTTTATCTCTTGATCCTAAAATGATTGTTCTTAAAACAACAACAACCCATTGAATTGATACATACCTGAGCTCCTTTGTTTTAGGCTATTGATCACCTTGTATATTTAAGTGCTAGCAAACATTCAACAGTCCAGCTAACATAAGACATTTACCAAGTGTATTTTCAAGTTCATTGTACTCAATTAAACACTGACTCGGAATTCCTCCATGAAAAGTGATACCTTTTCTCTCTTTCATCATCTGTCCTACCACCCTCTGCTATGGTTCTGTCATTCTTTCTTGTCCACTTCAGAGTTTGTTTGTTTTTACTTAATATAGTGAATGAGCCTGAAAACACAATGTGTGACATTTTTTAATTGTATTTGAAAACTATTTTCAAAATAAAAACCTAGTTTTAGATTGGAAAGGTCACAGAGATGGAATTTACATCTTTTTTAAAATCACCTTCCTTTTCTATCTAAAAAGTAATCAGTGGAGCACATAGTGTGTTTTCAGGAGAGGTAGGATGGCGCAGTGGTTAGAGCACTGCCAGTGACTTGGAATACCTGGGTCCAGTTCCCTGCTCTGCTACAGAATTTGTGTGACTTTGGGCAAGTCATTAATTCCCCATGTGTGAAATGAGGATAATGGCATTTCTCTGCCTCACGGGTGGGGGTTGTGAGGATAAATTCATTCCAGATTGTGAGGGGCGCTGATACTGCAGCGATGGGTCCAGATAATTATCTCGGAGAGAGAGAAAGCTACAGTCACACTGGAAAACCCCTAACCCCTAACCGTGATTTCTGCAGCGATGCCAGATAACATAAGCAGGTGGTGAGTAGAGCTGATCAAAGCATTTTGAAATTCTCAATTTCAATGAATTTTTTCATAAAGCTTGTGAATTTGAATGAAAAAATGTTGGCTGAAAATTGTGTTCCGTTTTTCAACACACGATAGAGATGGTCCATCATTTTCAAAAAATGGCAATTTCAATGAGATTTTTTTTTTCATCAAAAATGTATGTTAACAATGCAGATTGGAATCTTTGACAGATGTTACACTGCCCCTCCCCCCCAGCTGTAGTGGTGAGCTGTGTTGTGCACACACCTAGCCTATGAGAAAAGGTGCTTGGAATATAGTGACCTGCATTTGTTTCATCCAACTTGTCTTTAATAGGGATTCTAGGGTTCTTCGGGCAAGGACCTCCTCTTTGCTATATGTGTACAGCACCTGCCACAATGGGTCTTTGATTGTATGTAATCACAGAAGGAAAGGGCATCAGGTTGGATTCTGCAGTAGCAGCTGCGTATGACCTCATAGGTATGGGATTAGGGGTGGGGGATTTGCTCCGCCCATAGGACATACTCACTGGAAGAGCCCACCGGAGAGAATTCCTGTGCGTGCACACTTCTGTTGCCAGGGAAGGCGGGTTTTGCCCCACCCAATGGAAGAAGCAGGGGTCTGGCCTTCAAACTCCATGGATTCTCCGTGCCTCTAGAATGTAGGTCTTTGTCTTGCTCTAGTGGCTGGACAACATGCAAGGACTAGAGCTGCCAGCATAATGGAGCTATTCCTTTAGTTTAATCAGTAGAGGCTCGTGCATTCAGCACCGAAGATCCTGTGTTAAAACCCTGCTGTTGATCCAAGCAGGGTTGTTTTCTGTCTCCCCGTCTTTCTGCTCTGTGTGGCTGTGGGGCAGCATGGTGCCAATGGAGCTGCGCTGCCTGGGAACCTCACATAGGATCCCTTCCTTTGCCTCAAGGCGGAGGTCGGGCAGTTTCTCGGGCAGTGTCCCAGAGGTGAAAATTCTGTGAGGTCCTGGTGGTTGTCAGCGCTGCCCACCTCTCAGCACACGCCTCCATCCGTTCACGTTCTCGCAGGGAGAGTCCCCTCGACTTTGTACCCCAGTTGGCTTGTTCAGTGCCAAGCATAAATGGACCTTTCGCAGCCCACATACGGGATCGATCAGTTGCTCGTAACTGGAACGCGTGTAAATATTTATCCTATATAGTGCCCCCCTCATTCCATCTGCCAGTGCCCACTCCCCGAGTGTAACCATATCTGGTCCCGTCAACCCCCTGTGGGGGTGAATCCTGCTGCCGGGACTAAGGGGCATGGAAAACTCCATGAGCATTCCCTAGCTGAATTTTCTCCCCAGTCGTTTTATCAGGGTGCCAGGCTGTAGAACAGCCCTCCAAACCCCACCCCTCACAGTGAGCCCCAGGGTCTCCACGTCAGCTATCCAGCCTTGGTAACCTCCAGCCCCCTGCACTGTCCGAGTTCCCTGCAGCAGCAACTGCCTCTTAACTGGGGATCCCCACTGCAGGGCTGGGAGTCTGTGTGACTGCAAAAGCAGCAAAGAATCCTGTGGCACCTTATAGACTAACAGACATTTTGCAGCATGAGCTTTCGTGGGTGAATCCCCACTTCGTCGGATGCAAGTGTGATTGCACTACATCTGTCCCGAGGTCTGTGAGGTTGGCATGTGGATGGTGATGCCAACCCCAACCTCTTCCTGGGAGTGGGAGGGGCAGTGCTGCCAGGATGGCACCAGAACCCCATTCTCACCTCTGAGGGGAATCTTCCTTGCATGGATCTCTGGGGCCACAGCTGATTGTCAATGTTCTAAAGCAGCGGTTTTCAACCTGTGGTCCCCAGACCCCATGGGGGTCCGCACCTCCATTCGACATTTTTTAGGGGTCTGCAAATGAAAAAAGGTTGAAAACCACTGCTCTGGGGGGAAGGCGCCAGCTCAGCGTGGTGCTGGGAAAATGAGACTGCGGTTCAGGAATGACTATGAGACGTGTCATTCCTGTGCGGCAGAATGCGGAGAGCAGCAGGTAGCACAGAGGAGGATGATTTTAAAAATTATGTCTCTAAAAAGCAAAGGAAAGTGTGGATGAAAGCGGCTCCAGGATGAAGCCACAGGGAACTGCCAGAAAAAAATAGAGGAAAAAGAAATGTTTCTGCAAAACAAACCACTTTGGTGAACAATAAATTCTTGAGAAGATATGTCTCGCCTGAACCCTTATTTTTCCTGATAATAAATTATTATAAAATAAACCTTGCAACGCTCACGTTCTATACAATGGGTTGAATTGAAAAGTGCTGTGTTTTTCTGTACGATTCTGCCAGCCTTGTAGGGCCTTCGGAGGAGGAAACAATGGGATTGTCATGCAGATTTCTTTACTTCCCTGCAAAATTTCACAGATTCTGAATTATTATTATTATTATTTATTATTATTTATTATTTTGCAACTGACTCCGGAGGTGCTGCTACTTTATCTGTGGAGAAGGGCTTTGATAGCAGAGGCAGCAGCTTCCACCTATTCTTGGAGTATCCAAAGTTTTCAGTGATGCGAATGAACAATCTGGGGGTGAAGGGTTATGCATTACCACATTTCCTATTGGGGTTTGTCGACACGGCAGCTCATGCAGGCATGGACGCACTAGCTTTACTCTAGCTAGCATGGCTAAAAATAGAAGTGAAGCCGCAGTGGTGAGAGCTACAAACCCCCTGGAGTCCTGGGTGTGTACCAGTGTTCCTAGACTATGCTGATGCTTGCACCATGGGAGCTTCGCTGCTATTTTTAGCCATGCTAGCTAGAGTAAAGCTAGCACTGGTACGTCTACCCAAACAGCAGTCACACCTCCAATTGCAGTGTAGACGTACCGTTAGTTACCTGCCTCAGCCTTTGTTTTTCACCAGGGCCCCCTTTACTAGAGCAACGTGCATGCAGGAAAAAGAAAGCTCAGTGTTTCCCTGCAGCTCTTGTTTATCATGTATGTTGCAGTAGTGACTATTGGCCTCAGCTGGGCCGGAGCCCCCTTGTGCTTGGCTCCCTACAACCAGTTTAAATGGCAGTTCCTGCCCCAAGGAGCCTACAGTGCAAAGGGCAAGACATGCCAGGTAAGTGAAACAAACCAGTGGTTGAGGGGGAGGACAGGTTAGCTAAAAAATAATGGGATGTTTTAGCACAGGCTGGCTGTGCGCCCAATTCATTGCCAGTCAGTAACGGTCGTCACAGCTTGCTGCTTGCCTCGCTGTTATCAAGTGTAGTTACATTTTTTTGGAGGGGGAACGTTTTTATGCCATACTCTCCCCCCGAGTACTATGCATGGACTGAGACATCCTCCTCAGCGAGTGCTGCTTTTTATGTGAATCACTGGTACATATTTTTATAGCCGGTTGCATATTATATTTTCTATACTGAAATTGTTAAAATATTTAATATATTTGGGGCTTTTCTGGCTAGGTTTCCCTTATCTTCCCAGGTAGGAGGCTCGACTGGTCCTGGATTTTCAGGGTGTTTATTGTCTTTAAAGTTGTGCAAATGGCAGGCTGCTAGGACACCAAGGCATCACTTAACTTTAATTGGTCAACTAGCCTTTGCTGTTATGCACTGCACGCTGCTGCACGGTGCCTGACCTCAGCCTGTATTCTGAAAGCGTTTTCTTCAGCACTAGACATTTCCCAATTATGTAGCGTGTAGGAACAGCAATGCCCTTGCTTTTCAACAAAATTTTACCATACCTATTAGTCTGGATGTATTGAGCGGGTTAGTACATATTGGAACCAAAAAAAACCTACATGACCCCCGCAAAACAAATTGGGAAATGTACTTGCTTCATAGATATTGCATAAACTGAATAATTTTCTAATAAAAATGTAAAGAAAAGGTATCTGTAATTCTAGATCCTTTTTATTTTCCCTTGGAAAGTGTTGCAGAATATGTGAGCTTTTTAATGTCAGCAGTATGACACTACCTATGTATGATGGCTCCATTTTCCATAGTAGTTGAGTTCTCTCTCTCTCTCTCTCTCTCCCCATCTTTCGTAGTTTTATACTCTCAACCCTTGTGAGGTAGGAAAGTGCTATGATCCTTATTTTACACATGGGAAACCGAGGCACATAAAAACGAAGGGCCAGGTTTTGAAAGCTATGTAGGCTCTAAAGATGCAGATAGACACCTAGTGGGATTATCAAAAGCCCAGATGCACCTAATTCTCATAGAAATCGGGAGATTTCATCAAAACCAACATTTCCTCCTGAACAGTTTTTGGTTTTGATAAATTGGCATTTTCTGACCAAAAGTTGAGTCAGAAAATTCCTGACTGCCTATAGTACCAATCCACTGGGTCAGCTCTGCAAACTTTTTGGCGGGATTTATGTACAGTGTAAGTGTACAAAAATATACCAGAGAAAAAATTAGAAACAAATGAAAAACAATTGATAAACTTTTCCCCAAAATGGTGCATGTAATGATTAGTTTCAAAGGCAATGTGTTGCTGGGATACAGGTTCCGTCACTAGAATAAAGGGTAGAACAAGCATCACAATCTGGGGACTTCTGGGAGAAGACCAACAGTGGGATCCCAGCTGCTAATAAGGACTACTACTAGCAGGAGTTTTGCAGGGGGTAAGAACTCAGTTTGCAAAGGTGCCTGTCTTGTCTACTGTTGCACTGCTGGCAGGGGGGTCGAGTTCTGCTAATGTTGATTCCAGAGGAAACCTGCCCTCCTGGCCATAGTCGGCATTTGCGACATGCAGGGGGTTAGACTAGATGACCCTTGCAGTCCCTTCTAGCCCTGTGGTTCTAGGATTACTGCATACAATACTTAATGCAACCGTATGTAGGTCCAGATGTCTTTCATCAATAGTGAAGCTGCCCATAGCTGTAACCAAAAAGGCGTGTGTTTTTCCCGTTACTTTGCAGTGAAAACATACCTTTAAAAAACAAAACAACTAATATTAAAAATATTACTGACACTAAAATCACATATATGGTTTTTTTCTTACATGGTTGTGCCTTTAAGAGCTAATCTAGTGAATTATTCATACCTATTAAAATATCAATTTTGTTCTCCTCTCCTTCCCCCGCCCCCCCAAAGTCAGCCAACTAACTCAACTATTGGTGCCCTGTGTGTCATATACAGTCTAACAGCACCTTTTGCAACACAGCTGTGTTTAAACATTCCATTGCTGTTTCCGTCCCTGGGCTGTATTTCTGAAAGTGCTGAAAATGCAAATATCACAGAAGCCGGAACCAATAGTAAATCGGCATTGACCACACCTATGGGGAGCGTTGTTCCAACTTAACCGAATTGGCTTTAAAAGAAACAGTTTAAAGAGGACTGTTAAATGTGTCACATGCATACCTTATACTTTTTGGGGGGTAGACCTGTTTATAAAATACATACATACATATATGTGCACTCACTCTTCCATATTATTATGCATACAAATGTGTGTGTGTGTGTGTGTGCGCGCGCGCGTGCACAACTACAACTGCTATGGTCCCCAGTGTATAGTTTGCAGTTTGAAGAGAAATCATCCTCCATCATTCGTCATTGCCTAGCTGCAGTAGACTGGGCCGGCACATCCTTTGTTAAGAGCGACAAAGGCACACTCATAAATGCCGACATGTTACATTAATTTATAGGCACTGAGTGACTTATTAAATGTGATGTGTGAAATATAACAGGGCCCGGTATGGATGATTAGGTTTGGGGCTTTGAATTGTTGACAAGGCAGGGGTAATGAATTGCGGGACACAAGCTAGTATGTTTCCCCCTCATTAGTCAGTATTAGCTGCATTAATAGTAATAATTGGATATATTCATCATTTAAAATGTTTTAATAAATGTTTGGACAGCACCTGATCGAGGCTGTCAAGTGTTAGACTGGAAGGTTTGTGATGTGAGAAAAATGACAGCATTCCTTGGGAAGAGATTTATCCAGCCTAAAGGGGGCTCCGTTTGCCAACGTCTCTTAAGGAGAGATGGTTTGGGGAAAAATAGGAATCACAGCAGTGAGGGAACTCAGCATCTCTATCATTTCTTTTAAGTATGAAAGAGAGATTTCCAAGGACAGTGTCACCCTATAGACATCCTGATCTTCCAGCCCAATCTCCAAATGGGGCCTGAGCTAGAAATTTCTGATGAGTTTCTAGATTGAAATTTGGACTTCACGAAAGTTTGTGTGTTCCAGTCTGGACTTTTGATTCAACCCCTTATAAAGCAGGAGTCCAGTCACAAAGTTCTGATTTGGACTCAAAGTTCCCCAGAGCTGAGAAATATTTTGATTCAGGGTTTTGGCTTGGAGCCATCTGTATTCTAGACTAACAACACAGTAGCAATTCCAGACAAGTTTTCTGCAGAGCATCCTAAAATCATGGACAATGCTGAAGGCAAGTCATTTTCAGAGGGTGTTCTTCTTTTGGGGGGCGTTTCTTATCCCCCGTGCATTATTGCCTACAATTTCATGCAAGAGTTCCTCTGATTAACGCTTATTTCTATTACTGTGTGGTCCTCAAAAGCAGAATGAATTACCACCACCCCCAACATTTACTAGGACAAAGGAAGTCAGGTTGCATTCTACTCCTGCTTTGTGAGAGACGGGTGTTCTGTGCAAAGTTAAATGGTAGACTATATCTTCTAAATCAATGTTGATTAGAATTTAAAACAGTGTAACATGTTTATTGCAAGAAGCTGATGTTGGTGTGAAACTTGCTATGTATCACTTGGCTGCAATTGATTTTTGTGCCAAAAATCACTGATTTTTTTTCCCCCCCCAAAAAAGTAACCTACAGAATACACAAAAGCAAAAAAGTGGATGTAAAGCTGCATGGAGTTATCTGCGGTGCATTAATAGACTGGATTTTTATTTAGAAAGGTGAGACTTCTAAGGAAAAAACCCAGGTGCTGTAGCAGGTGGAGTTTGGTGACTCAGTAGGAGATACTCTTCCCTTTTAGCGATGACTGAACCAGTCTCTCGCTGGGGACCATTGTGCAGCTGGAGGTGCTGTCTTTCAGGAGAGAGATAAAATCAGGGCTTTGACCACCCGTAGGCATTACAAATCTCATCGCACTTGTTGCAAGGACAAGAGTTTTATCCTCAGAGTCCTTCCCAAAATCCAGCTCAGGTACTTTTTGTTCTGACTGTCTGAAATCCTCTGTCTCGCTTCAGTGGATAAGAGGGTCTTCATTTCTTTCTAAGTACAGTAAGGTAAATCCTGTCCTCAGTAGCTATATCCATTAACCCGCACTACAGAAATACTCTGGAGCGGCCTTGTTATAACTGAAGGTAGAATTTACCTGATAGTTGTGTAGCTGGGGACATTTAAGTCATTT
Organism: Mauremys reevesii; assembly: GCF_016161935.1. Taxonomy (NCBI): domain Eukaryota; kingdom Metazoa; phylum Chordata; order Testudines; family Geoemydidae; genus Mauremys; species Mauremys reevesii. Next base: position 2,469,731 of record NC_052630.1, read on the forward strand.
TGTGTTTGTGTTAATAAATTCTGCACAATACACCCCAAAATTAGAACCTTTGTCGTTTTACTGGATTCTTTCATTCATGATTCCCATTGTATTAACCGGAGTACTGTTGTTTAATTTATTAAACACCCAAACCATATGCAATTTGTTCTAACATCTGCTTGATTTAATTTTTTCCTTCTGTTGAGTCATGGTTTAAGTATTAACCTATCAGTGTGGCATGTTAGTTGGGAGACATTGTCTTTGTTGAAAACTTGTTTTGAAAGGATTTTTGCATGTTGTCTAGCATTACAGCATGTGCGATCGCTTACAGGTTTGTCAATGGCAGTGAACAGTATTTCCTTAAACTATCTCTTAATTTATGTGTGGACAGTGAAGAGAGAGTAAGAACTAAGAGTATGCTCTGATATGCTATAACAATTATTAAAATTATTTGTGCACCATGCATCAAATCAGCATTTCTTTGGCCTTTTGGGCATATGGATCTGTCTTTACTTTCCATTTATGTTTGTTGTGGTATAGCAAATTGTGCAGGCACAGATTCTATCAGCTGCACCTATGTAAATCTGTGAAGTTAATCTGGATTTACATTGATACATCTTGAGATCCGAATCTGGCCTGTGACTTCTGAGTTTACAGTGTTTTGGCAGTTATCGTGTTATAGCGTTTTAACTGTTAGCTATATTTGTGTATTTATAGATAAATAGTTTTAGAGTCTAACTGGATTATTGTGCAGTTTGGGTCTTCATAAATAAGACTTTCCTGGGGCTTCGAAAAGGCTGCAAAATTAAGCAAAAATCACTCTTGACATTCCATAGTCATGTGCCATACTGGTTGGTTTTAAGTCACTCTCTAGTTGAAAGTTGCAGATAAAACTGGTTGCTGAAGTTTACATTAACAGGGAATGAATCTGGATATTCTAAAAAGGCTCCGCTGTACATTTTTGCTGGCTCTCCAGCAGTTGCCAACACGGTCATTCTTAAAGCAACAGTGATGGAACCGTTGGAACGGTTAGGTTGTAAGGACTTTCTAGCCAATGGAATTAATTGTAACTTCTATTGTTCTGAAGAAGATGAGCCCCAGAGCGCCTGCCTTTCTGTCCCTGTAAGTTGGTAACTAACTGATCATTTTAGCTCTGCTTGTTGTCACCACAACCATTGCTACTGCTGACGCACTGTAATAATAAATACAGCAGTACTTTGTGATTCATATAGAACCTTGCAAAACCCTCTGTCGTAAAATCTATCCAAGGAATAATGAAGATGGGATCACAGATCTCATAGCTGTTTTCACCCCAGTGACACACCCAATGATCCAGTAAGTTGGGACTAACCTGGCTTTCTGTCCTGTAATGTTAACAGTTCTGGTTCCAGCAAAAGCATGTCTGGCATTCCTTGTCAGAGATCATCCTCCTGCCCAGAAGACACCATCACACACTGACCCCTGCCACTATGACTAGGCCTGTCAGTGGTCTTATCTCTGTTGTCATTTTAAGCTTTTGGTTTGGTCTATTTCCCTCTCGTCCTGGGGCTATCCTTAGCAGGAAATGTGCAGACAGACAGAGAAGTTTTTTACTGCCATTCCCTGGCTGCACTATTCCTGCTGGCCATGTGACCTTGCTGAATTGGTGTGAAAGGTAACAGTGCAGCTGAGTGCCCCTTCCACATCCCCAGAGCTGAGCTGAGAACTTCAGCAGCTGGCTTACAAAGTTCTTTGTCCTGCATGTCCAAGTCTCGCTTCTTTGTCCAGAGTTCTCGTAAAGTTGCACCTAAATTACAAGTGAGGCAGCGGGCAGTTTTGTTTGGCTTCGTTTGAAAGACTGCAGGAAAATCCAGGTGTGACTCCCGCTGGGGGTGATGGTTTTTCAGAAAATGAATAAAACTTTTACAATGTCTCGTTCCAGCGAGGTTGATATAATCCTACAGCATATGCAGTATTTATGGATGGCACCCCCTGCCCCATGCATGGTGTCATTATCTCTACCAAAAAACCCCAAATGCTCTCTCTCTCTCTCTCTCAGCAATAGCTTGCAGGAATCATGGCCAATGCCAGGGTTCCTCCTGCACGCGCATAAGGAAGAATTCCGCTGAGAATAAGGCGTATACCTTGTGACAATTCAGCATTCTCAAAACACCACTGGCCCACCTTCCCCTGCTGCACCTCACCGCCACACACAGAGCTCAGGCTGAGTGCCTCAGCCTTTCCACTGAGCAGTTCCCTGCTTCCTTCCAGCACTTAAAATAGCAACGGCGCTCCGGATCCCATCCGCATTGCCAGAGTGCCTGGCTGCAAAGGAAGTGAGAGATCTTGATGCTCCGTAAATACTGTGAAACAATGGGAATATGAAATGAGCTATCCAGCTTGTGTTAAGGAGCTCAGTGCAGTGTTCAGTTCTGTTCTTTACCTTTTTTTTGACTGGTGTTTATTTTATTTTATTTTATTATGTAACATCCACTCCATGCCGTGGGCATCCTCGACAGACTCTTTAAGAATATCCTGTATACTCCTTATTTAGGCGCTTCCTGGATTGTAGTACCTCCGTAACAGTAAAGACAGGATCAACATGTAAGCCTCCCAGCAGAATCTCCATCAGACTGAATCTTCACCTAGTCTACTCAGCCTTACTAATGTACTCCCTACTTATGACCCAGGGAGGAAAGATACGGGATGAAATCCTGGCCCTGTTACTGTGAATGGCAGAACTCCCGTTGGTTACATGACATGAAGATTTCACTCATGGTATAATCTGTGACCTGATTTCTCCATGTCAACATATGTTCTCATCAGATACGGCACATCTCTCCTGTTACTCCATCTCACACAGTCATTCCACATGTACTTTTGGAGGTGATATTTGAATGCTAAGGGGAGGCGGCCTTTGCTTAACCACATCAACACCTACAGGGATTGCTCTATAAATATCCAGAGAGGTTGGGTGAAATAATTCCCACTCATCTCCTTAGTATGACTGTGTGAAGCGGAGATTTACAGTTTAGGTTCTAAATCAGCCATGGCTGTTAGAGTTTTGCTGAGGATTTAGTGCAGCTAAAGACAAAACTGGGTGTCATCCCAGAGGTTAATCCAGAGGCTCTGGAATGTCTCTCACACTCTCTGTGATACTGACACAGAGGAACAGCTGAAGCCGAGAGCCCTTTAACTTGCATATGTGCAGGATGTTGTGGGCAAATGTAATGACAGTTGATGTCAATGTTATAAGTCAAAAGGCTTTTGCTTATAGACATGAGTGCCTGTGACTGGGAGACACAGGACATTAGCTGGGCAAGACTGTTGATCCAGTGTAATGATTGAACTGAAAATGTAGAAGTCTATTAGGAGCAATTAGAACACTGAGTTATCTGTGTAATTTGAAAGCCATTATGACCACCATTTTAAAAAGAAAATACCAAGTCCAAACTGAATTAATGTTGCTAATGTTTTTTTGTTTGTTTGTTTTTTTAAAACCCAACAACCCGGTAGTGTTGTATCAGAAAGCAAAATCATTGTCCTCACCCTTTTTATTTAACAAAAAGATAAACATTTTTATCCTTATGAGGTTCGTACATTGCTGTGGTATGCAGTGGAGCCCCTTTACTCACAGTGGATTTACAGAAGCACTCTGTGCTACCCTAACTCTGTGTCTGCTAAAGTCAACGGTCAAACTCTTATTTGACTTTTGTGAGACCAAAGTTAGACCAATACTGAACACAGCTGAAAAATCTTTCCTTATGCACATGCATGTACACACACACATGCACATGAAGATTGAGGAAATCTGATTGACTGATCATGTCACCAACTATGCAGGCGTCCAGTATAATAAAACAAATACAGACTCATCTTCCAGGTTTTTATTTTGCTCAAATGTAACCAAAAGCATTTCAGTAGCATATTTCAGGGCATGCATTTGTGTTGTACCAGATGTCTACACTTCTCAGCTGGTTGAAAGCTCTTGGGCCATAGTCCCTGGGTCATAATACTCTCCAGACATGGTGCATTTTAGTAGTGCACATCTCTGTTTCTCATGTGTTGTTGCTTATGGCGCAGTATAGATATACATAGATTGCAAATGGTAAAATGCACACGCAAATGGTAAAATGCACACACAAATTGCATTTTTCTTCCTCTTTCTCCATCTGAAACCTGTCCCCAGTGCCAGTCAGAAATTTCCATGTCAGTTTGAGCAAATTACATGGTTTTTGTTAATACTAAATAATTACCAGATCTTTTGTTTAAGAAGATCAGGGGAAACAAATTGAAAGCAGGCTTTGGGCTTTGCATGTAAAGAAAATATTGCTGAGATAAAGTAATGTCTCCATCTAACCTGATCGAATTAGGGATACATTTTCAGACGGGCTTCTATCCAGAAGTGAACAAAATTGCATCTGCACTTTGTAGGTTCAGACACCGGCTGAAAAGTTTGTTTGGCACATGCCCTTTAAATAGTCTGACCCCCCCCCCCCCGGGTTTTGCAGGTTCCTATGCTAACACTTGTAATGCGCGCAGGTGTCAGGCTATTTAAAGGCTCATTAGTGCATGTGCAAGCCGAAGTTTGTGCATGCAGTTTTGCACACAGGCTAAGGGGTGAACATCTGATCTATGTATCTAATTGAGCCACAAACAGGCAGTCAAAAAGAAGGGAGTGGTCGTTCAATATTTTCACTGTGAATCTTGATTTCATTAATACCCCAATGAAAGAATTCGCATCACCACAGCGTGCAGCTGAGGGAGACATTTTAAGACACCCTTATTTTCCCTAGTGTCTTAAGACAGAAGTGGAGATTAAGTTGACTCTTTTCGTTTTCTTTAACTAACTGTATCTTGGATGCTGCTGATGCCTAAGAACTGTTACACTACTTTACCACGAGAGAACAGGCAGTCGAATACCAGTATCCTATTACAATTAACAGTAATTCTGTTATCTGTCATCACTTACACTGAACACAGGTTATTCTAGCACAAGTATGACACCGTGATGACTGCTAATGCACTGGCATTGTGTGAACTATGACAGACCCCAGGGCTGGTTTTATACTTATTCCAGGGAATAAAGTCTAGCATTTTAAGTGGAATTAAAAAATAGTTTTAACACATTTTCCTACCCTGGTACTTGAAGGGTCAAGTAAGGGAAAAAAGTAGTGTAAGGAAGAGTAATTAAACAGCGGCAGAGTGATTCAATATTAGTGCTTTTACGGACTAAATGAGGATAAATTCTGTTAGTTATGTGACTTTTCCCTGTACTAATGTGATAATAAAGTACTCTAATTCTGGAGAGGCCTGTCACGGTCTCAGCTAAAGCACTGACCCCCTCAGCTCGTAAAGAACAGACAGTGACGGCAAAGGTCTTAAAGAAAAACAGAGCTTAAGACTTCCTTATCTGCACAGAGTAAAGTAACAACTGCAGTTGTGTATCTGTGTATGTGTAGCTGGATACACCCTCCCTTTATTCCTACATTGTGTGTGTGTATGTACACATATGTACACTATACATAGCACCTCGGTATTCTAAGTGAACCTTTGGATACTTGGTGCACAGATGGTGTAAAACCCTGCAAACTTCTGTTTATTTTAGGTATTTAGTTCCAGTTGGATTTCAATAAATATTGCAGATAAATGGAATGCTGTGGAAATGGGAGTGTATAGAAATATTCAGTCCCCAGCAATCACCGAATAACTTCCCCCCTCCCCGCCCCGTTTGAGAATAATTATTGAAAAGCCGGTCCCCAGGGGAAAAATTAAAACAGGGAAAAGCGAGAATTCAGACCTGTCTCTGAATTATTTTGCAATGTTTTTATTTTTATATTTTGCCCTGTTTTGCACTGTTGTCTTACGGTGCTGGGTGAATATTCTGGCGCCTCATTCTATTCATAATGAAAGGCTGAAAAGCTCTCTTGGATTTTAACTCACTTGGGAGGGAAAATTCAAAGCACACTTTTCCAAAGAAGCCTAAATTTCTATGATGCATTAGAACACTTGGTATTGGAGAACTGAAGCATGTAGAAGATGAAAAATTGCTATACTATACTGTACTTCGCTGCACAGAGCACACAGACCTACGGAAAACCAACTTGAAACATTTGGTGAAGCAAGCAGTGAGTAATTTAAGGCTGCCTTTGGGCAGTTCTAACTTGTGATTTGGTGATTATATGGGTTCTTCTCCAACTATTTGCAATGCTGAAGTATTTATTATACCCACAGCAGCAAAGTGCTTCCTGCGCCAGCTCTGGAATTCAGAACAGGTTCACAAAAATACCAGTCTATTCTGTCTATATTATTATGGCAGCACCAATAGAATCTGTCAGTAATCAGGGCCCTGTTGAGAGAGGCCCACAGGGCATGTCGTATCACATCTCAGGGACCTTTTCTGGACTTCAGCTGGAAGATGTGTGTTTTTCAGTAAAAGAAAGTTGTTCCCATAATTTTGTTGCTGGGTTGCGCTTTCTTAATAAATAGTTTTGCATTCTGTAAATACAAACTATGGATCTGATCCAGTGCCCCTTAGTACCACTGAGAATGTTGAGATCAGTAAGAGGAAGATTGGGTCCGTTTTTATATATGTATGTATGTATTTATTTATTAAGGTAGTTTGACAAATGAAGAATGGTTGCATTTGGGGGAGAGGTAGCGAGGCTGACTGCCGTGTTTAATTTTTCTTCTGTAGAATAAATTTCCAGTTGTAAAAATGCCACAAAAGGTGGCTACTGCTGTTTATTGACTAAAAATCCAGCTGTGAACATGTGGGTAATAGGCAGTTTCCCCCATGCCTGTATTTGATTTCCATGCACAGTCTCATGCTGCTAAATACTGGTGTAAGCCTTCAATTTTTTCTTTTGTGATCAGGGTACCTGATGTGGCCCCTAACTTGTACACGGAAAATGGTGCAATGCTGGATTTGGGTTTAAATGGAAATTACAGCTCTTTAAATACATAGTGTGTTTTTCTTCTTTCTCCTGAAGTTATCAGCAGCAATTGTGGGGTTTTGTTAATACGAGAGTTTCACTCTGCTGTCCTCACGTATGCCCCATATAGGTTCGATTTGTGCACAAATGGCCGTGGTTAATATTAAATGGCAATAGTCACATTGGTTGGTTTTCATTTGAATAATTCAATGTAGGTATCCTTTGTCTGGTGACATTAGGGCACTAGGAAGGACTGTGATTGACAGCAAGACATGATGGAGGTGACTGATGGAGAAGGGGAGGTGGTGAACTGAAAAGCAGACAGAGAAACTTAAATAAGTGGATCAAATGGCCCAGGTGTCTGTTCTGGTGTTGCTTTGTGGTGTGTGCAAGGGGACTGGGGCCTAGTGTCAAATTGGTAGGAAGTGCCTGGTTTGCACTAGAAATGAAATAACTTGCTCTTGTCTGCTTGATATTTTCCGCTACTACTGCCTTTGTACTGCAACTCCTTCCCTGCGTCCCGTCCCATGGTTTTAGCACAGGAGGAGGTGATTCAGCTCATAATGGCCCTGGTTCAGCAGGGTATTTAAGCACGGGAGTACTTCCATTGGCTTCAGTAGGGCTACTCATGTGCTTTAGGTTATATACATGCTTAAATACCATGCTGCATTGGCGTTTTCATGCAAAATGGCCCTGAAATTCTTTCATCTGCTGGCCAGTTGCAAGATATTATATCAGTATTCGTATTTTGGAGGTTTTACTAATTTTACAGAGAGACGGACACATAGAAAACCCTGTTTGACAGCCCCTAATCCCAGAGTCCAGTATTGCCCTGCGCTTAAACCTTGGGCAGGTTTTGTTTGTCCCCTGAAACCCTGGGCAGGTTTTGTTTGCCCTCTGACAGGTTTCAGTTGTGCAAGCAGCACTCAATCACTGGATGGCCACAGATCTCGCTGATCTTGGCAGCCTTACAGCTGTCATATTTTCACATGGATGAACTGTTCTCGAACAATTTCTCCAATGTACTGGGAACAAACAAGCTTTTCTTCCGCATCAGGAATGCAGGTCTTCCCTTTCCAATGATGTTTTCCCCTTCAACAGACATATTTATTGTGGCAATGGCAACGAAAGACCGACTGCTAACCCTCCGTGTTTGAATTCTCTTAAATCTCCCTCTGGGCCGTGATGGAGAGATGTGTCTTGCTTCCCTCTCGGATCTTATTTTATTTTTAAAAGAAAGTTCAGTTTTAATTTATAACCCTCCTCATGTTGGCCTGCAAAAGCCCATGGTCAAATCCTTTGCATATTACTGTTATTTTGTTTATTTGTATCACGGGCCAACCAACAATGGGACCCTACTGGGTTTAGCATGGCTGTACAAAAACAGGATAATAGACAGTCCCGAAGACCTTACAGTGTAAATAGAAAAGACAGCTAAAGGGATATAACCCACAAACAAAGTGGACAATGGGATGGTCAGCAAATGGCTAAGGGTGGGGTTTAGTTAGGAGGGAATCAACTGGATGGAAGGACGAAGGAAAGGAAGGGACATGGGAGGACAAGGCTGGGGAGAAGTGCATTATGGGAGGTGTAGTCCGATGAAGGAGGCCAACCTGTCAAGGACAGTGGGAGCATGAGGCTGAACTTTGGTTTTGTTTATTGATTTTTGCTGGAAATTGAAAACTTTTGACAAAACAATAGGTTTCTTTGTTTTCAACCTGGGGGAATAAAAATCATTTTCTGACTGGCTCTACCGGTGAATCATCCTGATGGGATCACTTGAGGAGTAAAGTCCTACTTGCCATGAATCAGACCTGTAGGCTTCAGTGGAGTATTCCACTTGGGCGTAAGATACTGTGCAAAGTGCAGCTTCCTTTGAAGCACCTAGGCTGCTCCTTTCAAAGGACAAGGGTGCTGTGGTGGCTGCAAATGCAGTCTGTATTCAGGTTTCAGAGTAGCAGCCGTGTTAGTCTGTATCCGCAAAACGAACAGGAGTACCTGTGGCACCTTAGAGACTAACAAATTTATTTGAGCATAAACTTTCGTGGGCTACAGCTCACTTCATCAGATACATGCAGTGGAAAATGCAGTAGGAAGATATATATATACACAGAGAACATGAAACAATGGGTGTTACCATACACACTCTAATGAGAGTGATCAGTTAAGGTGAGCTATTATCAGCAGGAGAGAAAAAGAACTGTTTGTCGTGGTAATGAAAATGGCCCATTTCCAGCAATTGACAAGGAGATGTGAGGAACTGTGTGTGTGTGTGTGGGGGGGGGATAAGCATGGGGAAATAGTTTTCTTTGTGTAATGGTTCTGTATTCAGATACGCCACAGCCAGAGGCCAGGACGAGGGCCTACGTTCTTGTTACCGTGCCTTGCGTCCACTCTTAAAATAGCTTCAACAGACACCAAGGGTGTAAACAGGGTTTTTTTTATGCCTTACGCTATGTCTATTTTTGTTGTTGTTCTGTGACTGTCGGCATTGCGGGGACTGATAGAAACATCCAAATGTGATTTTCCAGGGGTTGGGAAAGTCAGTCTGTGCCGCCTGGATCTCTAACAATGTTTTGCATAATAATTAATGATGTACAAGCTGTTACCTAATGAACTGTTTTACTGTGTTTGCCCTTCAGTTCTGTCTTCTAAAATGTAAATATGGGTTTAGGATGGTTTATTCCATGCTTGAGGCCTTTGAGGAACATCTTCAGAGTGGGTTTTTTTTAATCTAGAGCCAAATTCTTACCATAGATGCATGAAGCTGACTGTGGGCATATTGTTGCATTGAGACGAGGACTGATGCTGCATCTTGCATGCAGCTCACCTTGAATTGATGTTCCTGCAGTACAGACTGACCCTATGGGTGTTCCTCATGTGTACCTGAGAATAGAATTTGGCCTTATAATGTTGAATCTCAAATGTGCGCGTAGCCACTGGAATCATTGAATACCGCCCTCTGCCATGCGACAGCGGTGTTAACCTTTCAGAACCCTGACCCTTGTCAGTGCGCTAGGAGCAGCAAAGCAACACTTCCTTTCCAGCAGCCCTGTGTATCACACCTATAATACATGATGTCAGAAGTAAACGAAATCACTGGCAAAACTGCAGCAAATGAAGTCACCTCAGGCTCAGAGGAAACCTAGCATATGGCTGGAAGAGATGATTGCAACAATTCCAATATTTCTGGAAGTTAAATGGTCTTGCAAGGAAAGCTGCAAGGGTGAAATCTTCCATGTTGTTGTGGTTTGCAAGCCCAGAGGCACCGAGAAGCTACAGTTGATTCCAGGGGGAGCATCAAGGGGATTGGCAAACAGCTAGACAAAGTCACTGAAAAAATGTCAAGAATAACTTGATTCATGCAAACCCAAGAAAGGCATACATAGAAAACCAAGCTGTCAGGTGAGGCCATTGACAATAATATTACAGACCTGCATGAAAAAGCTAAATCTAGACTAATTGGAGACCTAATTATCTGTGGTATAATTGATCTTTAGGTCCAGAGAAGGTTATCACTTACGGATGGATTAGCGACTGCAATGCTAAAATAAAAAATATTGTTTCCTATAGTGAGCAAAAAATGAGCCTAAGTGGCAAAACAACTCTTGAATGTCTGTTCAGGGATGGACATCACTCTGCAGAGTTTGGAATGGCAGAGTGGGATGGCAGTGTGCTTGATTGAAGAGCAGTCTGCAAATTCATCTGATCAAGCAGGTTGTCTTCTGAGCAAGAGTTAGAATGTGCTCTGAAAGAATCCAAAGTATTTAAGGAACTGGGATGCATTAAAGATATAGTACATCACACGCGTAAAGATCCCAGTGTGCTGCCAAATATGCATGCACCAAATAATGTCCCGAAAGCAGAGGGAGAAAGTGAAAGTTGTACTTAATAAGATGTTAAAATAAGATGTCCTTGAGTGAACTCAGACACCAGCTGACTGGATTTATTGTATTGTCTCTAGTAAACCCAAAGCAGTTGAGGATTTGTATAGATCCAAAAGGTTTGACTAAGACCATGAAACACTAGTGCTACTGGAGGAGGAAAGTCAAGGAGACAGTGTCTAGATTTCAAAATCCCAGAGTATGTTCAGCTTTGGAGGGAAGCTATGAGTTTGGGAGGTCTGACTCGATCAGAAAGTGCAAAAGTCTTCAGCTCAATTCACTGAAAAAGTGGGTGGCAACTTCTCCAGATAACAGCTATATTACCAGACCAAGGAGGAGTCCAGCAGGAGGAATAGGCGACCTCTGAACAAAGCCATGGAGGACATGGGTTGTGTTTTCCTGGGGACACCCAGAGTGCTATTGACATGCTTGTACATTGACAGAAGTAGTCAGCCTATGGTTGATAATGCACATCACCATCATCAGCTAATGTAGACGCTAGGTGGTGGATTCAGTTCAGCAAATACACAAACCAGTGCAGAAAGTTATTTTCTGAGGACAAGTGGCCATGAGATCGGAAACCACGGAGGGACAGAAGCAGAATAGTACTTCCATCTGTCATATCGGGTTCGAGCCTCTACCTTGACCTCCATGCTAGACCTATCTTTTGATTTGGCTCATTTTGGAGGCATTGTGCTAGCCTTCACTGTGACATCTGGCCAAGAGAGGGGTGTCCCCCCCAGCACAGGAAGGTGGTCAGCGAGGTTCAGGCTCAGAAAGGATTTGGGAACAGGAGGCAGCAACCTGGGAAATCATTGCAGAGTGAAGGACGGGCAACCTGGGAGCTGGCGGAGAGAGGCTGAGAGCTGGGCAATGACGCAGGCTGTTACTGGCAGGGGGGCAGCAACCACTGCAAATTTCAGATCCAGGAGTGGTCTGCAAAGAAGGGGACTGTCTAGACAGACCCCAATGAGGCACAAGGGCTGAAGAGTGCTCAGGGAATCTGCAGGCCAGTGTGACTGCCTCCAGAAGAGCAGTGGCCACAAGGGGCTATCAGGGCACTTGGCCTGAGGACCATCCCTTCGCCCAGTTGCACTGGATGGCCCCTCGGGGCTCGACTGGGGACTGTTGTGTTAATCACTACTGGATTGTGTCTAGGGCATGTGCACCACGCAGTTTCTGGCAGCCCTAGCACAGCCCTAGCACAGCAGTTCTGTGTTACCTGAACGGTGCAGGTGTTAACGGGAAGTGTGCCACATGTCTGCATTGGTGGTACACATAGTGCAGTGCCCGACACCTAGACGGGAGTTTGTACCACAGCTGCACTCTGCAGTGGGGTCGGTCACAGTGTGTTTCATTCATGGGCTCTGTTAATCTGTGTGTGTGTGTCGGGTGGGAGGGGCTAGCAGATGTGTTTTGTTTGATTGTAAAACACCCAAAGCAGATGTCTCAATAGGCACAGAGATCATGGGGTGCTGACTTTTGCCACATGACAGGAGTACAGTGGTGCTGGAACTAGGGGTGCTGGAAGTGGTAATAACAGACACCAAATACACGGTTTCCATCATCAGCACCCCCACTATAAAAATTGTTCCAGCCCCCCAGCAGGGATACTAGCCTTTGGCAAACCTGACCCACGTCAGGTAGCTGGGGCTCAGAAATAAAAGTTCAGGCTTTTATCAGCACTCCTGTGCGTTGCACGTCTATTTCACCTGCTGAGCAAACTTCAGACTTCAACAGTTAGCGTGAATACGATTCCCCCCCATCAGATGGGGGAAAAGTTAGCTCTGAAAGAATAACCTGACATTAAGTAGTTAGATGTAAACAAATGCACATGTAAGTTATGTTTATAATTAGGGTTACCAGATAGCAACTGTGAAAAAACGGGACAGGGGGTGGAGGGTAATAGGCGCCTGTATAAGAAAAAGTCCCCCAAAATGGGACTGTCCCTTTAAAAACGGGACATCTGGTCACCCTACGTATAGTGAGCCCAATTTTGCCACATTACTCCTGGGCTAGTCTGACCTGTTATAATGGGATGACTTGCAGAATGCGGCCGAGCTAACAATTCTAAGATAATGCTCGTGAGTTAAGCCATCCTGTATACTCATGAGTCCCCTGTTTCGGTATTATTATTATTATTTGTTTGTATTATTGTAGGGCCTAGAAGTATCAGTTGTGGCCTGGGACCCCATGTACAAACCACAGAACAAAACCAGTCTCTGCCCCAACGAGCTTCAAACCTAAGAATAGGACAAGGGACAACAGATGGATACAGAAACACCGGGGAGTACAAGGAAACAGGGAGAGAGAATTGTCAGCATGATAGGCAGTGGTATTCTAGCCACCTGGTTTCCAGCCAAAAGTGGTTCTCCCTTCAGAGCCAACAAACACTGGGTCAGATTCTGCCCTCCGTGTCACCTGTGCGACCCAACTGAAGCGGACCACAGAGATTTGTGCAGAACAGGATGCGAGGCACTCTGCTTGCCAGGAATCAAACCCAGGTCTCTCACGGCTTAGGGCAAAACATGACTCACATGGCCACCGAGACTGCTTGTAGTTGGTGCTTTCTGAGCCATTATTCAGCCCGTATTTCGGTTTGTTTCTCGGTAGAATAAGAATTCAAGATTGGATAGAGTGTTTTATCAGCTGATTTCTTTTTAAAACAAAGTAAGAGAAATTCTAAGGGGCAAGCTCTGTGTCTTGAAAATTCCTCTCCAAAATGCTGTGGCTTAAAAAAAAAATCACTTTCCTGGAGTTTACAGAATTCACCAGTTGTTTGGGTTTTGATAGAACTAAATAATTGGGCCTCAATTCTTCATCAGTTCTGTGGATGAAATGCCCATTGACTTCAGGAGAGATGCGCCCATGTCACTATGGTAAAATTTTGGAGCTTTTGAATTAGACTTTGCAGACCCCAGAGACCAGCTGTTGTATTTCATGTAGGTGTTTGGTGCTTTTGATCTGGCGCCAGCCTATAAAACAAGAGAATGACCTAGCTTGTTAAGCAGAGGAAAAGCTTAGCGTTGTGATAAAGAGGGCTCCATTAAGAGCTTTGCCTGTTTTGGGGGGGCTTTTGAGTTGATCGGCATGCGAGCGCACACACACACACGCCCCCAGTGTTTACACATGCCATGCAACGTTAATATGATAAATGTTTTCTACATTTGCATGGCACGTTTGACTCCGTCTTTCAGTGCAGATATTTTTAACTGTTACGTCTCCCACCCTCCCTTCCCGGTAATATTTTCCTTTGGGGAAGTTCAAGCCAAAGTGGTCAGCTGCTTGGCTCCTACATTCTGGAAAACTCTGAAGAATTCTCTAGTAAACCCCTGGGGCAGAGCAGGCTTTTCCCTAAAGAATAAGCGGTTCTGAGAGACTTTGCCACATAAGGGCCTGTTTGAGGCTCCAGGCACCAGTTGACAGGGACGTCTTTGCCTCCCAACAGATGGCCAGGCTTTTTATTTCAGCCAGCAATCTCTTGCAGAGGGGTGGTCTCACTATTCTGCCAGCATTCCGCATGACAGGGCCAGCTTAGGGCAAGAGGGATCTGATGTCCGTGCCCTTCATAGCTCACGAGCTAAATGATGGGCTGTTGACAGGAAAGCCATCATCTGAAGTGTAAGATCCTGAACTCGCCCTGCATTTCGTTTTTCTTTGGCGGAATTAATGCCCTATTTGCTTGTCTCTCAAAATCCATTCTGGCACGAGTACAAACCTTTGACTGGTGGCAAGCAGTTGTCTAGATTCAAGATGCCAGGATTTGTGCTGACAGCTCCTTCTACACAATCTGAGTCAGGCTGTCACAGCTGGCCATTAGAGGCTTAAAAAGACACACACACGACAAATAGCACCAACTTTCGGTTATTGAATATCCAGACCTACATGATGAGAAAATGCAATGGCTTATACCCCTCTTTAATTGAGCGTAAACAAACAACGCCCTTGCCATCCGCCGCTGAAAGTGTCTTAGGCTCCTTATTGTTTTATATTGGTTGATCTCTTCAGGAGCGGCGCCAGGGTTTTTGGCACCCTAGGTGGGGTTCCTTCCCCGCTCCCGGTCGTTGGCGGCAATTCTGCGGTGGGGAGCGGGAGGTTCCTTCCGCGCTCCCGGTCGTTGGCGGCAATTTGGCGGCGGGAGGGGGTCCTTCCGCGCTCCCGGTCTTCGGGGCACTTCAGCGGCAGGTCCCGGAGCGGGTGAAGGACCCGCCGCAGAATTGCTGCCGAAGACCCGGAGCGCGGAAGGACCTCCCCACCGCCAAATTGCCGCCGAGGGTGGCAAAATGCTGCCCCCCCAATCCTGGTGCCCTAGGCAACCGCCTAGGTCGCCTAAATGGAAGCGCCGGCCCTGGGTCTCTTTGATTTCCTTGAATGAAAGTAGCCCCTTGAAGTTTAAATTTGTCACCATGGCCATTGGCTAATATGATTTTTATAGCGTGAAGGAGCTGACGCAACAGTCAAACAGGCTTCTTTAGGATGCAGTTCCACAACGGGGCAGGGGAACGGCATCACAGAACACCAACCAGCAAAATGGAGCTGTGAAATGTTTCCATGCACCAAGCCCAGTTTTGCCCTTCTTGATTTTGGCATATGCAAATTATGCCACTTAGTGGCCACTGTGGGTTCTCACCGGGGATCAGGACAGATGCTTGCAAAAAAATTAACTTTCTGATTTTAAGTAAAACAATAACAAACAATCACCCCCTGATGCCTCATTATAAGTGGAGACAGGGTAAATTAGCCTCTGCCTGGGTAATCAACAGCTATTGCAGATATAATGATGCTCTGTCTGGTTGTGCCTGGTTTTAAAGCTTGGTGCAGGATTTAATTTTACAGAGTTATCTTTAGTAGAGCCCTAGCTGTAGTTTGTTTTGGACAAAAGGCTGATAAACCCTGGCTCATGAGGAGGGAGCCAGGAGTATGAGACCCACTATTATTCATCGACTTGTCTTTATGGGTTTATGGTCCATTGGTGCATAACAGTGAAGAAAATATTTTCAGTAAAATGTTTGCTTTTTTGGGGCTTGTAAAATGCAGTGTCTCTTCTTAAAGCTACATATAGGTCTGGGCAGTCATTTCATTTCTTCCATGAGATCAGCCTTTTAATCAAGACTTCCCCTCACCCCCGCAGTGTTTTGTTCATTCATTTATGCAAATTGTCACGAACCAGCTTTAATTTTGTTGACAAATTTGGTTTAATTGTTCGATCAAGGTTCAGATTGTGCGGAACGCTTTACATTTTTTGCATCAAATTGAGGTTTACACGCTACACATGAACTTGTGAGATGAAACCTCTTATATGCAAAGACGTTTCCTTGGCCAGCATTCTTCTGTTTTCTCTTTGCTGTGCTGAAACTGTCTCTTTAACTTCCTGGTTGCTGTGGAAGACAGCATGATTCCATGGCGTGAGCCATTTGAAGTGACTTAGGGACCAATTCTGCAAACATGTATGGCTGTGACAAAGCAAAGTCCTTAAGCACATGTCACTTTTAGCACATGCTGAAGTGTTTTGCTGGTTGGAGGCCATGTGAGAAGTCCTTACCTATGTGGCCAGTCAAAGGGACAGCTTGTGTGAGTAAGGATTGTTAATTGGAGTAAGGATTCATTGGATCAGACTCAGGAAATGGACATGGTGCTACACGCTGCGTGCATCTGAGAGGCTAATGGCAGTGTCTCTTTTCTCCACAGGTTCTTCTTGAAATTTTTTCTCAAATGTAACCAAAATTGCCTAAAAAATGCAGGAAACCCCCGGGACATGCGGAGATTCCAGGTCAGTATGTCATGCTTCCTTCTTTAAAAGTAATCAACTGGTGGGGTAGAATTAATTTGACCCAAACTAAGCTGGTAATTAACTGGAAGATGCTGAAATTTACTATCCTGACCTCCGTTTTGGGGATTCCCAATGACAGCAGAAATTAGCAGGAAGTTCTTAGATTTTCATGCTCTGGGCAAGAGAAGACTTGAAGGTGATGCCATCTCCATTGGAAGTAAAACTGTGACGGGAAGAAACAGAAGTGACCTTGTATTGTTTCTCTGTTGAATCACATGGTTGCTTCTCTCTAGGATATCCTGCTCTGCCTTAAGACCCAACTGTGCCTTCATGTAAAGATTTTAAGTGAGCAAACAATATTTATTAGTGGGGGAAATCTTGTCACCAAAACAGATATATGGTTATGCTGAAAATCTAAACAAGCTCCCCTCAGGGAGTCATTTGCTGCAGTTTGAAAGATTTTTTTTATTTTTTGAAAGGTTGCATTCATTTTATACTGGCCCAGTCGTCACTCAGGCAAAACTCCCACTGTCTGTTCTTCACTAGGGTGTTTTTGGCAAATACTTCCCTACCATTAAAAGCAGCAAAGAGTCCAGACTAACACGGCTACCCCTCTGATACTTCCCTACCATTGTAAGCTCCCACCCATGGAAACATAGGCTGGGCGCGGTGGGGTGAACAGAGCTCCAGCTAACCACCAATATTTTTCCATTGTGTTGTTTAACCATGCTCAGTACCAGTCTAAAAGATACGTAAGCTCCTTCCTTTTCAGTTTAAACCAATTTTTACCAAAAAATTCCTGGGTTATACAAAAAGTATTATTCATTTTTTTCTGATTTTCACCCTACTTTTATATCATTCAAATGTATACAATTAACTTGTTTTATTGGGAAAATACAATACATTCCCCGAGATAGAGGTATTACGATAACACATTAGTCTGTATGTATATGCAAAGCTGCCTGTTGAAGTAAGACTCCGTGTTTATTGTGTGTATCTTCTAGACTAATAAACAGGCAGGCAGGCAGGCAAGCTCTGAAGTGCGTGCGTATCTGAATGTCCTGATGACTCTTATGCCTGCCACGTACACATCTCAAGCTGCTCGCAGATAACTGTTTAAAGATTTGACACAGTAAAATGGGAAGAAAACGAAAATCTGTATCAGAATAGGTTTCAGAACACAAGGAAGTATTTGAAAGTTTAAAAAAAAAAACAGGAGAAAAGGATGAAGTTGAGTGTATGTGCTACAAATGGTGTGACCCAATTATTAAATGTAGATATTTATAGCTTAATAGTTCTAAGTTTACAACAGTAAACTGTTCAAATGAAAAGTTTTATTTGGGGATTAGAGATACATTTGCTTTCTTAAACTCAGAGGTGGCATTGGGTTTTGAGTTCTGTTTTTGTTCTGCAGAAAACCACACTGATGAATGAAAATTAAAGCATTAATCTACTGAATCCCCCCCCTCCGTCTTTCCGTCCACCAAAATAAACCCCAGTATTTACCCAGAAAAAATATTAATATTTTTTGCACCTGTTTTTGTTGTTGTGGCTTGTGGTAATAAAAACTGATAAATTCCCGGGAAAAAATAAATAAAATAAAAACTGAAAATGAAGGGCCGTAAGGATATGAAATTAAAAACATCACTTGCCATGGGAGCATTGTCTGCACAAGACCGCCCAATGCTGGAGCCAGCGGGCTGTTGGCAATGGACCCCCCCGTGATCGTTCAGAGGGTGTTTTGTCTACAAGGGTAGGTAAGGTGGAGAAATGACCCTCCCTCTGTGGGGGCAATGCAGGAGTTTAGTGGAGGCAAGCTCCATGAGGTTTCTTACTCAGGACTGTCCTCAGGGGTTGGGGTTAATTTCACCCAGAAGCAGCGAGGGTGAGTAAGAGAAGGGTAGTGAGGCTGGAAGTGGGCCAAGGAGCGTCCGTGAAGCAGTTTAGGGCACTCTGAGTCCCCTTCCAGCCACCGCAGCACTTAGCTGTAAGTGGTACATGTTGTATGAGTGATTATAATACTCAATGCCTCTTTCTTTTACTGTATGCACACTACCAGGTTAATCCCTGTAGTTCCCCATAAGGTAGGTGAGTATTATTTATTCCTGTGCAGCTGGGATACAGGAAGGGAAGTGACTTGGCCGAGGTCATGCACCCGGTCAGTGTCAGAACTGGGATTAGAATGCCAGGAGTCCCTGATGTCCAGCTGCATGCGCCTTCCTCTATACCGTGCTGCCACTGGGAGCTATTCCCACTTATTAAAATACATATTCTCCTCTAAGAGGAAAAGTATTCTCCAAGGGTGCTCTCGCCAGTAGGGCAATCTAGCATGAACAGGCAGGTCTGGGGCCTGTCAAAGCACACGGTTTGTGATATGTACGCACTGCCAGTTTTGTACTCCCCCAAGATCCGGGCTGATTTTCATACGGTGATGCCTTTGCATGTTCCCTCAGAACAGCAATCAGGAGCCTGTGTAGGTGAGCAGGTAGGGCATCAGAAAGGTGGTTGATCTCTTCACTTGTAAAGACATTCTGTCGTGCAAACCCAGCTTCACAGCAGTTGAGCTTTCAGTGTGTAAACAGAGACTGCTTAATTACACAGGTCATGTCAATTAGCGTGACCTTAGCATTTTCAAGAAATTAATCACTTTCAGCAGAGCAAAGCACTGCTCATACATTAATACAGTGAGCTATTAAAGCTTGTAGAAATCCATTAAATGCCAGGGCTTTTTTTTCTTTTTCTTTTGCAATAGCTGGGTTTTCTTCTGGAACTTGTTGCTCTCACATTAGACCAACAAACTTCTTAAAATAAAGCGGCTGGTCACTGTAGAGGGTGGAAGACACAGGCGTCATTTTTCACTTCTAGGGGAGAAAAGTATCAAGCAAAACCACAGCGTGGTCTTACAGAGCACCCGCCTTTGGTTCACGGGTGTAAACATGCTGAGTGAAATCCTGGCCCCCTTGGGTGTGTCTACACTGCCGCTGGTAGCCAGCCTCCCAGCCTGGGTAGAGAGAGGCATTTGCACTAGCACACAATGTGGACATTGTGGCTCTGGTGCAGGCTCTGGCTAGCCACTGAGCTCTGACCCAGGGGTTAGGTGGGCTTGAGAGACTGAGCTGCTGCCTGAACTGTAATGTCTACACAGCAATTTGTACTGCACTACCCGCTCTGGGAGACGCGTTCCCAGCTGCAATGTAAACCTCCCTTTGAAGACAGTGGGAGTTTTGCCATTGACTTCAGTGGGGTTAGGATCTCACCCACTAACGTGAACGGCAATTCTAAGTCCGGTTCATAGCTGGATAGCCAGCGTTTCTGGGGGGAGGCGTCAAATGGTCCCATGTGGCTCTGTCTGCGTGGCTCTCTGCCTTTCCACACAGAAGCGAAGGAGTTTCGTTCACACAACATAACTCCTCCTTCCTTCCTTCATGCCACTTCTTTCCACCCTGATCTTGGTATCATCTGGGAGCTGGTTCATCTTTGGGGCTGATCTCCATTGTCTGCCTGGAAAAGACCCCAAGCCCAAGGAGTCATTGGGGATTGCTGGAATGCAGCCATGCTCTGGCCCTGTCTTGTGTTGGGGAACACGAGGTGGTGGTGGCAAAGTACAGGCCCAGGTACACCAGGCTAATGCCACCTGAGGATGAACTTTAAAGAGTTTCCTTCCTCTCTCTCTCCCTCCCCTGGTGAGCCTACCTATCTCATTTAGTCACAAAATGGCTAACGAGTGAAGGGAAGTGGGCGGAGGGTATGCTGGTTTTGGGGACCTGTGTGTGAATCCTAACTTAGGCCCGAGTGTGGAAAGGAGTGAAGGGGTCCTGTCCTGAAATGTATTTGTGTTCAAGTGTGCCCTCCCTGGCAGCCTAAGAGCCCAGGGGGAGGGAGGGTCCTAGCGCTTGGCCTCCAGCCTGAGCCTGACTGTCTACACAGCAATTTTATAGCCCTGTGGCCCGAGTGCAGCCAGGCCTTGCATCTTTCATTCCAGTGTAGACGTACCAGTGCTGCTGCAATACAGATAGTAAGTAAATGGCATTATGGGGGCGGGTGAGCTTGGTGGCTGGTGCCCTGTTTTCTCCCTCTTACCCCTTCGGTGGCTGGCACCTGTGTGCTGTCACCCCATCCCACCCGCCCTCCTGCCCCCCGGTGCCGGTGCTCTAGTCCTCACTCCAGCCTGGCAACTGGCACACATGCTCCTGCCCCTCCCCTGGGCTGAGCGTCTCCACAGGGACCCAGGGTGGCTGGATTGGGCTGAACTCAGGAGTCACATAAGTGACCACCTCTCCCGGCCGGCCGGAGGCATATACTGTGTGACTCCTGTGTGGTCCCCCGTACACTGGGCCTGGCGGCTGCGTAACAGAAGCTAGGGAGAAGAGAGCTAATCCTACCCGCTCCTATGTGCTGCTGCAGCTCCCCTACCCCTGCTTTGGGTCCTGCTCCCTCCTGCCCCCCCCCCCCCGCATGGGGATGGGATATAGCTGGGTCCCCCTCTTGCTTCTGCATCAGCTACCCCATTGGTCTGCTGCCCCAGGGTGGTTCTCTGCCCTAAAACAACCCCACAGAACTAAAACACTTTTTGTCTACTTGTGTAATTAATAAACCCCAGGTGACCTGGGTATTTTGTTGTTGCTGTTATAGTAAAACTGCCCGGACACCGACACGAGTCGGGTTTCAATAGGGAGGAAACTTTTGTGGCTGAGTCAGAGCATAACCCCCCCCAAACATGCATTCATTATGGAAACCCGGAAAGTCACTAACGCTTTACCGCACTGTGTGATGGGCTTACCACAACCTCCACCTCAGCCTAAGCTGCGAACTTGCCTTAATGGGATGCTGCCACTCATGTTTGAATGGTAGCCACTTGTGTCCTGCTGCAAATCTGCATAAGAGACAAAAATGATGCTTCAGGAATCCCAGATAATGGAGTTAGGACATGCAAGGTTCTCTCCCCAGAGGGATAAGGAGGAGGGGGGAGTTTGGAAAACAGCAGTGAGAGCTCTGACCCCAATTCAGCAGGTATTTAAGCATGTGCCTAACTTCAGGCATGTGAGTAATCTCCCTGAATGCTTTCCACATACCTGCTTAACTTCAGGCATGGTCTTAAATATCTTGTTGACTCAAGGTCTATTTGAGTTCCCAGAATGACAGAAACAGACTGCACAAAGCAGTCTCCAACTGGTGATGAAAATAAGGATGTTTCCCATCCCTTTTTGTCATGACATCCATTAGGAAGCTGAAACAGTGAGATATACCATCAGCCAAAGGCCTAAGGCAAATGGCAGCAAGAGACATCTCAAGCCTGGAAATTATCATCATTGAATTTTTGCAGCCTTTGCCACGAGGTGTCTGGGGTATAAACCATAATATCAGGGCACTGCCAGGAAAATGGAGAAAATTGAAAACACCAGGAACACGTCATGTATTAATCAGTTAGCAAAGCTTAATGGGCTGTGGCTAAAAACAACGAGTCATGCAATGCTTAATTTTGATATATTAGGTGATGCACCATAACAAATAAACGGGCCCAGTACTAAACCCGGATAAATAGTTTGATCTCCAACATTCTTGTTTCAGAAGGTTTTTTAACTAACCTCTCAAAAACATTCACAACTGAGCTATTTAGCGGCAGGCAGAATACTTTGCAGAGTCATTATATAATAGAGTGTGAATGATAGTGGTAGCTGGCTGAATAAAGTTGTAAAAGGATGTGGGGGGGAGATGTGGGGGAGGACTCTTCCCCCAGTTCCCCCCAGTGTTGATACAGGATTTAGATTAAAAATCTATGACGGGTTGAAGCTAAAGCTCAAAATCATTTTCCGTGTTTGCCTGACCCGAATTAAAAATGTGTTTTGTTGACAAAATTTGGAAAGGTTGGAGATTTGGCAGGCCTGGTTGTCCCCATGTTTACATTAATATGTCAGCACCTCATTAATCATTTATTAAACTGTAGTGTTTCTTTTCCCTCCTGCTATAGCCCGTGTTCTGCGGATGTCTCACTGTCCACTCCACAGCTAGTTTGATCCCCCCCCCCCACACACAATTTTACAATTTCTCCACAATTCGTTTTAGCATGTGCTTTAACTTAAACACATCCCGATAATTTCAAAATCAAAATGAGCCAAGTGTTGTATTTTGGATTAAAAAATCGAAGTGTACCTTATAAGCCTATATGTGCACTGAAAAAGTCCCAGTATATCATTGCAGTGCTTAACAAATACACAGTCTATTTTTTCTCTCTACATAGTCATGGCATTAATATTTAGCTAATGCGTGTGTGCTAAATCCTTTTTACATTCCTAGCAAAACAGAGTGCTTACATTAATAAAATTGTATATTTTAAGAAATAAGCAGAGTGTGTGTGCTGCTTTTTACAGGTGCACTATGAATAATCATTTTTTTCAGACAGACACCCAGAGTAACCACTTTTTTTCTGCATTTCCTGACACTGGAAACAGATTCTCATGGTGATTCCTTTTATAGTTTCTTCTGCTAACGACTCCAAGGAACCACTCCAATGTGGTCTCTGTGCAGTAAATCAAACTCCCTGGTCAAGAGGTAGGTAGGAAGGTACAGTTCAGTAAATCAAAACGTGTCACATCAGCAGGTTCCAAAACCTGAGGGGAAAAATATTACAAAGACCTGATCCCGTAACTGACCTTGTTGGATCTACTCTTATGAGTAGAGTTACTCCCATGTTAGGAGTTCTTATGTGAGAGAGGTGACTGACATGTGCAAGTCTTTGCAGGTTTGGGCCCGAAGCTAGTATTATTTTTAACTTAGGAAGACTTTTAAGTCTGGATCCTGGAAATGCTCAAACCTAATTGTCTTCAATGGGACTACACACATGCTTTAGAGGAAGCACATGCATAAGTATTTGCAGGATTGGGGCCAAGTTGTGGGGGGAAATATTTAAAGCTTTTGATGTTCTAGGAAATTCAAATTCTTCTGCGGCTATGAGCATCATCATCATTATTATTAATTTGTTTTATTTATTAGTATTTTATTTTATTTATTATATTTCTACACCAGCCTAAATGTGCCTGGCACTTTACCGACTAACACAGAAGACTGGTGGAGAAGTCAATGGCGATGACAAGTGACGTCAGCTGAGGATTTGCCCCAAAATCCTTGTCCCAAAGACTTTGCAATGGTTGCAATCTCATTTGTGCCCTCGCAAACTATGTGCCACTCACTGTAGGTTCACATTTAAGTGGAAGCAGCAAAAACTTGCCTCTGCCCCCCAGGAGAGAAAAGGATAAATTCCATTTGAAATCCTTGTGGAATTTTACATTTTGGCATGTTTTTCTCCACTAGTTTGAATTCAAGAGAATTTACCTACAATATTTGGTACTGTCTTTTTCTTTTTTTCCCTCACAAATTACTGTCTGCAAGAGCTGTTAAATCCTTTATTCTGTATTTTAATAATAAGTATTTAAAAAAATCCATGGCAGAATGGCATTCTGATGGACTATATCAGAAATCCTGAAATGCAAACTGTTCTGTTGTGTTCCGCCTTTTAAAGACAAAGGCTTCCTGGCTTGGCTAAAGATGGTTTAGCCACTTGACTCACTTTGTATTTTTAAGTGTTTAATGGGTGGTGAGAAATAGGTAGAATGGCAAAGTTTTTCGTTTATTTTCTTTATCCAATTCAAGTGATGACATTGAATTGTTGTAAGTGATCCTTCAAGTGTCCCCATCCGACCAACGCTGAGAGGTAGCCGCTTCCTGGGAGCGTTGAAGCAATGTTTGCCAATCCTTGTAAAGCATTTCACCTCTTCACAGGCTAAAGCCTCTCAAAACCAAGAACAATTAAAGCAAGAGCCTTTCAGAGCGACTGGGGACTTCAGCAAAATAAATCAGAAATCCTCTGCCCTGGCTCTGGAGGCTTGCCTCATTATAAGAGCAGATCTATTAGCCCCCTTGCCATTGTCTTTCATTTCTCAAGTGAGGTGATTCTAATTAAATTAATCTGCATGTCAATCTATCGGTGATCAATCAAGAGGGCTGAGTTCCCCCTGTGCGGCAGTGTGCTTGCGGCTGACAGGGGCTGATAATGGAGGAAGAAATAAACTGTCGAGCAAAGTTAATTAGTCAACATAATAGGTGGATTAAACGGAGCCGCTGATTGCTGTTTCACATGTCGAAGCATGAGGTGGGAGCTGAAACTGCAATTAACAGACAATTATTATATTTGGTTGTAAGAGGTCGCATGAATAAACATCTCTCTGTGGGTTTCAGTTTTTAATCCCTTTCCCTGTTTAATATAAGGAGAAGTGTAGGTCATTTCTTCTTATTGTTTTAGTCAAAGTTCTCTACGGCAACGCATGCTCTTGGAAAACTGGCAGTCTACCCAGGGCCCCATCTTCAACTGGAATCAAACCCTGAAATGCTGAACTTCATTAGTATAGGAGATAGGGGTCAGAGCGGGGAACGGGGTAAGAGAAGCAGTGTGTGGTCCTGGAATTATGGTGGGGACCTGAGTGACCTGGGTTCTGCTCCCAGCCAGCTGTGTGACCTTGGGCAAGTCACTGTCCCTATTTATGCCTCAGTTTCCCCTGCCACACTTTGTGTCTTATCTATCCAGATTGGAAGCTCCTTTGGGCAGGATCCATCTCAGACTGTGTCTGTATAGTGTCTAGGACAGTGGATCCTGATCTTGTTGGGATCCCTAGACATGAGCATAACGCAGATGATAAAAAGGTTGACTAGGTCTGTCTTTCTCTGAAGTGGAGACTGTCCCCAGACACACTGAAATGCAGCTCAGAGCGGGAGAATTTGGGATAAGTCCAGATATCCCTGGTGACTGTGGCTAAAAAAGAGGAGGTTGGGGCGGGGAAAGAGAGAATGCTGCTCTCATCTCAACTTCACAAAAAGTGTTTTTGTTTTCTTTTATTTTGAATCGATTCTCATTTGCAATGTCAACAGCACTATCTACTTCAGCACAGAAACTGAAGGATAATTTAGGGTGAAACACAGCCGCCCTTGTATTTGCGAGGGGGGGAGGGGGAAGAAACCCTTAATAAAGATCTTCTTGTTAAAATGATGGTTAACAGCGTACCTTCTGCCATACAGCTACCAACTCCGCAATTTGACTTAAAGCTGCATCAAAAGGTTTCTCTGCCAAAAACTCACTCATCAATAGCGTCTCTTGTTAGATTTGTACAGCATAAGCACCAGTTATTATGCGAAATAGCTATGCAATTTTCTGCAGCTCCCAGCTGTTATTTATTTAACTGAGTTTATTACAATCTGTGCTCTTTTTTTTTAATATATCAAAACGTTGATCTGTTTTGCTCTTGTGCTCGCAGGTTGTGGTGTCGACAACAGTCAACGTGGATGGCCATGTGTTGGCGGTGTCGGACAATATGTTTGTACACAACAACTCCAAGCATGGGCGGAGGGCTCGAAGGCTCGATCCCTCGGAAGGTACGCCTTCTTATCTGGAACATGGTAGGCATATCATTTTCGTTGGTTGACATTGCTACTTTAAGTGTGGATTTATTTGGTTTCTTTCTCCTTTTTCATTTCAAATTGTCCTACAGTTGTCGAAACAAACTTCTGGGCCAAATTTTTAAGAGATCAGTCTCCAAAAACTGGGCTTGGATTTTCAAAGCAGCAGAGTACTAGAGTTTTCGGTGGTGGGAGGGGGAACCTGAGAAAATTCTCATGAAAAATCTGCTCCTTGCTTTATTGAAAAATGTCTACAGGTTTGGGATCACCTCCACTTGCACCCAAAACTGGGGTTAGGTTTTCAAAATGGCGCAGCTCCCCCTGGCATGTAAAAGATGTGGGTAGAGTTTCAAAAGCACTTGGCACCCACAATTGGGACCAGATTTCTGGTAGCTGCTGGGTGCTGAGCTCTGTAGAAAATCTGGCTACTACACTGAGTTTTTTTAAGTGAGAGTTAAGCTGCTTTGAAAATCTGGACCTAATTAATGTTTTGTTTTTGCTTTGTCCTCTAAATTGGTGACTGCTTCTAAAAATGAAACAAAACAAAACAAAAAACATAAGGGAATTCCCCCCAGCCCCTTGGGAGAATTGTCCCTTGTCTTTTGAAGTGGGTTATAATTCTGAACACATTAGGCAGTTGTGGGTGTGGAATGCACCCAGCCCCTTGCACTGGTTTGTGCCATAAGTGTTTGCCATGGATTGCATGGGTAATTGGTGATATTCTGCCAAATAGTTAGAAGAAACCAGATAAAATTTGTCTCAAGGAAAGTGAATGCCGCTTGGAAAAATGTAAACTACATATGGTAATACAAATAATAATAATGGGAGAATATGCCATTTTCCACCACTCGATGAATTGCTGATGAAAAAGAGTTCTTATTCTACTCATTCTTTTGGGTTCCGATCCTACAAAAATTTAGTCATCTGCTTAACTTTATGCACGTGTGTAGCCATGCTGAAGTCAATGGGACTGCTTGCGTGCGTAAAGTTGAAGGTATGGATAAGTGGTTGCAGGATTGGGATTGTAGTTCGCACTTACTAACCTAAAATTCTTAGCTCAGCAGCGTTTCTCATTATATAAACATAACTTACATCTGTATTTATTTAACTCTAACTTTTTATGTAGGTCATGAGCCATTTTCAGCTGTGCTTCATCCTATAGAATTTTTTTTCATCCCTGCCAACGACTTAATCTAATAAACAAACCACTGTCATAATGTTTGCTTGATTTTTTGTATGGAATGTGCAAACTGCTTTTATTAATTAGCAAGAGGCAGAGCCTTACAAAGGACACGTCACTCTATTCAACCTTGCAATCTTTTTAACATAAACTCTTGTCTTTCAAAGCCTGCTTATTTTTTGGCTTTGGTAGAACTGAGCTAGATAAACTTCTTTTCCAGTGAGGACCATTGAATGCCTATCTGTGATTAAGTTTATACTTTTTGTTCTCATACTTACAATTATTCTTGTCTTCACACATACTGTAATGCTACCTCCTTTTCATGTATCTACCACTCACGCTCCCACTAGCTAAGTTGCTCCGTGTGCAAAAAAGAAGAAAATAATAATATTATACCAATATTTCCAGGGTAACCCTCAGGTTCAGTGGTTGCCATTAAATATCAACATTTGCCAACAGGCACCACATAATCACCACAATTATCTCCTCTTCTAAATCCTGGTGGGGGAAAGTGATTATCTAATCCAGTCTAATTCTCGGGTACCCCTCGGATAAAATTATTTGGCCACTGTTGGCAAATTCTCATTAATGGTGACCACGGCACTAAAAGATCCCTTCCTTCCTTAAGACATGACAGACATTTAACCTTTTTTCAGCTAAACCTGTGTCTCCCCCAACCACTGAACTCTACGCATGTTTATGTGCATGTGATGGCAATAAAACTGGCAAGTACTTTTGTTGTACGTTGTCCAAACCATCTGACCGAACTCAAGGGTGGATACATGTTAAAGGGGGCGCCTAGCCACCAAAGTTTTGAGCAGCCACCAAAAACTGAAACCCCACTCCTGGAACAGTCTATAGCTCTCTCCGTTGGAATAGGCTTCCCTCATAGTTCCCTCCCCAAAATGTGGCCCTCTCTTACTCCTACTCCTGGATCTTGGTCCTAAGGCCTGGGCTGTCTTCCCCAGATTTGTCCATGCAGAATATCCTTGGCTCTCCCATCTTCTGTGGTGCTGTTGGGCAAGTGGAGGAGAGGATGATGCAGGCCATATCAGGTTGCCAGTAGTTAGCTGTGCTGCTCAGAGCTACTCTGGCCCAGTGCTCTGACTGATCATGAGGTTTGGATTGCAAGAAGTGTACTATCATACCCCTCTGACCAAATGTACCCAGGCGCTTATATAGAGATTTTGAGCCCAAATGCAAATATCTGGTCAGCAAATGATGAATACCTCATGTTGTTTGTGGAGAAGTGCGGGCAGAAGGTGGTGATGTGGGGACCACAGTGGGGTGCTTCCTGGCTGGTTTTCTTAGGCATTATTAACCTTACAATTTTCTTTACAAACCTGTGTTGGCAAATGCTGCTTTTAAACATTGAGTTCCAGTGTGTGTGACACCTAAAAAAGATTTTGGGTGCTGAAAAGCAAAACCGGAGAGAAAGTTTTACCTTCTGAACCACTCAGGAGCCTTGTGTCTCCACACTTGGGTTTTTACCATCTCATTTGCAGGTAGCCTGGATTATTTTTGGGATCTCCAACACAGATCTATATTTAGAGCCTGCTGGTCAGACAGTAAAAGGAAAGCTCCTTTTTAGCAGCTCATCTCTCTGTACATAAGTAGAAACCAAGCTCATGGTTTCACATCCGCACACTATACTCCTTGATCCTGGAGAGTTAATAAGCTCATCTTTCAAATAAATCTCTCTCTTTTTCAAAAGGCAGAGGCTAATTATTTCATACCGCTCTGTGTGCTATAAATAGGGTAGGCCACAGTGATTTGTGGTTTGCAATAATTATCACATTTTCACTCACAAATAGTTGGACCCTTGCTTGTTTGATATTTATGGTAAACCATGAGGCTAACATGGTTGACCTTTCTAATTAATACAAATACAGTAAGATGTATAGAGCTAATATAGATCAAAATCGGTATAATATATATTGGTTTATACTTCATCTTAAGGTGTAATTTTAAAAGGAAAACCTTTCCAAAACAATTGAAAGGACTAAACCCAAACAGGTGGGGAAAAGGAAGGGTGTGCAAGAGGTAGCATTCAAGCAGGCCTGGAAGGACTCTTTCAGGTTTCTTAGTATGAAGCCCGCACTCTAGATCTCTGCAGAGTTTCTTGCATAAGCTCTTTTACCTTGCTTCAAAGTAATTTTTCAAATCTCTGAGTGTATTTACTTGAATTTAAAGCCAATTGCAGCATCAGTTTCTCTCTTATTTTTCCTCTCTGGCAGAATGCAGTGCCCTCAAAAAATGATCGTGCCGGAGACCCTGTCAGTTTGCATGCTCTAACACTTTATTATCTAATGATCTAATATGCAACAAGGCAAAGAGGGGGTGCTCATCACTCTGACAGGATGCCTAAGAGAAGTGACTAAATTACTTTATGTACCATTAGCGCTAGCAGCTACGGTGAACTCACTGTGAGCGTTTATGCAAATACTCCTGAATACATTCAAGTGGCCTTGTCAGGCAGACGACTGACAAGCAGTTTAAATGCTTTTTTTTTTTTAAGGGCCAATTTTATTTCTTCTCCCTCCCCATTCCACCCTCCTCCTCTTCTCCGCGGTGAGATCACTGAGGAATTAGGCTCATTGGTGACTGACTTGGTTCTGTGTCAGTCTCACCAGCAGCAGCAGCGAAAGAAGAAATGTATCATTTACATGTTTCAGACAAGCTACAGGATTTGATTTCAGAACTGCAGATAGAAGCAAAAACAGCTGTGATGTCTATTGCAATGCCCTGCCACTTTTGTTATATTTCTGATCTTTTTATAGACTGCTTATGAAGCCAGAGACTGCCTTATCCTACAAAATATAGTGACTGCACCTATGCAGAGTCCTAGTAACTTTAGCGGGACCTCCTCTCTAAAGAGACGAATACAAATTCTCCTCTGCCTTTCTTGAGATACCGCCTCTGTTAAATAACCATTTTTTGCTGGTGGCTTAAGGCAGGGTTCCCTGAAATAACATTCAAGTGCCTTGTTCTTACAAAGCCGTATTTCCAGTTAAAAATCCGTCAGATGCTGAGCAATACATACCTGCTGACTTTATTCCTGGAGACTTTATACAAGCATATCTCCCACTGAAGGCTGTAGAAGACCTGAGTGGGAAAGGTTTGCTGGAGGTTTTTAATTGGTGTCTTGCTTTCTGTTTTACATTCACAATATGGTGCCATCCACCCTCTTTATAAATCATTCTGATAGGACAATCTGTAAAATGAAGCCTCGGTTCTGAATGCCTTTAAACCTTGTTGTAACTGCCCAGATTGTAAGAACGCTATACAGACATAGATGGGCCATTTCATATCTAGAATTTAGCTAGATGTCACTGTGATATCAATTCATTCCTCCTAAAAGATACTCAGAGATCTGACTTACTGACCTAAGTCTTGTGCTGTAGAAAGATGACTTGGCCACCGCACTTAGATCTTCTTTTAACTGGAGTGAACCTGAATGACATGAATAAACTTACTGTATCAACTCCATTTTAACCCTTTTGCCCCTTCGTTCTTTAATAGTGCATGCAAAACACACTGCTTGTGTGTATCTTAGTAGTTAAGCTGTTTATATAAAATAGGAGAATGAAATGGAATAAATGCCATGAGGAAAACTTGAATGAGCTGAGAAATGGGGTCATGCTTTAAAAAATGACATTTATCCTTCCCCTTAACTAGTTTTAGTCCAAAAATTGCTGGTCAAATATGGGGACTAATGCAATTTGTGAAGTGGTCCTAGGTTAAATAGGCAAACTTTGGTGTTTGTCTGACTACCCCTTGGGGGGAGGGGCAGCACCTGCTACATCTGAGATATTATTATTTATTATTTATTTGCCAGGAAGTGAAAAATAGAACCACACATACAGACACTTTTATTAAGCATATCAAGAGTTATATGGTATTAAAATACGCACAGAGAGGCCAACATTGGAATGCAGCTTAATGGGGCTTTGCAGAAGGACCTTAAGGCCATGGGGAGTTGAAATAGAGACATGTCTTTTTTGGCCCCACACATACAACCAGGCATACATCGGACTTAGCTTATTAGACAGGAGGGCAATAGTGAAATATTTAAAAGATTAGGATGGTACCTCTTTGATAGAGTACAATTGGCGTGCAATTCTGGTTTACTTCAACGCCCTAATTTATTTCCTATTAGGAAAGAGTACCTAGGATTGTTGGACATTGACAAGTTTACACAAAGGAGAAAAAATTGACTATAACAACATTGCACAACATGGATATTAATAATAATAAGTGAGCCTTAATATGCTGAAAGGTTGCAAAACTTCAAGCTGGAAATAATTTTCTTTCTGGTGTTTGACTTTTGCTTTCTCATATCGGTTCCCTCATAAATGTGGTGACTCAAATTCAGGCAGATTTTTACATAATGGTGTGTTTATGTGTGTTTGTAGCTTGACATAACTGGGTGCATGCTATTAACCTCTTCCCTGCCCAATGGACATATAGGAGCTACATCATCTCATATGTAAGGGAGTGCTCCACAGCTGGATTTAATCCATTAGGTATAGCCAGGTGGAGTTGCAGCCTTCTATCCTTTTGGATGGACAAAGTCAGGTTTTTAATTTTAGAAAACATGTAGTTCTCCCCCTAAAAACAAATAGCACTCGTTCCCAAAGATCCCTGGGCAATCCTAATAAGATTTCTACAGTAAGGGCAATTAACCACTGGAACAACATACCTAAGGATATCATTGAATCTTCTTCACTTGCACTCAAGTCAAGATGGATGTCTTTCTTAAAAATAACCTCTGTCTGAGTTATATCCTGCGGGCTTGATGCAGAAATTATTGGGTGAGGTTCTTTGGCCAGTATTATGCCGGATATCTGGCCTGAAAAGATATGATCAATCAAAGTAGTAGTAGTAGCAGCAGTAGAACCTGATTTACGCAACTCCAGTTTCTGGATCGCTAAATTCTGTCAACCAAATTTTGTCCCACTGATGAATTTCTGCTAATGCAAAGGAGCTCTCTTCAGGATAGGAGCTCTGCTTCTTTGTGCTTTCAGAGCTCCACGGGAGCTATGGGAGAGAGCAAGAGAGCTGGCTTCCTCAAGGCCAGGCGTCTCAACCAGGAGTTCATAAAACTCTCTGTGTATCTAGGTTATTATATTGATGGCCATTGCCAGTCTTGGAGAAGCTGGCAACTTAGGAGCTGTATCTTCAACTTTATGAAGGTTTTGGGAATTCTCCAAGACCTTTATGCAATCAGAGCACGATTACAGAAAAACCTTAGCTGTGTTTGGCTGAACTCTCATAGCTACCAGTACATTACTACATTCAGTAGCACTCAAGCAGGCAATGAATATTCATAGGTAATGAGCATTCGTTACATGTCAATTTGCTTTGCTGGCTGCCATGTCACCAGTACAATGGCATCATGGGGGGATAAGAATGACACTAGGATTAGAGAAGTGTTGGAGGGATGCGTCCCTGAATGGTGGTGAAGTTTGCCAGACATTCCCTTTCTCACATGTCCCAGAATGTGCACACCAGTCAATTGCAAAGCCATACATTATTATAACAGAATTAATATTTACTTCCCAAGATTTACCAAGCAAACAAATGCTTCCATTCGATATCTCTCAATTAGAAAAACACCCAGGCTGCTGTTACTCTGGTAGAAAGAGGATTCTTTCCCCAATCATCTAGGGGAAGTAGGATTCGGCTGTGTGTGCTGTGATAGCAAATAAAGGCCAAGAACTTTTAAAGTGACTGCAGATTTTGGATGCCCCTCTGGAGGCAACTCAGAGGAGCCTGATTATCAGAGAATGGGTGTTCAGCACTTTGAATATCAGGCCACTTCAAGGTATCTCAGGTGGGGCACCCCAAAACTGATGCACCTCAAATCCTTAGTTACTTTTGAAAATCTTAGCCAAAGGATCCCATTCAAGTTAATGGCAAAACTCTCATTGATTTCAGTGAGGGAAAAATCGGGCTTAAAAACTTAGTATTGATGAAATTTTATTTCCAATTTGTTGGGTTTTTTTAAAAAAAAACCTATTTATTATTTTAAAATTTCACCAATAAAGAAATCCTACATTTTCCCTGCAAAGCTTGAAGATGACTTCAACTAAAACAGTTTCCTGGAGTTGTGTGAGCATGTAGATCAACATCAGGATTTCTCCCCTAATATCTGTTGTTGGGACCGCAGAATGTTTCCGCTGCCAAATGGATATTTGACAGAGCTCCTCCAAAAACAATGAAATGAGTCAACAGCATGAGCCAGGAAACTGATGCAGAAAATAGCACCCAATGGGTTGGTATGAGCCACTCAAATCCAAAGTGTAATCTCAATGCTTATGAAGCACACTATTAATACTATAAATGAGGACAGGTTTTGTCTATGGACCTAATCTGGAGTGCACTGAAGTCAATGAAAAGACTCCAATTGGCTATGAATTGGGCATATGTATGCATTACATTTATGTATGTAATGCGCCATGTAACTAAATGCATGGACTATACAATAATATTGACACTACTGTGCTTATGCACTGGTGGTGTAGCCATGTCAGTCCCAGGGTATTAGAGAGACAAGGTGAGTGAGGTAATAGCTTTTATTGAACCAATTTCTGTTGGTGAGAGAGACATGCTTTCGAGCCACACAGAGCTCTTCTTGTATCTCACTCATCTTATCTCCCTACTGTGCTTAAGTGTTGCATCATTATGCATTGTAATATCATACTTAAAGTTTCAAAAAGTGCAAAAGTGGTGGAGAAATATGTTGGGACATTTTGCTCATGAATGTTGATCTGATGACTTTAGGCCTCTGAGATGGTGATTCTCCAGGAAAGTTCAGGTTAGATTCCCCAACTGTGTTTAAAGCACAGTTTTAAACATAAGAAAACGTAGCTGCAGCAGTAGGAATAAAATAAGAATAAAATGTCCTTGAAATGTCCACGTGAGGAGAAGTAGACGTGGTAGAGCAGCAATCTTTGAGATACTCCTTCAGACATGGTAGGCAAGGAGAGAGGCTGAGAGAAAGGGGGCCTGATTCTGAGCTCCACCCCTGTTTTGTTTGTGTTGTAACACCGTTAATTTCAGTGGCATTTTCTGTAGTTTCAGTAGTTTCCAGTAGCAATTCCTATAGTTAAGAATGTGCTTAAATTCTTTGCTGAATAAGGATGGGCTGCTAAATCAGGACCCAGGTGGTTGTTTCATTTGATAATTTAAAACATTTTTTTTTCAAGACAAGATTTTGAAGGCACCAGTGGTAGGAAGGTGCCTCATTGACATTCAGTGGGAATTGGTTGGGCGCCTCGCTTCCCTTTGTGCCTTTGAAAATCTTCCACAGACTCAGTTTTTCCTAGGACGCTGTGCAGGACAGTATAACAGGCAGTAACTGCATTCAGCTGATCCCTGTCGTCAATATTTCCACTGACATCCGTGGGTCTAGTTGTTTGGGCAGGATTTGGCGCATTCAGACCATTCTCAGGATTATGTCTTTGTTGACTTCTAGATGGTGGGTCTATATTGATATAGTTTATCATTAAAGCACAAACAACAGTTCACCACCAATAACTGCTTTGATGAATTTGGCCTGGGATTTCCAAAAATGTTGCATCCTGGCCTAACTCTGCTCCTTCTGAGATCAATGAAAAAACTCCCACTGAGTGTTTTTGGAAGTCCCAGCCACATTTTTTTCTGAGTATAACCGGACACTTTATCTTTTCTAATCCGCCTCTTCTGCATTTCTGATTCATTCCAGGCATTCACAGCCCTCTCTTTGTGCACAAAAAATCTTCAGCATGAAAGCAACTGTGATGTCACACACACTGGCTTATGGCCTTGCTGAATGGAATGGGTGTGGTGAGGAGCCTGATTATAAAAGGGAAAAGGGAAATTTTTCAAAAAGCATCTAAATGGCTTAGAAGCCTAAAATCATTTTCAAAGGCGAGTTAGGGATTTAGGCCCACATTAGGGAGGTAGTTTCACTTAGTGGCTAGATTGCTGGACTGGGACTCAGGAGGGCGAGTCTGTTCCTGGCTCTGCCAGTGGCCTGCTGGATGACCTTGGTCAAGTCACTTTGCCTGCCTGTGCCTCATTTTCCTAATCTGTAAAATGGGGATGATGATGTAACTCCTTTGTAAAGTGTTTTGCGATCCGCTGATGTAAAGCACTAGAGAAGAGGGCGGTGGTGTTAGTATTTATTCTTATTTTCGAAAGTGACTAGTGATGGGTGCCTCAAGTTGGATGCTCAACTTGAGACACCTAAAAGGGTTTGACTTTCAGAGGGTGGGTGCTCAGCACTTTCTGAAAACAAGGCCCCCATAAAGTATGTCAAGTTGGGCACCCCAAAATCTCTAGTCTTTGGGACAGATTTTCAAAGGTATTTAGGTGGCTAAAAATGCAGATAGGCACCTACTGGGATTTTCAGAAGCACCTAACAGATTAGGAACCTACAGTAATTCCCATTAGCTCCATTTCCATTTCCCTGTTAATCAGCAATGCATGTGAAAGGGAATTCAGACACTATATGCAATGTACCTGGTGTTTTGATAAATAACCTTGGTTATGGTATTTTGGTAGCTGTTTAAGAGGCTCTGTACAGACTCAACATGAGATCAAAGCATGTTTCCTTTAAGGTCCCTGTCTATGATGTAGAATGGCAAGCGGACAGAGCAGAATTCCCCTGGTGTCAAGGGCTGGGCTATGCTCTTCACTGAGGTATTCCCTGAAAATACAAACTTACCTACAGAATTATGGATTTGGGGTTATCTGCTCCTTGCTGAGAGGGAAGGTCAGAACTCAGAGTTAATTTCAGGCATAACCATGGAGTGGCCCCTATTTCAGTGCTGCGGTTCTCATTGGGTGGATTGGGATTTGAAGTCACAGGGCCATGGAGCAGTGCGTCCAGGTTAAAACAGGTTGTTCACCATTCTCTGGCTCTTTGTTGATAAGCAGAGGGTGAAAAAATGCTGAACAAATTCGGCCCTCCGTAGAATTTCCATATATTAAAAGGTAAAACAACCTAGCTTGTGAGCTCTGTTCTTCTCCTGTGTGTCTGGTAAAGCGCCTAGCAGGGGTCGGCAACCTTTCAGAAGTGCTGTGCCGAGTCTTCATTTATTCACCCTAATGTAAGGTTTCATGTGCCAGTAATACATTTTGATGTTTTTGGAAGGCCTCTTTCTATAAATTTATAATATATAACTAAACTATTGTTGTATGTAAAGTAAATAAGGTTTTTAAAATGTTTAAGAAGCTTCATTTAAAATTAAATTAAAATGCGGAGCCCCCCGGACCGGTGGCCAGGACCCGGCCAGTGTGAGTGCCACTGAAAATCAGCTCGCGTGCCGCCTTTGACACACGTGCCATAGGTCGCCTACCCCTGGCCTAGCACAACGTGGCCCTGGCCCTTGACTGGTGCCCCTGGTGCTACTACAGTTTAAATAAATGAATAAAGTCGTATTATTTTATTATTATTTTATCAGCTGCATTGAAAGAGCAACTTCTCTAAGCATTTCTAGGCCTGGGTCCAAAGCATTCACTCTTCAGATTTTCAGCATGCTGGTTTTATGTGGTGTCAGTGCTGGGCAGATACTAGCAAGTATAAATGTGTTTTTATGCTTGTGTTTTTGCAAGTAAAACCTGAATTATGGGAAAGAGGTACTTGACCCTTCCATTTACCCTAGTACAAAGAACAGAGGCAGCAACATTCTGAAAGACAAGGGTCTCTCAGTCTTTGGGATGTAACGAGGTCGTCTTCCTTAAATGCAGTTCGGGTTATGTTGCCTGCATTACTGTCCCACTGCCATAACAAACACGGGCTGAGCATTATTTGTTTTCCTGCACCAAACCATAATAATAATTAATAATAATATCAATTGAATCATTGTTTATTTTTCTTTTCCACTCCCCCGCCCCCTTTATTCATTAGCCTGGAGTGTGTTTCTGGCTAGGAAAGCAGCTGAGTGGAGCCATCTGACTACTTGGGCTGCTTTTCTTATAAAACAGCCAGTTTCTCTACCTACTCCCTTGGCTCAGAGCCTGGCCCCCTGAGGCCGTCCTTCGGACCCAGATCTCTCAGTTGGCAAC
The DNA here is from genome assembly GCF_016161935.1 of Mauremys reevesii. Classification (NCBI taxonomy): domain Eukaryota; kingdom Metazoa; phylum Chordata; order Testudines; family Geoemydidae; genus Mauremys; species Mauremys reevesii. Next base: position 2,506,958 of record NC_052630.1, read on the forward strand.
TCCGTGTAATCTGTCACTGAGCCTGCCTGAGCGGAATTTTTGCATATGTTGAACATGCATCCTTGCTGCATCTGGCAGGCTGCAACAATGAATGCAAAAGCCTGTGTCTTTAATAGGTAGCTGATCAAAGCAAAAAGCAACATGAATGGAAATGAAGGTATTTTTTTTTACAGTTTTTTTTTCTTAGCCTGTGACTAGACTGAGACAGTAATAACAGGTATCTGCACTGTTTTCTTTTTTCATTTTTTTTTTAAAAAATCTTGAATATTTAACCGTGATATCTTCAAAGTGAAAATATATCATACATTCCAGTACAGTGATAGATTTCAAAGATGAAGAGCCATGCTACTTAATGTTGAGTCATGCCTGCATTTCTAAATTTATGGCAGTACTATGGTTTAATGAATTGAACAAGTCCCAGAACAACAACAAAAATCCTTTTTTGTTTGAATTTTGATACTGCGTACTTCGGTCTTTAGAAGAAGACTAAAACCAAGATGTTTCTTTAGTGGTAAATCATCAAGCTAACTTCATCCTATATTACTAATTGTGTGTGTGTGCGTTTAAACGGCTGCTTTTAGTCAGGCTACTAGACATAAGCTAAAAATTCGTATTCTGATAGGCACAGGCAAACCTCTGAGAACAGATGGAGCAGAATACAGCACAAAGGTTTAATCCTATCAGGATGATTCCTGTACGGCCATCTGGATAAGCCGGCGCACAAACTCAGTGCCTGTTAAAAATACAACTTAGGCCAAGATTAACGTCACAGATTTTCCACTAGACTTGTTCATATTTGACTTTATGATTCTCCAGAAAATTGCATTAGAGTGCATCGTCTGATTTGTAAGAGAAATCAGAAAAGGGATAAGAACTCTTAGGGTACTTGAATTTTCCTTAGCATAACTGGATTTCAGTTCCCTCCCTCTTCCCTCTCCCACAATTGCTTTGTGTTTCTACATGGATTGTTCAGTTTTTGAAAGACGATTTCCTCAGCCTCTTTTGTGGACTGTTCTTAATCAGAAGAATTGGGCTAAAAGTTAATTTTGGTCAGGAAACCTATTTTTCCAAGAAGAAAGGAATGTTTCATTTATTGTACAATCAGAGGCAAATAAACGTCTTATTGTTACAATAAATATAAAAATCAGCTGTATGAATAATTCATTTCAGATTTGTTTAAATAGATTTGTTTTTTGTTTTTTTGCAATAGGGTAAGTGACAGAAAAACTAATATGATGTTAATGTTTGATTTAGAATTAGAATGGCACAAATTTCTATTTTTGATTGGCTGTGAGGGCATTATTGGAAAATTTGCATCAGCAGCTATGCTTTCTGAATTTGAAGAGTTAAGACTGCATTTGCATGTAGCTTTTAGATATTGCAAAATAATGTTATTGAACAATTCTTTCCAGTGTGGCTATAAAACTACATACTTGCGTCCCTCAAAATGTCAAGATTTTATACTGTTGAGCAATTAAAGTAGATCTTGTATCACTGAACTTTCTCACTCTTTCAGAACCCAGGAAACATTTGCTTTCCTAGAGCCAGATTTATACTTTCTCTAATGTTCTACTGAAACCTGAGTTGGTATTCTCTTCCAAACTGGAAGAATTACACTAAGAACATCTCTCCCCAGAAATTGGGGAAGACAGAAATGTGATTTTTCTTCTGCAAATATATTAGCAAATGATTGATTTATAAATGCTCGATCCCTTGTTCTGGTCCTGATTCAGCAAATCACTTAAATACATGCTTAGATTTCAGCACCTGGATTATCTGATGAATCAGGGCCTTAACTAGCACCATTCAAGGGCCACTTGTTTAAATTCACCCGCGGTCTGGGGTGAGCAAGATATGCAGCTAGATTGCAGTACTTCTAGGGTTGAATTAGATCGCACTTTTCGATCCTTCATTTTCAGCGTAGGTCTTGTCTCCACACAAGAATTGCCCTGACTTAACTAATTTAAAAAATCAATATAAATGAATGTAAGCTTTTATGTGGACACACTTACTGGTTTAAAATTGGTTATATTGGTGTAGCATGTGCCTGCAACTTTACCAATGGAGCTAAACAGATATAAGCTAATTGAAACCAGTATGAAAGTCCACACAGAGTTTTTCACTGGTTTAATGAAATTGGTTTAAAAGAATATCAGTGCATCTTTGTGCGTGCACCAGGCCTTAGCCAAGTGGATAGTACTTGCATTTTTCTGTTCTTCAATTTTTTGTTCTTAAGGGACAAATTGTGTCCTTGCTTATTTTAGGAACTCTCCAGTGGGATGCGGGCAGGGGGAATGCAGTGCTATAGAAGTGAATGGAGATGCTGCAAGGCATTCAGCCTGCCCAAGGCAGTGCATGCAAATGGCCTCCAGGAATGCTAGGGGAGCATGCTGTTGGGTGTTCATTGCACCAGCTGGTGAACACTAGAGAGTTTGCAACCAATCATGGAGTGGGGGCTATTTCAACAGTCTGGTAGGCCACGCAGCAGTGGTACTGGCAGATGCTTCTCGGTGCACCAGTCTCTCCTCTCCACTAAAGACTCTGGACAGTGCTGGTGTCAGCATTCTGCCTCAGGGGAACACTTAAGTCCCATTTTCAAATTTGAAAATCAATGGAACTTTGGCTCTTCTTGGCCAAATTCCCAAAGGTATTTAAGGACTCAAAGATGCAGATAGGCAATGAGTGGGATTTTCAAAAACACCTGGAACCCAGCTCCTTAAAAATATGTACGCGTCTATCTGCCTCTTTCGGTGCCTATGTCCACCTAGGGCACCACTGAAATTCTCAAAGCCACTGTACAGTCGCTGCATAACCCTGCTGGGACCTGAGTCCCCTGGCGCCTACGTTTATATCAGCTGGTATTTGCAAAGCACCTGAGTGTGGATGAGCTGTTCAGAACCCTAACTCAAATCGATGCCCTGGAAGCCCCATAATGGGATTCTCAAACTATGCAGGGGAATGCCTCTCTGGCCAGCATGGTCTAATCCTGAAGGCATGCCAGCCTCTCCCTCCCCCACAGTCAGGAGGGCTGGAGGCAGGCCACCAATAGATAGAAGGGCAGCAGAGCACCCCCACAAAAGACAGCTGGGGCACGTCTGGCCTCTTTCCTCCCCAATACACTCATGCTGAAGCAGCCAACGTTGAGAACTGTTGAGGAGGGGGCTGAGTGGAATGCACAGGACCATTTTCGTCCCTCTAATTTTAATCTTTGAAGCGTGCTGTTGTAGTCTGGCTGTGGATCCCTGGGTAAGGAGGAGGTGTATTATACCTTTCATTATTTAATGCTGTCTTTTTCATTCAGTGCAATTATGTGTCTCAACTGCTGGCCAAAACCAGAAAGCTCTAGAAATAGGGTTTCCTCCAGGAAAGAGAAACACAGAGGAGCCAGCAAAGTGTAATTTCATTAGCTGAAGCTTCAGTAAAGATAAGGAAAGGAAACATTGGTTTTAAGTATTGATTGTAGCGGGAATATTACACCAGGGGATTTGCATTCCAATTTCCATTAAAATTAATGGGAACTGGCCATCCAAAATCTTAGGTAGCTTTGAAACGCTCAGCTAAAACCTTTAATTCCACTATTAAACCAAACCAAAACCCAATCCACAAGCCTGGCATGATTCCTATAGTGTTTGACAATGATGATTACGCCCAGCGTTTGTGTCACAAGGATCTGGGGGGAGCTACCGTTTTCAGAGTGGTGTGAATTGCTACAACTCATGTATTATAATTCTCAAATCCAGAGATGCCTAAACCAGGGAGTGGGGAATATCGCAGCCTCCTGCATGTGTTGTAGAAAGCTACAAGAGTAATCTCTTCAAGAGGGAAACCTCTGTTACCCTGTTTCCTGAATAGCAGCTGCTTATTGTCAGAACTGAATAGGGAGGGGAGCAGACCATACTGCCACAGAGGAAAGCAGGAAAATCATCATTTTACTAAGATAAACAGCAAATACATTGTTTAGATTTGGGGGGAAGATTTAATGCTATGGATGCAATATGTGAAACACACTGACACATTCTCTTTCCTTCAAGTGTCTATGACTAACTTTAGACACTTACTCACGGGGTGATTCGGCAGCCCTTATGCATGTGGCTAGGCTCGATAAAGTCAGTGGATCAAATACAACTGTTTCCAAGTCTCTTTGGTGAAAAGCAAGTGGGATTTGGCTTCAGAGGTGCAAAATCGTGTTTTGATTTGAAATAGGAGGGATGGTAGGTGGGCAGATATCTAGGCCTCAGTCCTCCAAGGCAGCAAGGGCTGCTGATTAAAACAAAAGAATTTCTCAGGGTGGGAGGAAGGAATTTCAGAAATGGTGAGGTTCCTAGTTTGATTTTTTTGCAACAATAATAGTTTTTTATCTTTTCTAGGGCTGTCGATTAATTGCAGTTAACTCACGAGATTAACTCAAAAAATTAATCACGATTAAAAAAAAATGTGATTAATCGCAGTTTTAATCGCACTGTTAAATAGTAGAATACCAATTGAAATTTATTAAATATTTTGGATTTTTTCTACATTTTTAAATATATTGGTTTCAGTTACAACACAGAATACAAAGTGTACAGTTCTCACTTTATATTATTTTTATTACAAATATTTGCTCTGTAAAAATGATAAACAAAAGAAATAGTATTTTTCAGTTCACCTCATACAAGTACAGTAGTGCAATCACCTATCGTGAAAGTGCAACTTACAAATGTAGATATTTTTTGTTAGATAACTGCACTCAAAAAACCCCACCAATGTAAAACTTTAGGTCCTACAAGTCCACTCAATCTTACTTCTTGTTCAGCCAATCGCTAAGAGAAACAAGTTTGTTTACATTTACAGGAGATAATGCTGCCCGCTTCTTATTTACGTCACCTGAAAGTGAGAACAGGCGTTCACATGGCACTTTTGTACTTGGCATTGCAAAGTCTTTATGTGCCAGATATGCTAAACATTTGTATGCCCTTTCGTGCTTTGGCCACCATTCCAGAGGACATGCTTCCATGCTGATGATGCTCGTTTAAAAAAAAATGCATTAATTACTCCTTGGGGGAGAACTGTATGTCCCCTGCTCTGTTTTACCTGCATTCTGCCATATATTTCATGTTATAGCAGTCTTGGATGATGACCCAGCACATGTTGTTCATTTTAAAAGCAGCTTCACTGCAGATTTGACGAAACGCAAAGAAGGCACCAATGTGAGATTTGTAACGATAGCTACAGCACTCGACCCAAGGTTTAAGAATCTGAAGTGCCTTCCAAAATCTGAGAGGGACGAGGTGTGGAGCATGCTTTCAGAAGTCTTAAAAGAGCAACACTCTGATGAGGAAACTACAGAACCCAAACCACCAAAAAAGAAAATCAACTTTCTGCAGATGGCATCTGACTCAGATGATGAAAATGAACATGTGTCAGCTCGCACTGCTTTGGATTGTTATCAAGCAGAACCCGTCATCAGCATGGACACATGTGCCCTGGAATGGTGGTTGAAGCATGAAGGGACATATGAATCTTTAGCGCATCTGGCACGTAACAGTGCCATACAAACGCCTGTTCTCACTTTCAGGTGACATTGTAAACAAATAACCCCAACTATACATACAATATGATGGGGGCTAATTTAGCTACAACGAGTCAGGAAAAAGATCTTGGAGTTATCGTGGATAGTTCTCTGAAGATGTCCACGCAGTGTGCAGAGGCGGTCAAAAAAGCAAACAGGATGTTAGGAATCATTAAAAAGTGGATAGAGAATAAGACTGAGAATATATTATTGCCCTTATATAAATCCATGGTACGCCCACATCTCGAATACGGTGTACAGATGTGGTCTCCTCAACTCAAAAAAGATATTCTAGCACTAGAAAAGGTTCAGAAAAGGGCAACTAAAATGATTAGGGGTTTGGAGAGGGTCCCATATGAGGAGAGATTAAAGAGGCTAGGACTCTTCATCTTGGAAAAGAGGAGACTAAGGGGGGATATGATAGAGGTCTATAAAATCATGAGTGATGTTGAGAAAGTGGATAAGGAAAAGTTATTTACTTATTCCCATAATACAAGAACTAGAGGTCATCAAATCAAATTAATAGGCAGCAGATTTAAAACAAATAAAAGGAAGTTCTTCTTCACGCAGCGCACAGTCAACTTGTGGAACTCCTTACCTGAGGAGGTTGTGAAGGCTAGGACTATAACAGCGTTTAAAAGGGAACTGGATAAATTCATGGAGGCTAAGTCCATTAATGGCTATTAGCCAGGATGGGTAAGGAATGGTGTCCCTAGCCTCTGTTTGTCAGAGGATGGAGATGGATGGCAGGAGAATGATCACTTGATCATTGCCTGTTAGGTTCACTCCCTCTGGGGCACCTGGCATTGGCCACTGTCAGTAGACAGATACTGGGCTAGAAGGACCTTTGGTCTGACCCGGTATGGCCGTTCTTATGTTCTTAAGAAGAGGGCAGCATTATCTCCTGCAAATGTAAACAAACTTGTTTGAGCGATTGGCTGGACAAGAAGTAAGACTGAGTGGATTTGTAGGCTCTAAAGTTTTACATTGCTTTATTTTTTAATGCAGTTTTTTGTATAATTCTATGTTTGTAAGTTCAACTTTCATGATAAAGAGATTTCACTACAGTACTTGTATTAGGTGAATTGAAAAATACTATTCTTTTGGTTTTTACAGTGCAAATACTTGTAATCAAAAATAAATATAAAGTGAGCACAGTGCACTTTTTATTCTGTGTTGTAATTGAAATCAATATATTTGAAAATGTACAAAACATTCAAAAATATTTAAATAAATGGTATTCTATTATTGTTTTAACAGTGCAATAAATTGTGATTAATTGTGATTAATTTTTTAATCGCTTGACAGTCCTAATCTTTTCAAAACATTTTTTTTTAAATGATAATTTTCAGCTCTAGAAAAAGAAATCCCACCGTGTGACTAAGCTGACTGGTCAGAATGGGGAATGCAAGCAGCCCACAGTGAATGATGAATAGGAAAGAAATTCATAGAAAATTAAAAGAAAAGTAAACTTTGCAGCAGGGGAAACACATTTTCATGAAAATTGCCATTTTTGAAAATGGCCAACAGGCAAGATTCTCAGCCCCGTCCGTTCCCACAAAGGGTGGGCATGGTGGCCAATGTTGGAGGCGAGGCCTGGGTTCCGTAGAGCACCTCAGTGAAGTTCAGTGGGATTTAAGTACTTGCTTAAACGCTTTGCTGAATCGGGGCCCAAATGGAGTGGGAGGTGAAGACTCTCAGCACCTTGCTGGATCAAGCCTGTAAACTGGAGTTTAGTCAGTGGCTGATTTCCATGAAGAGTTTTGGCCAGAAGTTCTAGCTTGGAAAATGTAAAATAAAAGTAAATAACTGTAATTTCAGGCAGACATTTTAATCTTACCTGACTTCTAAAATTTCCTTGAGACGTATGGTAGCTGTATCTGAATTCCCAACTTTACCTGGCTTTATGCAATTGCACTATGTTTGCCCATCAGAGTCCATCATATTAAAAATAAGAAATATGCAAGCACATATCCCATAATTTTAACTCCTGTTGTGTTGCTGCAACTGTTGCCAGAGCCTCATCCCTGGATAATGAAGGGCGAAACAATATTTTATGATACAAACGGCACACTGGGTCATTCTCACAGTCTCGAGCACCAACGAGATATTAATCATAGCGCAAGTAGATTCCAGAAGCAAAGTAAGAGCAGGCCCAGAACCCTGCTGATAGCTGTGCATCCCACTAATTCACCTCGGGGAGCATGAACCTCTGAGCTCAATTAACCCTTCTTCCTGAAGCCACCCATAAACCCTGAAGTAAACACCGTTTTCCCTCTGGCCCCTCTTTTCTACCAGTGAAATCGATCATTTCTACGGGCAGGTAAAATGCAATTCCCACTTCTAAATTCAGGTCCCTAATGAAGAGTCTGATAGGTCTGGTGCATGTGTGTGGGCACTTGACTCACTCTCCCATTGATTCTGTAGATCAGGATGTTTGATAGTCCTGGAGGCATCTGCTATTTCTTCTGTCTTCCGTTGCTATTTGAGTCTCCAGTGAAATTGTCTGCATACAGAGCATTAGTTGTTAAATATGTACGAGAGGCTGTAAGGGTGTCTTATTATTATTATTACTACTGTTCTCCCTCCCTCCCTCCCATTGTTCAGAGGCAAATTGGAAATCTGGTAATTAGGCCCTGACTCGTAGTGTAGTATTAGCAGCCCAAGCCAAAGTTCAACACCCTGAAATGAAATTTAAACCAATTAATCTGTTAGATTTTTATCGCTTGTCCGTGTTTTCTCAGCAATTCCCCCAGCACGTGGCCTTTGATCAACTCTCATACAAAAGGTAAAATGTGTGCCTGCTGCTAGCGAGATGGGGCTGACATTAACATGGCACTCATAAAACAATCAGAGCAGTGAAGCCTTCAAACAGACAGGGCATAGTAATATTTAATAAAAGCGCACACATAATCTTCAGAATTAGCATTTTGTGCCTTGCAGTACCTTTGGGAGAAGAGCTTTTATTTGTGGAGTGATCATTATTATAACAAAGAAGAGCTACCTAATAATTTCCACTTTAACTCTGCAATATGCCACAAGCATTTCTGAACCATTATGCTAAACTGTGGCGGGGTAATCATTTTATTGTCACAGTTTGAAGGAAGGAAAGTCTCCTCTACTTTGGTGGCTGGGGGGGAAAAGCAGACATACATATACACACACATACATATGCACACAACTCCTCGGTGGGGAAAAAAACTTTTCTCTTTTGTTTCTTATGCGCTGAAGTTGGTACATAACATCCAGTTCTGGAAAGTTATGAAAATGCACCAACACTCCAGAAAAGAAGGGGAAGATTTTTCAAAAGCACCTAAGTAGCATGAGTTCCCTTGAAAGTCAATGGGATTTGTGCTCCTAAATCCCTTAAGCATTTTTGAAAAATCTCTCCCTGACGGTGAAATCCTTGCTCTAGTGAAGGCCGTGGCAAATCTCCCAGACTTCACCCTAGACGCTTAACATCTCTCTCTGTTAGTACAGATAGCAGGAGCTGCACAGCAAAACACGTCAACATTTATTTTTCTCAATGTCTTGCAAGGAATGAGAGGATCTTGTTAATACACATAACCACAAGCAAAATTTTACGGGTGTAGGATATGGCCATATCATCTTCAATCAGGAATGGCAAGGTTCACATGTGCTGCTTGAGAGGTTGCAGTTAATGTGGCCTCCCATGTTTATTCAGTCCAGAGACTTTGCTTTGAGAAGATGCTGTGAACGAAGAACACTCACACTGAATATCTGAGTGATTTTTTTTTAAATGGCATCTGGCAGTGACACTTGCAAGCTCTTTTGGTTCAAGATACAACTGGGTTGTCTGCCTTTTATTATTTAATGTGTGTGTGTATTCACTGTTGTTTATTATGATAACTCTCTTATGGAAGCTTGGAATTGAATTCTGCCTTGTTTTATCAAGTGGCCATGCTTCACTACTTTACTGCTAGAGTTGGTCAAAACATTTTCACTGACAGGTTTTCCTGATGAAATGTGGAGTTTCATCAAAAACAAAATTATTCACAGGAAAATGTCAATTTCAGTGAACTTTTTCCAGGTTTTGATAAGAAAATTCAAAGCCAAACTTTTAATTTCAAATGAACATTTTGAACTTTCGAACTGTCAACATTTTGAAATGAGACACTTCTGTTTTGGTTGAAAATGTTAAAATTTCTCATGTTGACATTTTGGATTAGAAACTTTTTGGACCTTTTTGTTCTGCAATCTCCTCCCCCCCTCCGGCATTATTTCAAGTTTTTTGTACTGTTTTGAAAGCAAAACAAATGTAGAAATATCAGAATTTCCCACAGGACATTATTTAGTTTTCTAGTCCACTCTGTTTATTTTTGTAGGGTTGCTGATAAGTAAATACCTCCCAGGAAGATAAATACAGTTAAAGATGGCAAATGATTAACAGATATATGCGGTATTAAGAGCTGGGCCGTGCCTGGCCCCTGTGCTGAGGGCAGGGGTTGAAGTTCCAGCAACCTGCTGCCGCACGTGTCGCTTGTGCTGGATTCGTCGGGAGCACTGCATTTCCATTATTCTCCCAGTGCAGGGCTGCCACTTATGCAGTGATGTAGACCTTTATATTTACAAACCAAATATGTTTAAGACAAAACACTGTGGATGCCTGGGGGAAGGTGGGAGGTGTCACTTGAAAGTGTATTGCCCCAAGGGGGAGAGATCCCGTGGCGCCATGAACAATCAGAAATGCATCCCCACTGTAAATTGATCACATCTCCGGTGACGCACACTGTATTTCTAAAACAAGTCCCTTGTTCACTAATTTGCCCCAACCTGAGTTCAGGTCCTCAGGGTACTATATTTCCAGTGCTCTTGTTGACAATTTCACGAAGGTAGTTAAATGTGTGTCATGTTAAATGTTCAAGAGAAAAGGCAAGGGAGGGAATATCTTTTATTGGGCAAACTTCTGCTGGTGAGAGACACCTTTTTGAGCTTTCATATTCACCATTCACTGGGACTAATCCAGTGCTTAGAGTTACACATATGCATAAGTGCCTTGATTAATCAGAGCTCATAGCCTCAATCTGGGAAAGCATTTGGGCACTTCCTTAAAGTTCCATTGATCTTGATAGGGCATAGACGTGTGCTTGAAGTTAAGCAGATAATGTAAATGTTTGCCGGATCAGAACCAAACATGTAAAACAGTGCAAGGAATTCAGTGCCCTTCACTGCTTTCCATGTTGAGGATACCGAAAAAAAGTTGCAAGATAAACATCAAGACGGTAAGGACGTGTAGTTGGGTCTCGGAACTACAAAAAATACTTTAAATTCATTTTAAAGATGAACTGAATCTGTAATTGTGAAGGTTGCATACTGTTTCAGTTAATGATGTAGGGTCTCAAAGAATTTTTATACAATGGCTGGGTTTTTTTAAAGTGTGTCTTCTAGTCCTTAAGAAGAGTAGCTCCTCTTGCTGATACATGGAGAACTGATTATGTTTAGATTTTTATTGCCGTGTGCATATCCACCATCAACAGTAAATATCAGGAATTATGTAATTTGGAATTGATTTTAATTTTTATTGGTGAAATGATTGGATTTTGTGAAAGGGCTAGATGACATTTAGAAAAGCTGGTTTAGTGGTAAATCCATTGCTGTGAGCTCATCCAAAAGGAAAGCGTTTGGTTTGGGCTTTCCAAAGTTTTTATGCACAGTTTTATGCGCGTAACTTGAATCCAAATTAAACATATTGAAGTTACTTCTGTGTGTGTGCTGTCTTTTCATGACTGTAATTTTAGGATGTTTCTTTGGTTAGTTCATGTAAAAGTTGAAGTTCTGCCCGCTGCCAAGTTTGGAGCAATGTAATGATTTTTGGCTATGTGTGTTTTTGGTATTTTTTCATTTTAGCTGGCATGCCCGACATCTTAAGTAGTGGAAAAGTTTGTGCCTGACACTTACAGCCTTTTGCAAGTGGGGACAGGGTCTGTTTGCATCCCCTGTACATCATCCGTCACTCTGGAGCTTTTCTGCATCAGTATCCACAGAAACATGTACTGCTAGTGGCAATTCACCAAGTTCCAATTCCTGCCTTATTCCCATCCCCTTGTCCACCCACCTTTCCAGTTTCCTCAAAGGAGTGGTCTTGCTGGGTGCATCAATTCAGCTCCTACCATCTGGCACTTACCTAATGAATAACATTAATACCTAGTGCTTCTTTAGTGCATTGTGTTCAAAGTGGTTTAAAGCACACTGCCTGCCACTGCCTCTTTTCTGTCCTTGTTTTATTTATTTCCATTAGGTTTAGAACAAAAAAGTACCCGCACACAAGTTCTGAGCACTATGGCAATTATTTCAAACTACTAAACCAAACAGACAGTTCAATCTGCCCAGCCTTTCTACCAATATGTAATCCATGATCAGCTGCTAATGACCCCCCATAAGTTGGCCTTTACATGCAGATAGAGGACCCCATTCTCAGTGAAGCTATGCCAGTAGACACGGGTGAAATCCTGGCCTCAATGAGCAAAACTTCCTTTTGACTTCAGTGGGGCCAGAATTTGACCCCAATTGAGGACCAGGCCTCTTTTGTAAAACTTATACTTATTGGGTTGTTATACAAGAGGGTTGGTTTTTTAAACAATCCCTCTTGTATAGCTGTCCAAGGAATAGGCAGAAGTGAAAGATTGTGTACAAATAGAATGTAAGGATTGGGTCCCACAGGGCCTCAGACGGGAGCACTGGGTGGTATGCAGGGTCAAGTCCTAAGCTACTCTCCATCTGTGCCCATATCTCTAATAGCTCTGCCCAGGTCTGGCTCTTGAGAGTCTGCTACTACAGGCAAATTGGCAAACGGCCACTCCATCAGCCTGCACTGACACCGTTAACTGAGGGCCTGTTTCTCCTCTTGTTTACATTGTTTTTACAGCAGCATAACTCCATTGGAATCAGGCCAGTTAACTCCTGATCTACGCCAGTGTAAGTGCAGAGAATCAGGCTATAAATATTTTGCTGCCCTATTCTGCCAGCATGTAGTGCTCAGCTCGCTTGTGACTATAAAGTCCTAAAACCTGCAGGGCGTTGCGCCATACAAGCCTAGCCCCGAGTGCTGACAGCTTTAACTCCCATTGCCCTCTCAGCACCCTCACAAAAGGTACTTAGCATATATCATGCAGGAAAAGCAATATGTGAGAGTGGAGGTTTGCTGTGCACATGTGGCAGGGGACTTCTTCCTTCTAAAAGTGCATTGCACATCTTTCTTAATTGCACAATTTTTGACCTGGTAACAGATATTTATTTTGACAATTGCGGTAGTATTGCAGCACGGCAGGGTAGGTTAACATTGGAGCAACGTGGATCTGGTTGCAGAAGAATTAAAGTAATGTAGTTGTACGTCCTTTTTTATTTAACTAACACTTTCCATAGTATTTATGATTAGTTTATATTGTAATGGACAATAAAGGTAGCCGGATTATCTTTTTGTTGAATCAAATACTCAGCATTTAAGTATACAGTAAATATAGGAATATGTTCTGTT